>NC_079326.1:26041915-26360978 GCF_029931775.1 Euleptes europaea
ACAAAATAAAATAAATAAATAAAATGAGCTAGACCAGTGGTCGGCAAACTCATTAGTCAAGAGCCAAATATCAACAGTACAACCATTGAGATTTCTTTTGAGAGCCAAATTTCTTAAACTTAAACTATATAGGTAGGTACATTATTTATTAACTTAATAAACTTTAATTAAAGTTTTAAGTCTTAATTAAACTATAGGTACACTGAATAAAACTTGATATCACACTTAATAATGATCTTATTTATTGATAAAGATTAAATTGTAAGTAAGGTATCCATAAAATTAAATAATGACAATGACTGGCAAACACTTAATGTGAACAATGGCCTTGCATCTCCTTGGAAAGTTTGGGTAAATCAGGTTTGTATGTTGTTTTTAATTTTAGGCATGATTCCAGGTTCTCATCAATAAGACGACTTCTCAATTTACTCTTGATAAGGTTCATGCTTGAAAAAGATTGTTTGCATGAATATGTAGAACCGAAAAGGGAAAGAACAGCACACGCTAGTAGAGGAAGGGAGGGGGGAGGAATGGAGAAAGGAAGGAAGGAACTGGGAAAGGAAAGAAGGAAGAAAGAAAGGGGGGAGGGATGGAGGAAGAAAGAGGAAGGAAGGAAGGAACTGGGAAAGGAAAGAAGGAAGAAAGAAAGGGGGGAGGGATGGAGGAAGAAAGAGGAAGGAAGGAAGGAAGAGTGGGGGGAGGGACAGAGAGAAAGAAGGAGGAAGGAAGGAACTGGGAAAGGAAAGCGAAGGAAGGAACTGGGGAAGAAAGGATGAAAGGGAGGAAGGATGGAAGGAAGGAAGAGTGGGGGAGGGACAGAAAGAAAGGAAGGAACTGGGAAAGGAAAGAGAAGGAAGGAACTGGGGAAGAAAGGCAGCCTGGAGCTGGACTTTTGGGAGCCGCCTGAGGGGGACGAGGAGGAGGAAGGCGGCGAGGAGGAGCGTTTACCCCTTCCAAGTGGGCCGGTGATTAAGGTGCAAAATCCGCCCCCCTGCGCGGGGGGCGGGAAGGCAATGCGCCGGACCGGCTCCAAACTCTCAGTCTGAGGCGCAGGGAGGGTGAAGCAAGCTCGGTCCTGGCCCAGGAAGCATCGTCGCCTTCCCCGCCCGGGGCCAGGCGGAGCCAACAGGAGGAGGAGGAGGTGGGGGTGAGAGGTCGCCCAGCTCTGGTTGCCCATAGAGACAGAGGAGGGAAGGCAGCGGCCGAAACGAGGACTGGACAGCCACGCCTCACTCCTCACGGTGGAGAGAAGGAAGGGGGAGGGAGGGAGGGAGGAGCCCCCTCTCTGCCAAACCAAGGCGTGCAGCCGGGCGGCAAGAAAAGACGGGGGGTGGCAGCTGAGGGGCTCTTGTCGTTCTCCGGCCGCCACCGCAATGGTGGGATGGTGCTGGGGCGAGAAGGAGGAAGGGCCACTCCTTCCTCTCTCGGAGACCCTCCCGCTGCTTCGGCCGGCCTAGGGCACTGCTTCTGCACGTGGGAAGAGCCGCACTCAGGGGCCCAAAGAGCCACTTGCAGCTCGGGACCCGCACTTTTGCGACCCCTGAGCTAGACTGTAACCCCACACACTGAGACAAAATAAATAAATAAGTGAAAGCCCAGTGAAACAAGAAGGCCTTGCTGGCTTTCCTAGAGGTTAGAACATAAGAACATAAGAAAGGCCCTGCTGGATCAGACCAAGGACCATCAAGTCCAGCAGTCTGTTCACACAGTGGCCAACCAGGTGCCTCTAGGAAGCCATAAACAAGACGACTGCAGCAGCACCATCCTGCCTGTGTTCCACAGCACCTAAGATAATAGGCATGCTCCTCTGATACTAGAGAGAATAGGTATGCAGCATGACTAGTATCCATTCTAAGAAATAGCCATGAATACCCCTTTCTTCCATGAATATGTCCACTCCCCTCTTAAAGCCTTCCAAGTTGATAGGTTAACAAAGGTTAACAAAGATGAGATCCTTGACCACCGCTAACATTTAATAGGAGATGCAGAGAAAGGTCTAAGCTCCCTCTATATATTTAAGGTTGAGTAGAAGAATGAGTTTTACTAGGGGCTCTTTTCTTACTCCTATATGCTAAGCTGTACTGCCAAAATTGTATTTCCTATAAACTCTGATAGGTGCATGCGCCTCATCTTCCTTTGTATTCAGTCACCCTTGCTCTTTCCCAGTAAACTCATTGACCAGTTAAAATCCATATAGCCTTTTCTCAATCACTTACTGATTGGGAATTTTAATGACGGTACCGCTGGCACAGATAAATCATGCATTGTTAGGAAAACCATCTTACCCATCACCTTTTCTAAACTGAGCAGCGTACATTTGTTGCTTACAACACTGTCATCATTACTAAAAAAAAAACCTTTAAAAAGGGACAGCTGCAATTAAACCCAATTAAAAGCCATTTTACTCTGTGATTAATTATTCCATTAATCACACTGATTATATGATTAATGGTTTACAACCTAATTTTGATTAGGGGAAGCAATCCCTTTAGGATCCGGGGAGATCATTTTTTTAATTTTTCAAAAGAAAAATAGGGGGAACCTTTTAATTGTCAAAAAATATTCAACACATATTAGTATTTGTCTTCAGGAATGATCTACTGATAGCAGAGGATTGCGTTTACTGCTGTGAGATGGTTTCTGTAGTCATTGTTCTGAATGTACATTTTAAGTTTGACTTCTTTTAGCATTGTGAACTGATGTTGTTGTTCTTAGATTCCTAAGCCCCAAATCAGAAAGACAAATGAGAAAGAAATTAATTGCAACATTTACTTTCAAAGATCTAGATGGTAAACTAAATTAAAAAAAAAAAAACACTTTTCTGAGCTTCTGGCTATGTGCAGCTGAGC
This sequence comes from Euleptes europaea, assembly GCF_029931775.1. NCBI lineage: Eukaryota > Metazoa > Chordata > Lepidosauria > Squamata > Sphaerodactylidae > Euleptes > Euleptes europaea. The sequence goes on from NC_079326.1 coordinate 26,044,765, forward strand.
TCCCCTTTGCAGTCCTAAGGGCCAGGGAAGGAGGTGGGGGGAAGGAGAAACAGATCCAGAAAGAAACAAGGTTGAAATAAAGCAGGTCACTTCCCTGCATTTCCCCCTCCTGTTGTAGCACAAAATACCCCCTGAAATGCTATTCCAAGGTGAAGGAATACCCCCAGGAACAGAAATGGATAGGGTAGTCACCTTTGGTTTGGGAAATATTGGGAGATTTGGGGGGTGAATCCTGAGGAGGGCGGGGTTTGGGGAGGGACTTCAGTGGGGTATAATACCATGGAGTCCACCTTCCAAAGTGGCTATTTTCTCCAGGTGAACTGATCTCTATCACCTATAAAACAAATGTAATAGCGGGAGATCTCCAACCACCACCTGGAGGTTGGCAACCTTTGGTATGGAAGCAGTTGGAGGTTTGCTGCAGGATGTTAGAATTGGCAAAATTATAACCCTCCCCTTCTGTCTACAGCAATTCTCTGTGGGATCCAAGCCAATTTATATTATTTCAGAGTTTTGTTCTCCTTTCATGTCTTATGTGATTGTGTGAATGGCATGAGACTGGAAGGAATTATACATTTACAAAGAGCACAGACAATCTATTTATTTAATACATTTGTATTACGGTTGTGCAAAAAAAAAATTCAGTAAAGTTCGGGTTTGGGTTGATTTGGGCTGATTTTTTCCAGTAAACCTGAAATAACCCGAATACCCATTCTGGTAAATATGGGTATTCAGCTTATTTTAGAGTTTGCCGAAAAATTCAGGCCCATTATAGTCAATGGGGATTTTTTTTCAAAGGTCCTGGGGGGCATTTTTGGAGGTAGAATCCCCAAATTTGCAGTGTGGCTGCAAGGGACTCTCCTTTAATGGTCACCTCACCAAAGTTTGGTGAACTTTGGGATAGGGGGGTCCAACTTTATGGGCCTGCAAAAGGGTCATCCCCATCCTCCAGGCATTTGTGAGCCGAGCTGTCCATCAAGTTCAAAAGTTCAGCGTTGCTGAGGACTGGCGGAAAGAGGCAACTCCAGGCTAGCGCCTCAAAGTGTGGGCTTTGCCTTTGTTTCTGGGTCATTTTGCATAATGTCCATGCAAATAAGCTTCCAAACTGAGGGAAAAGGCTTAAATGCAAGAGAAATAAGGCACTGAAAACATTTCTTTTGGTGGCAAATGACATCCTGTGAGTAGTCCTTTATTGTTGTCATGAAAAATCTGATTCCAAGAGATGGTCACGGTGCAGGGAAACATTATCAGAGCCAGCCAAAGTCATGACAAGGCAGCTCATGTTAAGGAGATTGCTCATCCATGCGGGTGAGGGAGTCTTCTTCAGAAGGGCCACGAGCAGCTCATGGAAACTAACGTTGTCCAGACTAGGTGAGCCTAGGGGCTCTAACAAAACCAGTGAAGAAAAAGAAAGAAAAGGGGGAGAAAGCACCGAGCTGTGCCTCTGAGTAAAGGGAAATAGCCGAACCCGAAAAGCCGTTTGGACCTTTTGTCCATCTATTATAAATTGGAAATTCTCTCTGAATGTTGTAGATAACTGATCTCTCACCCCAACATTATGGAATTTAACTAACACATCTCTAGGTTGGCTCCTCTTATCAAACTTCTCATGTTTATTCATACTGTTTTTATTGTGTTGTTATAATAATTTTATTTACAATGTAAATTGTAAATTTGAGTTCTGCAAAGGATAAAGTATTTAATAAATATTTTTAAATGAATAACCATACATTATACAATGTTCATTTAATTGTTCTGAGGATGCATTGACCAGTTAACTCTATTAAATAATATTGATAAAAAATGTACTTTTAATTTTTTAAACACTGGTTCTGGAATTCCACTTGTTGAATTATACTGTTGTATTCAGTTCAGAATATTGTCATTGCACCCCATTGTTTGGTCGTGTTTTATTGATAAGTTCAGATATCATTTTGTTCCTGATGTCTTTTAGTGTGGACTAGTAATTCATTACGGTAAACATACAAGTAACTAGTTTGAACAAATACATGGTGTAATGTTGATTTATATAATGATATATAAGTAAATGCAACTTTTCTCATTCAATGCAACTTTTCCCTTCAATTTTCCCTTCAATGCAACTTTTCCCATTTTTAGTATTTCAGAACCTGGCAATAAGATATAATGAAAAGCGATTATTTTTGAAAAATGCCTGACATCATTGTCAGCTTTTATTTTTCAAATTATTTCTTTAAAAGATACATGTTTTTATTTTATTATTTTAATTAAAAAAACATGAGAGAAAACAGGGATCACCAGTGTGGTGCCTATGGGTGTCATGGGGCTGAGACCTTTCCTGGCACCAGCCAAGTATTTTTAGAAAGTTGGTGGTTCCAAAGTTTTTGCCCACCAGGGCAATAAGATGATAAGGTGATAAGGTAACACCTACACCAGTGTGGGGTCGCACCAGTTCCTAAGGACCTTTACCCACCAACCCCTTTAGGAATGGGCTAAAAAACTGGGCAGCCCAATCCTAAAGGGGGGCAGTTCCATGGTGGCTGGGAGCACTGCAGATTCTCTGCCTCCTTCAAGGCTTCCCTGCCACCATGGAGGCGGAAAAAGGCCTTTTAAAAATATAAATAGAGGAAATGGGGGAAATCCCCCATTGCCTCCAATGGGGCTGTGGCACCCAGTGCAGGCATGTTTGCCTCTACACCAGCGTAGTTGCTGCCTTATTTCATGATAAGGTGGCCCCTACACTGGTGTGGGGTCGCACCGGTTCCTAAGGAACTTTACCCCCCCCTTTAGGAATGGGCTAAAAGAGTTGCTTCTGTAGCTGCTGCCACTGCAGTACAAAGATCTTTGCTGTGTGACTGAAGGTAAGTGGGTCAGAATTCCAATGGTCCCCTCAGGCTCAAAAGGTTGAGGATACCTTATATGTGTTGGACTAGGATTTGGGAAACCGGGGTTTGAATCCCCATTCTGCCCTGGAAGCTTGCTGGGTGACCTTGGGTCAGTTGCACGCTCAGCCTAACCTACCTCACAGGATTGTTGTGAGGATAAAATGGAGAAGAGAAGAACGATGTGAGCTGCTTTGGGTCCCCATTGGGTGGAGAGGCATGATATACATAAAGTAAAATAAAAAACTATATAAAACAATGTTGCATAGTGTTAATCAGGAGAGTACCCACTTTCAAAGGCACTGAGTGTAAATATATAAGTAACTAGTTTGAACAAATACATGGCGTAATGATTTATATAATGATATTGAAGTATATGTATAAACATAATTTATTCTATCATTTAGGGTTGTTTATATATTTATATTATATGTATATTGTGTATATTATATTTGTTGATTATATGTGTGTGTGTGTGTGTGTGTAAAGTGCCGTCAAGTCGTAGCTGACTTATGACGACCTCTTTTGGGGGTTTTCATGGCAAGAGACTAGCAGAGGTGGTTTGCCAGTGCCTTCCTCTGCACAGCAACCCTGGTATTCCTTGGTGGTCTCCCATCCAAATACTAACCAGGGCTGACCCTGCTTAGCTTCTGAGATCTGACGAGATCAGGCTAGCCTGGGTCATCCAGGTAAGGGTGTTGATTATATACATAGATATAAAGAAAAACTATGATATAAGGGAGGACATCAATTTGTACTTTTACCCCACTTCAAAAAAATGTAGATCTGGCCCTGAGGGTTCTAGACAACTTTCCAGTTAGTACCAGTCAGGTACGCCATAAACATCACAGCAATTTGATAGAAGAACACACCTTAGTTGACAGCCACAATCAGCTATGATCTGAATGTTTGATCTCATCGCCTGTCCACAGCCTGCCTGTGTCAAACAGTTTTGCTGCTGCACAGTAGCTGTGGTGGTAGAGTTTTGTTTCTTTTACCATTTCATTTCCTTGTCTTGAAGGGCTTTTGCATCTGCATAGCAGATGCAATCGATTGTACCCAGGAACCTGGTTGGTTAGGTCAGGTGATTAAATTATGTGAAAAGTAACTATACCTCCCATAAGGTTGTACAAAAATAAGCGTGTGTGAAACAAATATCAAATGATATGACTTTTAAAAAATACAGTGTATATTTATAATTGCTGGTTGTCTGATTTACTCAATGTTTATTTATACGATTGGCTGCCTGGTAGTATACAGCAATAACACATCTGTGGAGGAGGTGAGGGGGAAAATCGGACTCCCATCCAATGAAGAGAATGACATGCATGAAACATTGCCAATGGCACTGTACTGTGCTGTTTGAATAGGCAAGCAGTAACCCATTAAACAAGTCTGAACTGTGTGAGAAGAGACAATCTAGTCAATGAAAAACTGGGTCCCTGGTCACAATGTGTTCAGTCATTCATAGTAAGTGGCAGAATTTCCCACCAAACTTTTCTACCTCTCTATATGCACTTTGAACTTTTAAAATGGCATACATTCTGTGAGACCATCTCTCTCCCTCACTCCCCCCCCCCAATTCCTTCTGGTAACAGGGAACACATCCTCTCATTCCCCTTTATGGTCTTGTGAGAATTGGAGGAGGTACTTTGAAAGTAGGGTGATGGTATCTTGTTTTATTTGTCCAGTCAGCCATAAATAAACCTCCATAGTGGCCTTCTTAGGGATGACCCCCCAAAGGTGAAACACGGATTTTTAGTTTTATTTGGCGGGGGGGGGGTTTGCACCATATCCCGTTGCAACTATTATTCTGTTCACAGTAACAGCAAGGAAAGTCTTATGATATCTGTTTTAGCTGAGGGTCATATGGTGGGGCCAGATGGAATTTTTGACCAGAGGCCCAGGGTGGCTCTCAGCAGCCCTATGTATACTTACATTCCATTCTCACTAACTAAATATACTTATATTAACTATAATCCATTCTCACTAACAGCACACAGACATTTTCCTGCCACTCTGTGTTGTATACATGAACAGTCTGCCAACACAATATTTCTAATTGGCTAGAAAGTGACATTGGCACATTCTCAAGCCAATCAGAAAAGTTCTGTTTGCAAATATGTTTCCAACACATTGTTGGGAAAATACTACAGGATTTGTTCCAAGGATGTTACTTGAATTTTAAAAGCCTGCTGGTTCAGTTCAAATATTCCTGTTTCAATTTTGCTTCCTTCTTTTACATGCCAAGTATTGTCCTTTTCTAGTCCAATATTGTCTGCTCCAAGGCACAAATCATTGTGTAAATCCTTAACCTGACCCAATAACATGAGAGGTGTCCGGTTTTTAAAGCAAATGTGGTGGTAAGGTAAGGGAGCTAAATTCTGCACACCTCACTATAGGGCTGCCAGGTCCCCCCAGGCCATCGGTGGAGGAGGGGGGTGGGGGGAATCTTGCCAGGCTTAAAATGAGACCCAGGCCTCAACGTCTCCTGCATGATGATTTCACTTCCGTAAGTGATGTCATCACGTTGACGACGATGAGGGAAACCCTCTGGTATTTGGTCAAAAACTCTATAATAGCAGCTGTTTTTACCATAGAGTTTTGACCAAATACCAGAGCGTCTCCTCCGTGTGATGATGTCACTTCTGTAGGTGATGTCATCCCACCAACGATGTCAAGGCCTAGGTCTCATTTTAAGACTGATAAGATCCCTGTCGGCCAGCTGGACATCGCTGGGTGGGAGGGGGCCCAAAGCGGGGGATCCCCCAGCTCTGGCAGTGGTCTGGCAACCTTACCTCTTTATATCTTCACCCAGTGGCCTCATTCACAATATTGGAACTTACGTGGGAGAGAAAAAAGGATCAAGAAATAGAGTGCCAAGAGGTACACCATGAGCAGAGGAAAGATTTTGTGTGCGCACTCCCACACACACACACACACACACAAATGCACCACCTATTTGTGCAGAAGTAAGCTCCAATATTTTCACCCATTTCTATTCTCTGCTAAGCAGGAAGTCAGGGCTGTGCTGTGAACTTGGGTTGCCAGCCTCCAGTTGGGGTCTGAGATATCCCAGAATTGCAACTGATCTCCAGATGACAGAGATCAGTTCCTTCAGAGAAAATGACTGTTTTGGAAGGCAGTCTCTATGGCATTATATCCTGCTGAAGTCCCTCCCATCCCCAAACCCTCCTTCTCCAGGCTCCACCCCGCAAATCTCCAGGAATTTCTAAACACAGAGTTAGCAACCTGAAGTAACAAATCAAGCACAAGTGACAGCTCAAAAGCAAAACAAATGCAACATTGACCAACCTTCTGGTCTCATTGTCAGTGCTCCACATGATTATTTAATTATGAGCACATTGATTTTGTGACAATACAACTGTCATGATTTCTCCAAGGCATCCTGGTCATTGTAGTTTGGAGAATGAGGATGCTGAGCATTCTCTGTCACACATTCTCACTCCATATCACAGAACTACAGTTCCTAGAGTCTCCTAGGGACAGGAAATGACTGTTAAACCAGTTTAAGTCTCTATGTAGGTATGCTGCATCTCTGTGATAGGACAGTAAACGTATAGAATGAATTATTCCTTTGAAGAGAATATGTCTGTCTAATAATAATGTTCAAACACGGGATAGTGGAAATAGGTTATTTTATTTTAGCTAAAATCTATTACAGCATATGTTGTGGAATAAAGAGTTAAAAGGCGAAATCAATAGCTGAACCCAAAAAAGCCAAATATTCCACTTTTTCGGGAATCGCCTATTTGGCTTCGGGCAGATTTCCAGGTTTTAGTATTTGGTCTACCCAAAACCCGAATATTGCTGAAATGGCTATTTTCAGGTTTACTTTCTGTTTGGGTATATCGATATACACAACCCTAATGCATGCGCATGTGTGTTTTAGAACAAGTATAAACACATCAATGCATATACATTTGCTAGAATTATTTCAGGGTTCTCTACAAAAAGCCAGCCTACAGAGAAAAAGCAATTAAAATTGAATTTTTTGGTGCTGAGAGAGACAGCACATCTCTGTTTGCTATTCAACTACACTGAATTTTTAAATTTTTTTGAAATGGCATGAATGTTATATTTAATATCCAATTTGTTGACAGAAGCATCCATCTCTTCCATGTACACAAGAACAAAAATAACTTGCCAAAGTTATTCCAATGTGAAAGAATGCGAGGAAGGGATCATTTCAAATACCTTGTGTAAATATCCAACATCAATCATGCTACTTAAACAATGCTTTTAATGATTACATCCAATTCTAGAAAAAAATTCTCAGCCACAGTATTGTAAATCTAATCTAAATTATCCTCTCTTTTTAGAAGCACAGGTCAGGTTTAGCACTGACACAATTTTCCCTTCCGTTTTCTACTGAAGATGTTTTTAATCAAGCCGATTTATTATGCAGTCAGTTTGTAATGGAACAAACAACCAGGTGTTTTTTATTCAGCAGTCTTTCTAATATTATGGCAGATATCAACATTCTGCACTGGCCACCATATCCTCACAATCATTTTTTCCCCTGTAGATGTCCTTAAATTCCCCTAGCATTATATTAATAGGATGTTATCCATGCAGAAGTGATCTGAGAACCATCAGGCATGTGAAGCAAGTCTCGAGAGGACTTTACATTAGTCTAGAAAGCTTTTGTTGAAAGATTTCTCATTGTTTACCCTTGATGTTCCCTAGACCTTTTGTATAATATTTTCTATATTTTATTTATGACTGTATTGCCTGGCTAAATTATTCCTATGCCCCATGGAAACCACTAACCTAATAATGATTTGGAGCATTCATTCTTCCATGAGTGAGCTTGGCCAGCAGCTTAATTTAGTGAGCGTTCCACTGTGTATGTATGTGTTTCTGTGTGTGTTTTTATGGGGACTTTATGGAAAAGGCTTTTCCTCCTTCCATCTATTGAGTAAACTACTAGGCAGCATGGCTTGAATCCAAAAACATCATTGAGCTATGAGAACCTAATGATTCTCAACCAGCAGTTTGCCTCCAGATTCTGAAAAACCCAAAGTGATATTACCTCAGTAATTAAACAAAATTAATTGAGATAATGTTATGAGAATAAGCAACGCTTTTTGCCTATGTTTGCATATTTCTAGAGGACAGCTGATGAAATTCCCACATGGCTGCCACATGAGGGTGCTATCTCCTCAAAAATCCACAGAAAGTTAACTTTAAATGAAGTATTGTGCTGTGGAGGAGATAGACAATAAGAAATTTGGAAGTGGCTTCAAAAAGGTCTCATTTCCCATGGGTTTCATATATTTCTTTTTTAGCTTTTCATCTCTGGTCTAACAGGCCTTGTAGGTTTTGGAAATTGAGGGGAGGACCTGCAAGGCCTGTTGATGATCACAGATGGAAGAGCAATGATACACTGATGCCTCTTTTAAACTTCTTTCAGTAGTCTGCAAAAAAAAAAATCTGCCTAAGGCTAAAACAACATAACCTACAATTTCAAATTCTGCATTCATAATATGTATATAAAAATCTCATAACCCAGGGGAAGAGGTATATTTACTCTCTCCGAGAATAGTAAAGATAAACACAAATGGGGAAAAAGTAAAATTAGGGGGAAAGTATTGATTTTTAAAAAAAAAGCTAAGGTAGGGAAAGTGATCACAAGGGGTAGGAGCAATGTTCCAAAATGCCAAATGTGAAAAAAATAACATTCAGTTAAAATTTAGAAAGATAGTTTTGATTATTACAAAGGTAGAACTTCACTTGTATTTTTAGCTGTATCTTTTGTGAACAGGTTTATCTGATACTATAGTGACCAAATAGATATAACTGTAGCAAACAGGCAAGGTAATACCCAAGGCTAAGTTCAAAAGGTTATTTTAAAGTAAAATGAGGCCAGTTACATCACCATTTTACAGGTGAAGATCACTGAGGCTGAGAGATAATTATCTCTTCTTTGCAGTTTTTATCACCATTCTTATTTTTGACTTCATGAAAATGGCCGAAGTGCAACCAAGTAGAGGGGTTGCCATAGCAATGGGGACCAGACCTGGCAATCGTGGAAATTATTGAAAAATCAAGTCGGAAAAGGAGAGAAGTTTTGTTCTTATTTTCTTTTTTGTGTGTGTATACATCATAAGAACTGCAGTACAGCTGCCTTACTAGCATTGTATAAATAGCCCTTTCCATTTTTATGATGGTATGTATTGTTTATTTTTTATAATGATCGTTGGTGGGGCCTGGAGATTTTCCACAATTAAAACTTATCTCCAGACCATGTAGATTAGGGAAGGGACTGTGGCTCAGTGGTAGAATATCTGATGGGCCGAACCAAAAAAACAGCCGGATTTTCCCCAATTTGGGGGTTTTCAGTTCGGATTCAACCGAATTGAAAAAAGGCGGGAAAACGACGTTCTGAATTCGGCAAGTTCAGCACGATCGCTGGATAAATTCGGCGAATCTGGGTGCTCCGAAGCAGCAGTATAACCGTCACTTAGTAAGCAGCATTCTCCCACGGCCAATGGTGGCCAAGCCGGGTCTTCTCCTGGCCAATCAGCCGCGGTTGAGTGCGTGAGGCCAGCTGCTGTGCTGCCTGGGGAGAGAAAGAGTTTGTGTGAGAGAGAGAGATCCCCGTGGGGGGGTGCATGTGCACACTCACAGCTTTCTGCGGCTTGGGGGGCATTTTTGAAGGTAGAAGTCTCAAACTTTCAGCGTAGCTTGAGGGGACCCTTCTTGCAAGAACCCCCAGGTTTTGTGAAGATTAGGTCAGGGGGGCCTGACTTATGGGGCCTGGATTGGTTCCCCCCCTTAATGTGCATATTTATTCCATTTACAGCACACTCGCAGCTTTCTGCAGCTTGGGGGGGCATTTTTGAAGGTAGAGGTCCCAAACTTTCAGCGTAGCTTGAGGGGGCCCTTCTTGCAAGAACCCTTAAGTTTTGTAAAGATTCGATCAGGGTGGCCCGACTTATGGGGCCCGGAAGAGGTCCCCCCCTTAATGTGCATATTTATTCCATTTACAGCACACTCGCAGCTCTCCGCGGCTTGGGGGGGCATTTTGGGGGGTAGAGCCCCCAAACTTTCAGCGTAGATTGAGGGGACCCTTCTTGCAAGAACCCTTGAGTTTGGTTAAGATTGGATCAGGGGGGTGACTTATGGGGTCCCCCCTTTTCCTTATTGGGATGAATGGGATCAGCTGATCCTGTGTGCATTTAGAGAGCAGCAAATCCAAGGCAAAACCTCCCGTGCTTAAATGGAATCGTATTGGATTACTCAGTCCTCCCAGTCCCTCCTGATGGAACAGAAGACATCCACAGTAAGACCCCTTTTGGGGCTTTTCTCTATAATTTTTCCCCTGTGTGTGTGGGGGGGAAGCAGAGTCCTGTGGGGGGGCAGCTTCTGTGGGGGGGAGCCAAAGGAGGCTTTTGCCCGTTCCGGCGAGGGGTGTGCGCCCACTCGCCTCTGCGGGAGTGTGTGTTCTGCTTTTAAAGTTTTAAAGTTTAAAGTTGAGTCTGTGGGCAGCTAGCGAGTCTCTCGCCGCTCAGCACCCGGGCCGCGCCTCCTCCTCCTTGGTGTTTTTTCCCATTTTTGCCCCTAGCCTGGGGTTGAGTGCGATAGTGCGGCTTGCATGAGATCCCCTGTGCCTTGGATTTTTTTCCCGTTTGGGGGATGCAGCGTGGCAACATATTGGTTGGAGAGGTGGGGGTGGTGCTGATGAGACTTGCTTGAGTTTGGTGGGGTCATTTGCATAAGGGGGAGCATCCCTCCACCATGAGAAGAAGGAACAGGGCAGAAAATACAAACTCTGGGGGGGGGAGTTTGCACGGTCTGTTTTGCTGCTCGCTCAAACCTGTTTTTGCAAAATATGACTTTCATAATACATTTGTACGGTCTCCCAAGTCACCTGCTCCTTTTTTCCTTTTTGCTGAGTTAATTAATACCATAGCTAGAGTGCCTCTGCCTTGGAGTTTGCAAATTTCAATTGCAAGCTCCAAAGGTTGTGGGTTGCTTTGGATTGCAATGGTTAGCACGGGAGGTTTTGCCTTGGATTTGCCGTTCTCTAGATGCACACAGGATCGGCTGATTCCATTCATCCCAATAGGGAAAAGGGGGGACCCCATACGTTGCCCCCCCTGACCCAATCTTCAGCAAACTTGGGGGTTCTTGCAAGAAGGGTCCCCTCAAGCTACGCTGAATGTTGGGGGTTCTACCCCCAAAAATGCCCCCCCAAGCTGTGGAAAGCTGAGAGTGTGCTGTAAATGGAATAAATATGCACATTAAGGGGAAACCCTTCCGGGCCCCATAAGTTGCCCCCCCTGATCCAATCTTTACAAAACATGGGGGTTCTTGCAAGAAGGGTCCCCTCAAGCTATGCTGAAAGTTTGGGGGCTCTACCCCCAAAAATGCCCCCGTAGCCGCAAAAAGGCGCGAATGTGGTTTTTATGGCTTTATTCGGCCGAATTTTTCCCCGAACTCAAATCTCGCGCCAAATGTCACGGATCCGAAGCGGGAAGAGTTTGGACTTCAGCATTTCCGGATCAAAACGGGCTCGTTTTGCCGAATCTGAATTTTACCGGATTTGTTTTTTCAACAGCCCTATGCAGAAGGTCTCAGGTTCAATCTTCGGCATCTCCAGTTAAAGGGACTAGGCAAGTAGGTGATGTGAAAGACCCCTGCCTAAGACCCTAGAGAGGCCACTGCTGGTTTGAGTAGACAATACTGATTTTGATGGACCAAGGGTCAGATTCAGTATAAGGCATGCTCATGTGTAGATCAGTCCCCCAGGTATAAAATGGATGATAGTCTCTATGGCATTATACCCCACTGAGGTCCCCCTTCCCTGAGCCCCACCTTCACCACTGAGTTGGGAAATTCCTGGAGATTTTGACGTAGAGGCTGGGGAGGGTGGAGTTTGGGGATGCGAAGGACCTCAGTGGGGTATAATGCCATAGAGTCCATCCTCCAAAGCAGCCATTTTATCCAGAGAAACTCAAGAGTTGTAATTCCAGGAGATCTCTAGACCTCACCTGGAGGTTAGGAACCCTACCTCAGGCTTCACTCCCAAATATCCAGGGATTTCCCAATGCAGAGTTGGCAAACTCAAATTTTAGTCATCATGCCTGTGAAAATCAGTGAGCTGGCCAGAAAAAGATATAAATACTACTTAGGAAATGCAAATGGTTTGTAATGTAGCAGGGAAAAGGGACTGTCAACCCCAAAATGACATCCCAGATAAAAAGTCAGTATCAACAATGATATGGAAGTTTCAGATGCTAGCCTATCATTTGATAGCTGCAGTCATCATGTGAAAAATGTGGCTCCATGAACTCTTCATCATAACTAGAATGCTCTTTCAACAACACCCGTTGAGACCTCTGATCAAAGATACAGGAAAACATCTTCTCCTTATAAGCAAAGAATCCAGACATAGAACAAAAGGCTGGCAGACTATTAAAGCAGGATAATCTGTTGCCTATGAACTAAAACAATATGATTATGAAACTTTATTCTGGTGAAAAGGGACTGAAGAGAAAGCCTCTGGGGTATTCTTCACGGTGGATTTTGCTTCGGTTTCGAATCGGAGCAAATAATAAACTGATTTAAATAGCTTTTTCATGGCAGTGCAGATTCGCCCCCCATCCCAATTTTTCACGGGAGAAACAGCGCACTTCTCTGCGCTGCTTACGTCTGCTGCCGCTCATGACTCACCGCTCCAAATCCGCCTAATCCCGCCCACTCTTCCCATGATCCTGTGTGTGTGTGTTTGGGGGGGAAGCATCCTGAGAGCAGCAAATCCAAGCCAAAACTCCCGTCACCCTTCTGAAGAGGGGCAGCCAGTCTGCTCTGGGTCTCCCTCCAGCCGGTGTGATCCTATGTGTGTGTGTGGGGGGGGGACCATGAGAGCAGCAAATCCAAGCCAAAACTCCTGTCACTCTTCTCAAGAGGGGCAGCCAGTCTGCTCTGGGTCTCCCTCCAGCCGGTGCGATCCTGTGTGTGTGTGTGTTGGGGAGGGGCATCCTGAGAGCAGCAAATCCAAGCCAAAACCCCCATCACCCTTCTGAAGAGGGGCAGCCAGTCTGCTTTGGGTCTCCCTCCTGCCAGTGGGATCCTATGTGTGTGTGTGTGTGTTGGGGAGGGGCATCCTGAGAGCGGCAAATCCAAGCCAAAACTCCCATCACCCTTCTGAAGAGGGGCAGCCAGTCTGCTCTGGGTCTCCCTCCAGCCGGTGTGATCCTATGTGTGTGTGGGGGGGGACCATGAGAGCAGCAAATCCAAGCCAAAACTCCCATCACCCTTCTCAAGAGGGGCAGCCAGTCTGCTCTGGGTCTCCCTCCAGCCGGTGCAATCCTATGTGTGTGTGTGTTGGGGAGGGGCATCCTGAGAGCGGCAAATCCAAGCCAAAACCCCCATCACCCTTCTGAAGAGGGGCAGCCAGTCTGCTTTGGGTCTCCCTCCTGCCAGTGGGATCCTATGTGTGTGTGTGTTGGGGAGGGGCATCCTGAGAGCGGCAAATCCAAGCCAAAACTCCCATCACCCTTCTGAAGAGGGGCAGCCAGTCTGCTCTGGGTCTCCCTCCAGCCGGTGTGATCCTATGTGTGTGTGGGGGGGACCATGAGAGCAGCAAATCCAAGCCAAAACTCCCGTCACCCTTCTCAAGAGGGGCAGCCAGTCTGCTTTGGGTCTCCCTCCTGCCAGTGGGATCCTATGTGTGTGTGTGTTGGGGAGGGGCATCCTGAGAGCAGCAAATCCAAGCCAAAACCCCCATCACCCTTCTGAATAGGGGCAGCCAGTCTGCTTTGGGTCTCCCTCCTGCCGGTGCGATGCTGTTAGAGTGGCAACTCCCCCAGCCAATCACCGTTCTTGGGGGAGGAGAAAGGAGACGTCCTGGGGAGCGAAGCAAACATTTCTTCATGGGCATCTGAGCAACAAAATGCTCTTTTACTGGAAAGTACGGCTCAGAAGTGGTTTGGATTGCCTCTCTTTTAAACCGGCTTATTTTGCTCAGTGGGGGAAAACACGGCTCTGCAGTGAATAACCAAAATTTGCCTCCGACGCATAACAGCGTCGAAACAGCAGCAAATCTCCACGAAGAATACCCCTCTCGGTAAGAGAAGAGACATTATCTCCTGGAAAGAGCCTTGAAGAGCTAGTTTGTCTAACTCTTAAGTAGGAGTCAGTTTGTCTAACCAGGGTCAACCAGCTAAGAATTAGTAGATAAAGGATCAGAGATATACTTGATGGGGTGTACTTTAAAAAAAAAACAACCCTTTGCTTAGTAAGCCACTGAAGACAGGACAATTCTTGCAAATCTGCCTAGCAGTTGGTGTGATAGCAACCACACACCCCCACATTAACAACAATGCTAATGCTAACAGCAACAGCTACGAGAACCAGGAACAACAAGCATGGCTAAGAGACAGTATCGAATAATTCCAAGAAAGTCATTTATTGCAAGCACAATGGCTAGGAGCTGGGTTTGTATTTTAACAATCCACCCCCACTCCTAGGGAACTGAGCAGGAAGGACTTTTGCCCCAGCAGGAAGAAAAAACAACCACAAGGGTCCAGCAGGAGCATTTTTGTGCTCTGAGGACATCCATGTATAGATTGCCATCAAGTCCTGGCCCACTTGTGGCAACCCCATTGGGTTTTCAAGGCAAGAGACATTCAGAGGTGGTTTGCCATTGTGTCACAACCCTGGATTTCCTTGGAGGTTTCAAATATTAATCAAGGTTGACCTTGCTTTGCTTCTAAGATCTGACAAGATCCAGGCTAGCCTGGGCTATCCAGATCAGGGTGGGTTTAGGCTACAGTGAGCTAAACCACATTCTAGTATTTGGTGCCTGAATTATTATTCTTTCTAAGACAAACAAGGCACTGTACAATGTAAAAACATGGAAGAAAAACTACTGGGTCTGCAGGCTTGCAAGCCAAGTAAATTAGTAAATACAGTGAATGTGAGGTATTGGTTTGTGTATCAGATAACAATTGTGGAGGCCCAGGTTCAACCCCCCCACCCTGTCAAGAAGCTCACTGGGTGACTTTGGGCCAGTCAGTCTCTGTCCGCCTCACCTAACTCATAGTGTTGTTGTGAGGATAAAATGAATACAGAGAACCAATCACAGAGGCTGATGTGGCATATTCCAGTACCCTTCTACTCCTGAAAAAGGACTCCAAAATTTAAGCGCACAGGTTTCCTGCGGCTTGAATCCCAGACATAAGTTGTGATGTTTCCAGCTGAAACCCCTACCCTTTAGAACAATGTCTCCACCAGGTGAAAAAGCTATGGCTTCAGGAAGGGAACTGTATTCAGTTATCCAACACATGAAGGCCCCCCCACCCCTGGAGTCTTCTTTAATCCCAGGAACATAACACGGAGAGCATCTCTTAAGTTTTTCCCACATAAATTACATTTACCTTCATAGGTGTGTTTTTTCTGCAATGGCAAGAGCTGATATACCACAGTATTTCAAAAGACAGAAATCACCGTTGATTGAGCAGCACTCCAAAAGGTGATGATTGAATGGTTGAGATCTGGACCCTTTACAGTGCAATCCTGTGCAAAATGACTCTATTTTAAACCCATTGGAATCAGTGGCCTTAGACTAAAGTAATTCTGCACAGGATTGTACTGTTAAAAAATACTGGTAATGATGACTCTCAGTCATCAGACTATATCCTCCTCTCTGACTATAAATCCATACACAGAGAGCTGAAAGTAGAAATTTTCTCAAATGCTTCTAACACCTACACTTAATTCAGATTGCTCGCTTATTATTTCAAATTGTATATGCAAGTAAGAAAGGAGTGGAAGGATAGAGCTTTGCTACTTAATACTAACCATTAAATAAGGAAACATTTGACAATCAGCAGCATTTAGGAATGAATACTGTACTTCCTATTTTGAGATCTGTCTACATTCTTTGCACTATTGCTACTAACATCATACTAGAATGCTTTCCAATTGCTAATTCATTACTGCAAGAAATCCTTGTTGCAGGTAGTCTTTGTTAAATATTAATCAGTTGAATCTGAATAATTCAAAATATTGTCGAAGGCTTTCACGGTCAGAGTTCATTGGTTCTTGTAGGTTATCCGGGCTGTGTAACCGTGGTCTTGGAATTTTCTTTCCTGACATTTCGCCAGCAACTGTGGCAGGCATCTTCAGAGTAGTAACACTGAAGGACAGTGTCTCACACACTGTCCTTCAGTGTTACTACTCTGAAGATGCCTGCCACAGTTGCTGGCGAAACGTCAGGAAAGAAAATTCCAAGACCACGGTTACACAGCCCGGATAACCTACAAGAACCACTGAATAATTCACTTCAATTGCCCCAATGTGCTTCAGTCAGTAAATTTGGGTATTTGTGTGTTATAGTGTTGTACTGAGAATTTTTTATTTCAGAATTTCTTCCATAGGCATTATTTCTGAGATGTAGGTTGCAGGCCAAATTTAGTGCTCAGTAGTGCTCTTTGCGTAACATGTGCAATCATTTATCCCGTGTTGTGATGTGACTACATTGTGCACATCCCATTTCACATCATTGGTTCCTGTAGACATGGATGGGAAATGCATGATGCAGTGTCAGTATATGGGACAAGTGATCCTATATATTACAAGAGAGAGAGAGAGAGAACATGACTCAGGGATACCATCTTTGGTCGCAGACTCATAGTTGTGTTCAGACATAATTTATTTTTTTTATTATGGTTAGCTTTGAAACAAGGATTCAGCTCACAGACTCAAATCCTGGTTGGCTTCATCACTGCTTTCTCTCTGTAGCCTAGGATCAGGGCCATTTAACTTAGAGAGAAATGTTGTGGTGGACCACTGACCTAGAGGGCCACTGGTGGCCAACTACCAACAACTCTGCCAGTATCTCAGGGGCCAGTTGGCTTGGACCCTTCGTTGATAATCGGTGTCCAATTGACTCTGCCTACACTGCTGCCATTTTGTGGGATAAGGCAAAGAAGAGCCAATGTGTGTTGTTGCTACCACTGAAATCAATGGCCCTGAAGTGCTGGCTTGTAGCATCATGCAAAACTGTTAAGACTAATTGTGCTTAATAATCCTACTTCAGATCATGGCTTCAGGCCCTGGTTTGACAGACATAATTGCTCATAGTTGCTGGAATGACCAACATTTGTAGTTCATTTAACTAAACTTGAAGTTTTGTGTAAAGTCTGAACTGAGCCTGTGTTTAAGGGTGGGGGGGATAGCTGCATAAGGAAAACCATATTCTATAATACAGCATGTCTTCTTACTGCTTTGAATTTACCTATGTGCTGTCTGACATTGGTCAAGTTAACATTTTATCCACCTACCCTCACCTATAAAAATTATCTTGAGTGTACTTACTCTAGAATGTCTCTGGTAAAAGTTTCATAACACTAAAAAAAAACCGTTCTGTAGAAAACCTATTCAAACGTAAAGATGGACAAGCTACCAATTAACTTCATTATTATGCCTTGGTAATTTTAGTCCTGGTCAGCCCTGGTTAGTATTTGGATGGGAGACCACCAAGGAATACCAAGGTTTGCAGAGAGGAAGACACTGGCAAACCGTCTCTGTTAGTCTCTTGCCCTGAAAACCCCATAAGGGGTCACCATAAGTCGGCTGTGACTTGACGGCACTTTACACACAATTTTAGTCCTAGGGCATTAGCTTTTACTTTACTTTAAATGTATTTTGAAACTAGACACAAGCAGATTATCAGGGATTAACAATGTTTTAAGATAAAAATATTTAGGGTTGCCAGGCTGATCCTGGCAACCAGTGGGAGGGGGCAGGATGGGCAAATGGTGTGGATTTTTACCATAGAGTTTCCAAAGATTCCTAGAGCTACCACCATCACTTCTGGGTATTCCCCGGAAGTGACAACACTGTGCTGGAGATACCAGTGAGGGGGTTATTTTTCATTTTTCCTTGCTGGTACATGGAGGAGTAGCGGGGAACAGAAATACAGGGTGGGGGATGCCCTCCCTCTACCAGGGGCTTGGCAGTTCTAAAACTATTTCAGATAGATGGAGCAGGATGATTTAGGTTGTTGTTTTGTTTGTTTTTAATTACTCCCAAAGGTCATCTTTTCTCCTTTTCATTCTTTTTTTAAAAATAGGTTTTATTGTTAGAAAGTGCAAAAAACACACACAGGAACATCAGAAATTAAGAAAGAAAAAAACACTGCATAGATACAAAGACCGAAAGGGGGGGAAATGATCACAAAAATTACATAGACCAAAGAAAAAGACCATTCTTGAACTTCATTGGAAAACCTCAATGGAAGCATCAATACATTCCATTAATTCTCTGCTCATTAAGACATAAAATATTGGTTTGCCTAATATTAACTTATATTACAGTCAGAGGTTTTTCCGAAATAAAGTAACAAATTACCTTATTAAATTCTTCCCCCACCTTATATCCTTGAATTATTCTGGTATTAAAAGTAATTTTTTCCAAAATCATGAACATTTTTATTTTCTGTCGCCAGCTGTCCAACGTAATATTTTCTGCCATTTTCCAGTTCGCGGCAATTACCAACCTCGCTGGTATAATCAATAAACTTACTAATGTTTTCTGTGTACAATTCCAATTTTCGTTCAAAAATAGATTCAGGAGAACTATCTGCACTGAGGGTTCTATTTTTTCTTTGGTAATCGCCTCAATTTCCTTAAAAATTTCTTTCCAAAATTTTTATATAACTGGACAGTCCTACCACATGTGAGTAAATGTACAAATTTTCCCACATCCTCTCCAACAATGCCTATCTACTACCTTATTTATAAGATGTAATTTTTGTGGGGTAAAGTACCATTTCTCCAACACTTTTATATTGTGTTACTGAATTTTCATGGATATCGATTTGAATGGGGGTCTATTAAAAATTTCCTTCCACTCCTCCTCACTCAAATTCATTTTTAACTCCCCTTCCCATATCCTCTTTAATGATGATGCAGTTTTATATTCCTGATCAATTAATATCTTGTATAGTCTTGAAATCAATTTCCTTTCCTTTACATCAATCTTATCAACTAATTCCTCAAAGTCATTCAAACGCTTTTTCATTTGTTCTTGTATTTCCTTCTTACTCAAAAAAGAAGTTATTTGATATTTCCATAGCCAATGACTTTGTTTAGGGAGGAAAGCCTCAAAGCCCATTAATTCCCCCCCTTCTATCGTTTTCTTAACATTCTTTAAAAACATCCTTTTATCAAGAATCCTTTCTAATTCCATTCCATAACCTCTTAACACCTCAAAATTTGGATGGTAGACAGAAGGTATTAATGGGGAATAAGCCGGGTATAAATTCTTTTTCTATTTGTTCCAACACATAATCGGGCTATATAACATAGACCAAGGAGTTGCATTTAAATTCTTTCCTCTCTTATTTTGAAACAGTGCTTGAAGGCCACCTACTTTCTCTAAGTAATACAGATCCATATTTAACTTATTTCTTTCTTTAGATAAAGAGACCAGTGGAATAATATGTCTTAATTGATATGCTGTAATATATAATGTAATATTTGGTATACCCCAACCCCCCTTACCAGGTGCGCTGTATCTCATAAACTTGGCAGATCTTGGATTTTTAGCCTGAAAAATATACTGATCTATTTGTTTTTGCCAATTCCTCAATTATTTTTCATCTATATGACATGGCAGCACATAAAATAAATATGATATCTTTGGGATGATAAACATTTTAACCCATGTAATGCGTGTGAAAATATTACTATTTTTCTTTTTCCTTTCCTTCAAATCTTCATTTATTTGACTCCAGAGTGCCTTATAATTATATACTTTATTCAAATTTTTTGGGGTAGTAATCCCTAAATATTTAAAACTTTTCTGCACCAGTTGTATTTTTAAACTATGAGACGCCTCTAATTGGACTTTCGGAATAATATTTAAACATATTAGATTAGATTTGGCAAAGTTTATTTTTAGACCTGAGATAAGGCCTGGCTGCCTCTGAACATTGTGAACCTCTTGGCCACTGGTCTTGAGGGCTTCCAGTCTGTCCTCAAGTTTGGGGGGTGGGATCTCCTGGCCAGCATGTATCCTTGGATGCACCCTTGTGCTTCTTTGGTGGCATGAAGTTTGCCCAGCAAAATAAAAGACAAGGAAAAATAGGAAGGGAAGAGAAAACAACCTCCTTCCAGAGGACAGCAAGGCTGTTGGCTCCAAAAAAAGGATGAAAACCTGTAAATACCAAGGGGGTAGCTCATATACGCCCTGACCTGGGTGGCTCAGGCTAGCCTGATCTCGTCAGATCTCAGAAGCTAAGCAGGGTGAGCCCTGGTTAGTATTTGGATGGGAGACACCAAGGAATACCAGGGTTGCTGTGCAGAGGAAGGCACTGGCAAACCACCTCTGTTAGTCTCTTGCCATGAAAACCCCAAAAAGGGGTCACCATAAATCAGCTGCGACTTGATGGCACTTTACACACACACAGCTCACATACCCTTACCCCATTATAATTTCAGCAATAGTGGCATGAGAGGGGGGGAACTACAGCACCCTCACCCCTAGTGATTCCAGCAAATAGAGGGGAGTTGCCAGTGTACTCCTTGCCCCAGTGATTCAGCAGCTGGGCCAGCCCCAGAACATGAGCCCTCCAAAGCTCTCTCCCCTTCCTGGGAGGTTAAGGTGAAGCCCGAAGCCTTCCCGGCCAGCGGGAAAAGAAAGAAGGCCTCTTCTGCATTGCCCTTAGTGCTTGCTAACAAGGCACCCGCTGCTGCCCTTGCCACCACCACTACTGCTGTCACATTTGGCGCTAGCGAAGAGCCCCCGCTGTACTCAGCTTCACAACACAATGCCGACTGTTGTGTGGGCCCATCAGGGGCTCCTTATATTCAGGGCAGATGGACCTGAGTGAAAACACTCAGGTCTGTGCCTGACTGCTGGCTCCACCCCCCAAATCCCAGGGCCTGATTGTCCCATTCAAACCTGAGGGAGGAGAGGTAAGGCGATGCCCAACAGGGTGGGAAAGTTCCCACCACAGCTTTGTAATGCCGTGGATTGCCCCCCCCTCCCAGCCTCCCTGCCAGTCGCCATTTTACCACGGCATGCTGGTCGCCCCCACACCCCCCCCACACACGGAAAAGCAGCCTCCTGGCCCTGATGAGCACCCCTGATCCCCTGCACTAGCTCCAGCAAATGGGGCATATAAGGTGAGTGGGAGTCCATGCTTATGTTGGCGTTAATAAAAAGTACCTAGTTATCTCATCACATACCCATAGAAACAGAACTGTCATTATGACCACAATGTCATGCTATTTACTTTGCCTTCCTGTAGTCCTGAAATCTATCCTTGTGTAGAATATGATTAAGCAAGGGAAATGGATCTAATTTTTGCGCTTATGTAGTACAAAGATGGCTTAGTGGATGCTCCCATTAATCTAGATTTCCCCAGCAATAAATCATGCTGCCCCCACAACTTTCTGGCAACAATTATCAATGCATGACTCCAATTAGAGCTTCACCCACACACACTTCACCCAGCTCTGCACTCTGCCAAGACAGTTGTACGTAAGTGTATTCTATGCATACATATGAATGAATGGCTTTTAAAGCATATGGTGAAGGAAGATACTTGTGTCACTGAATTGAAATGATGGATTAAAGAAAGAACTCCGCCAAGTCAATAGTGAGACCTGATGGATTGAGCCAGTACATCAGTAAATGATTTCTTGTACTGTGGATAATGCCACCATGATGGCCAGTTCTAATAGCTTCCCACGCAAGCCATCCCAGCAAAGTAGCTCAGTTCTGTGCTAAGGCCTACATATTGCCAGTGTACAAAGCTATTCATTACCAACACACAAAAAAGAGGTGCACACCACCTGCCAACCGGCCATCATGGAGCCAAAATTACCGAAGGCATACTAGCGCATCGAATGAGTGATAATATACTGATAGCATTCTATTTACATCAAACCTATCATCTGCATGTGATTGTGGGTTTTTTTCTGAGCATACCATTTTGTAAACTATCCAGTTTACACACATGGAGACATTATTTGAGTTTTAACATGGAAAATGTTAGTGCCACAATTATTTCCAGCTATTTTGTCCAGTTACTTCACAGGCTGTCTACGTTTCTAAAGAAATATGCCAAGGACTTAAGTGTCTACATTCAGCTGGGAATAACAGATATTCCAACTGGTATTGGACTAAACAACTGATACTCATTCTCCAATCTACCGAAGAGCCCTGCTAGCACTTCCTTTCTTCTTCCTTTGAAGCTTGAGTGCTGAAACCATGACAGGCAAATTCAAAATAGCTTTCATTACTACTTTACGTAGATAACCGCTCTCAGGTCACTTATGATGACCCTAGGAAGCGGCTTTCAAGGCAAGTGAGAAGCAGAGATAGTTTGCCATTGCCTCTCTCTGCAGTAGGGTTGCCAACCTCCAGGTACTTGCTGGAGATCTCCTGCTCTTACAACTGATCTCCAGCCAATAGAGATCAGTTCACCTGAGGAAAATGGCAACTTTGCAATTGGACTCTATGGCATGGAAGTCCCTCCCCTCACCAAACCCCACCCTCCTCAGGCTCCACCCCAAAACCTCCCAGCTGGTAGCAAAGAGGGACCTGGCAACCCTACTCTGCAGAGCCTTCCTTTGTTGTCTCCCACCCAAGTACCGACCCTGCTTGGCTTTTAAGATGACATCAAGCTATATACCATGCTGCCTTCCCACCCAGTTACTACTTTAGTCCAATACTTTTCTAAGGAGAGATGGAGCACTTCCTACTTTTCAGATTCTGTTAGTGAAAAAAACTGCAACAGCCCCCACCCCAAATAACCCTAGAGATCAATGTATAGAATGTGTGTGTGTGTAAATCTATTTCATCATTATGCATTATCAGTTCAGCAGAAATGAAAAGTCTGGCCTGATCAGCAAGGACTGATCAGTGATGTCACCTCAAGCTAAATCACGGAGTATATGAGAGGGGGAATCTCATTATCCTGGGTGTCCATGAAGCTGGCCAAGTCATGTTGTTTGTCCTATGAAGCTGGGTTATGTGTGGGGGGTGTAAGGGGGGCCAGAATAAATAGTTGGTTGGGGGAAGGCTGTGGTGGCTCTCACCACAAGTCCTCAAAGCACTTTGCAAACTGGTGAAATCAGTGGCTTTAATTTCTGAAAAACACTATTGCTACAAGTAGCCATGAGTGCCCCTTGGTACTTCCAAACATAATACTGCTCAGGCTGAACAACAAAGACTTCCTTCTTCCGGCACCTGATATTCATTCCCCTCTCTTGATATATACATTTTGGCCTCTGTTTTTTAACCAGTCAAATTCCAAATCAGGCTTGGAGAAAGTACATTGATTGCACCAAATTATCATCGCTCCAAATTATCAAATGACTAAAGGATAACCTGAATTGTTTCAACAAGAGTAATATTATTCAGAATATGTGGTGATTTACTAAAGGATCTGTTGATGCCACAATGACATAAAAGAACAAAATTATATAATATCCTTGCCGGAGCGTTCTGTTTCACACTGTGGCTAACCAGACACCTACAATCAGAAGACGGAGGCCAAAGCTTCCCTCTTTTGTTGTCTCGTAACAACTGACTGGTATGCTTCCTCTGAAATCAACACACACACAATATTTCCAGATTTACTGTGCAATGAACGCAACATTTTAGTAAACTTCATTTTAGAACAGTGGACTGCCTCTTCTTATTTTATTTCAGCATTGCTAGGCAATTTGTTACTATTGTTGCTAAGTAATCCTTCTACCAAATATAGCTGTCAAGGTGGTTTACAAAATCCATAAAGCCCCAACAGCAATAAAAAAAACAATAACATAATCAAATTAACCAACCACTAAAAAAAGATCAATCTCCATCAACCAAGCAGAGAGAAAAAAGGAGTCTGTGGTTGAAGATATAATCCAGCCTATAAAGCAACAGAAAGAACAATGTCCCCATTCATAAAACTGACAATACTACTATTTGCCAAAAAAAACTTGGGCAAACAGGATAGGTTTCACCTGTCATCAAAAAGAGAAGGAAGAAAGTGGCAGATAACCACAACTAGGTAAGGAATTCTATAATCAGGACATAGCCACAGAAAAGGTCCTATCATCAATGGTTGCATCCTTAATATTCTTATTTACTTCATTTATACCCTGTCTTTCTCCCCAATGGGGAATCAAAGCAGCCTACAACAGCATTCTCCCCTCTCAGGAGCCAGCGTGGTGTGGTGGTTAAGAGCGGTGGTCTGGAGTGGTGGACTCTGATTTGGAGAACCGGGTTTGATTCCCCACTCCTCCACATGAGTGGCGGAGGCTAATCTGGTGAACCAGGGTTGATTCTCCACTCCTATACACAAAGCCAGCTGGGTGACCTTGGGCTAGTCACACTCTCTAAGCCCCACCTACCTCACAGGGTGTCTGTCGTGGGGAGGGGAAGGGAAGGTGATTGTAAGCCGGTTTGATCCTCCCTTAAGTGGTAGAGAAAGTCGGCATATAAAAACCAACTCTTCTTCATCATCGTCTTCTCTTCCTCCATTTACCCTCACAACAATGCTATAAAGTAGGTTAGGCTGTGAGTAGGTGACTGGCCCAAGGTCACCCAGCAAGCTCCAGCGGCAGAGTGGGGATTCACACCTGGGGCTCCCAGCTTCCAGTCCAACCCTATAACAGCTACACCACATTGGCTCTCATTAAAATTTAACATAAAGTGAACTGGTCTGGGACCTTTGTATCTTCGGGACATCTCTATTGGTATACCCCCCCCCCAAAGAGCATTACACTCTGCTGATGACAACCTGTTGGTGGCCCCTGGCCCGAGGAGCGTGCAGCTGTCCTCGACCAGGGCCAGGGCCTCTTTGGCCCTGGCTCCGGCCTGGTGGAATGCTCTGCCTAGTAACATCAGGGCCCTGCGGGACCTGAAAGAGTTCAGCAGGGCCTGTAAGACAGAGCTATTCCACCAGGCCTATGGTTGAGGACAGCCGCAGGTGAGATCAAGTGAGATGAGTGCTGGCCTCCCTCCTCCCTCCTCCCTCCCCCCTCCTTCTTCTTAACTTACAATCAATGTACTGGGGGGTAGCCGACCTAGTTTTAGGTATTAATTGATGGTCAGCATTATCTGCGACAGTGGGCACTTTACTCATATGGCAGCCATCGTTTTATAATTAAGGGAATGGTTTTATGTATTTTATAGTCATATTGTAAGATTTTTAAATGCTGCAACCCGCCCTGAGCCCGGCCTTGCCTGGGGGAGGGTGGGCTAGAAGTATGAAAATAAATAAAAAAGTAAAATAAACTCTAGAACATTGTGTGTGTGTAAAGTGCCGTCAAGTCGCAGCCAACTTATGGCGACCCCTTTTTTGCGGGTTTCATGGCAAGAGACTAACAGAGGTGGTTTGCCAGTGCCTTCCTCTGCACAACCCTGGTATTCCTTGGTGGTCTCCCATCCAAATACTAACCAGGGCTGACCCTGCTTAGCTTCTGAAATCTGACGAGATCAGGCTAGCTTGGGCCATCCAGGTCAGTGCCTAGAACAGTGGTTCCGAAAGTGGGTAGTACCACCCCCTAGGGGCGGTGGGATTACCTCGGGGGGCACTAAGAGGCAAGGGGGCAGCAGGGTGTGTGTGTTAGAGGTGGGCCCCTTCAACTGTGTGTGCGATAGGGTAGGGTGGACTGAGGTTGAGTTTGTGGAACCGAGGGGGCGGTGGCCCCAAAAGTTTGGGAACCACTGGCCTAGAACATTACATTTTTCCAAAGCCCAGAAACGTTGTTAATAGCAATTGGGAATAGGATTTTTTTAGAAGCCTGACTCTTAGAAATGTCACTGAAACATTGTTTGTCATGCGACACAGTGACTGACACTCAGAAGCACCCTAAATAACCTTATTCTGTGGATCATCATTGGCAGCCAGTAGAGACATTTTGCAGAATGCTGTGTCCTAATTCCTCTTTAGATTATCTAAGGTAAAGTACCAGAAAACAAAACAAAATTTTTTTTGGAAGAAAAGCAGATGTCATGAATCACACTTTCCCAGCTCTGTTCATTTAGAATGTTGAAAATTGATCTTTTTCTTAAAATTTCAATATTTTGAATGCCTCCAAAAGGGCAAGTGACAGATTGCTCTGTTCCATTCAGAACAGTCATTTTCCTCTAACAAGCATTCACTGACAATGAAAAACCTCTTGAAATGAACGGCACAATATTTAATTTGGAAATTTTAGACAACTTCCGATACCACATGTCAGACAAAGGAAGAGTCTGATTTAAATAATAACAACTCTTCAATATATCCTAGATGAAATTCCTATCTGCCCATCAATGGGCCCCAATCCATCTCTCATTGTGTGTGTGCATAAGTGCCATCAAGTCTCAGCCAACTTATAGCTTCCAAGGCAAGTGAGAAGCAGAGGTGGCTTGCCACCGCCTTCCTCTACAAAGTCTTCCTTGGTGGTCTCCCTTCTAATTACCAAACCATGCTTAGTTTCTAAGATTGAGCTATACCATGCCACCTTCCCTCTCTCTCATCATAGGCAACTGGATGTACGTAACAACTGGTCACTTTGAGATGTTTGTTTCCATGCACATCAACTGAAGCATCCAGTCTCAACAGGATGCTGCATGTGCTCCATCACCACACGTGGAAGGCTGCTTCTGCACATAGCTCTTTATTTCTCAAATGGGCAAAGACATCTAGTTTTTATTCAGTGTCACTGGCAAAAATCTTTTCCATCCATGCTGATGCACCCTCATCAGCCCCACTGGGTGTAGGGCTTCCACTTATTCTGCACCACAACACTTTCTAATGAGGACGTCGCTCATGGGACTGTCCCCCTCCCACAGATCCAAGGGAGCAGGCTGACCTTGTCCCAAACAGTTGACCTACCTCATGCTGAGAAAGGAATTCAGGTTGGAACCAGGAAGGTGAGAGCAGTAGGAAACTGGGTGGAAACAATGAGGCTTACATTCACCTTTTAATTCCCCCATCTATGTCCCCTAAAGAGAGGTGATTTTATCCAGGTTGAAATAAAACTTGTTATGGTGGTGCCTACATGAAGGAACTTGGGACATCTCCAACCATGTCTCCCTTTGTAAGTAGCCAATGGCTTCCTCTTTTGTTATTGCACTCCTCTAAGAAGAAAAAGATTACTAAAGCAGGAGCTGACAGAACTGTGCTTGAGGTGGAGAAAGTAGATAGAAAGAGAGAGAACCTTTTCCCCCTGTGTCATAATACTAGCACTTGGAAGCTCCTAGTAAAGTTGATGGCAAATAGACTCAGGATGGAAAAAGAGAAGTACTTTGTTACTCAGCAAGTAATTACGTTGCTGAATTCACTGGTAGTGGACACAATGGTGGCCACTAGCACAGATGGCTTTAAAAGGGGGCTAAGTAGATTCATGGAGGATGGGCCCATCAGTGGCTACTAGCCATGAAAACAAAATGGAGTCTCCACAGTCACAGGCAGTATCAGTGCTAGGAAGCAATATTAGAGGAAGGCCTTGGCCTCGATGCTCCGTTTGTTGGCCTTAGGGTTCCAGTCTCCAGGTGGGAGCTAGAGATCTCCCAGAATCAAAACTGATCACCAGACTACACAAATCACTTCTTAATTTATTACTTCTTTATTTCTCCTAGAGAAAATGGCTGCATCGGAAGGTGGAATGCATGGCATTTTACCTTACCCAGGTCCCTTCTCTCCCTAGACCCCACTCCCCCAGGCTTCACCCTCAAATCTCCAGGTGTTTCAGATCCCAAAGCTGGCAACCCTAGTTGGCCCTCCAGCTAGGGTTGCCAACCTCCAGGTACTTGCCCTTATCTGGAGACCGTGGCAAACGTTAAAGACTGAGCTATTTTTAGCTACATGAATTTTGCTGGTTCCACTGTGACTGCCAAAGAGATTTAATGCTGGCTGAAGAAGCCAATGTATATTGGTGAAAACGCTATACATCCGGAAGGCGTTCCCGGGCTCTGCTCTTAGCTTCGCTGGGCACTTTGTGCCACGATCTTGCATATTTCAAATGTTTGATACGTGGATTTGCAATTTGTGGTCCAATTGAGACTGTTCATTGTTTGGGGCTTACAAGCCCCTTGCTAGTGGACTTCTCCTTCGTCCCTTGTGGACTGCTGTTGTTTTGTGTTGTTGTTTTATGTGGTCTTTGCTTATGTTGTTGTTAAAACTTTTGTTTGCACATTCACATTACTGTTACAATGTTTGTATTTTGTATAATTGTTGAAATATACTAATTGTTGTTCATTGAATTCTATTGAGTACATATTGGCTTAGTACTGGTTCTTCTTAGCAACCTCCAGGTACTAGCTGGAGAACTCCTGTTATTGCAACTGATCTCCAACTGATAGAGATCAGCTCACCTGGAGAAAATGGCCGCTTTGGCAATTGGACCCTTTGGCATTGAAGTTCCTTCCCTCCCAAAACCCCGCCCTCCTCAGGCTCCACCCAAAAAACCTCCGCCGATGGCAAAGAGGGATCTGGCAACCCTCCCTCCAGGGCAACTGGTTGGTCACTGAGTGAAAACAGGATGGTGGACTAGAAAGGCCACTGGTTTAATCCACCAACAGCCTTCTTACCTTCTTAAGGAGGACTGTGGTATTATAAACTGTACAGGAGGTATAGCACTTGTCCCGATACCTTTGCTAGATGTTTGTTTTGAATATGAACTTACCTTTTCTACATCCAGACATGCAGACCCAGCAGCATGAGACTTGTTAAGTTTCAGGCAAACGCGTGGGTGAAAGCTATCTGAATAGACATGCTTTTTAGTTGTCAGACAGCAATTGACTGAAATCACGGCAAGGCTATTATTCTGTCAAGGCTTTTCATACGTGATTGATGAAAAAACATTTTCTATTCAAAGAATCCCTGACCTACAAAGATATTCAGTGAAGGAATAGGGCTGCTCTTTACCAGAATGACATTTTCTGCCAATTATTGATATAAAATGTTAATTAGCATTCAAGTGACTTTGAATTTAAAATTCACCTTGGTGGATTCAGAGGTCAGTTGTTTAGAACTGAATATTTGGGAAGTAAGTTTTAGTGGTGGCATTTGACTTTTGCAATTAATATCTGACATTCAAAACTGATATGATAACTGTAAAGGAAGCAATCTTTTAAGTGTTATCCCTATGGAAGCCACATTAAGACAAACGAAGATTGTGAGAAACAATGCTCAAAGTATTGGTTCAAAAATGTTTAAATTTTCAGCCTGAAATATATTACATTGCCATTAACCTGAGATTTGGCTTCTCAAGGTGTTCAGAAGGTTCTTCTGTTTGGGTTTTACCTGATTTGTTTAGAAAATCAAGGTTTGAATTTGCACACCCCCTTAAACTCCTAAGAGGAAGGACAGGCTAAATTGTAAGATGGACATGCACACACTAAGGTATGGAAGGTGGTGGCTCTAAGCAGCCACTAAAACCAGACACGATTCATCCACATGTTTACCTTTCGAAGGGCTTTCCCCCGCTTTGGACTATAGAACTATTTCCCCTAGCCACTGCTGAATGTATCATGTCAACATAGACTTCGTCTCAATTATTTGAAAGTGAGGCTACCTGAATGTACTGTGTAAGCTTTAGAGTGGGACAACTTAACATTTCCTGTTCTAGCTGACAACCTAACAGCAAATATGACTCAGCATTTTCTGTTCTATCTGGTCTAACATCAACCATTTCCTTATCTAAACAAGTTTGTAGGATTAAATTAATTGTAGTGTTCCCCAACCAAAACTGCACAGTCTGCTTTTAACATCTATTAGCTTCAATACACTCTGTTCTCAGATATTAAATCTATGTAATAGTTTACCAAGATCCAGCCACAATACTCCTTGTTATCTGACCTAAATAAAGAACTTAAAGTTAGCATGTCGAATGTACTGGTTGTTCCCAAACTGCAACAAAAGTCCATTGGGTCAAACATCCTATCTCCCATAATTGTCAACCATATGCTCTATATCTAAACACTGTTGTTGATCAATGAATCATAGATATGGGAAGTTACCCACCAGGAATTTCAGAAGAACCTTCCAGAAGGGCTGCAAGACCAAGGTATTTAGTAAGGTGTTTGGGACAGGCTAAGCAGTGTTTCTTAGGCACATGGGATACACTAGTTGCCCTGAGATGGCATCATGCTGGCTATCATTGTATTATTATTTTTGAATGTGTATGTGCTGTTATGGTCTTGTTCATTTATTGTTGGTGTAGATGTTGCTACATGTCTTGGAAGGCAAGCCGAGTAATATTTCAAATAAATAAAATAGAAGATGCATGAATTTCCTCAGAGTGAACAAAACTGTGGGAGAAGACAGTACTTTAAGAAATAGAAGTTATTTCTTGAACTGTCCTTATCTGGAAGGAAAAAAAGAGGAAGATAACACTAAGGAGGCAAAAAAGAGTTAAATCTGTTGGGCGTGTCAGATCAGCTCTACCAAATATTTTGCAAGCGTTTTCTACAGATTAAAAAAAAAAAAAAAAAACCTCTGCAGTTCTTAGCTACACAAGAGACTTGTCTGCATTAAACAAACCTTCAGGGGAAAGTATAAATTAGAAGTGCGATCTATTCAGTGCCATCAGATCAGCTTAAAACATGTTTTTGCCATGCCAGGAAACAAGATCTCTCTGGGTTTTTTTTAGTGCCTCTTGTCTATTCCTATAAACATTAGCTGCTGCACGCAATAAATAAATGGGTGAAAGAAACTAGCTCTGGATCTAGAAATCTCATATAAAATTCAAAATCAACATTTAAGCTGTACTTTTCCTAAGCAAAAAGTTCAGGACTGTAAAACAAAAGGTAAGGAACTCTTACAATTCCAGAATACAAGACAAGGTGACAGGTCACCAGAACAACTCCACTCACCTTCTTACGTCCTATATTCCACATCTCATTCCATTGTTGCTTTCATTCTTGCATGGATACATAAGAACATAAGAAAAGCCCTGCTGGATCAGACCAAGGCCCATCAAGTCCAGCAGTCTGTTCACACAGTGGCCAAACAGGTGTCTCTAGGAAGCCCCCAAACAAGATGACTGCAGCAGCACCATCCTGCCTGTGTTCCACAGCACCTAAGATAATAGGCATGCTCCTCTGATCCTGGAGAATCTGATCAGTTGAGAATCTAAAAGGCATGTATATCTAGCATATTTTCCATTTGCATGGCAATCCTAGACAGTTACACCCTTCTAAGTCCATTAACGGAGGGCAAGGGCTATGGCTCATAGTCAGGTACTCTACTTTGCTGCAGAAAGTCCCAGGTTCATTCCCTGGAATCTAGTTAAAAGTATCAGGCAGAAGGTGATGTGAAAGACATCTACCTAAGATCTTGGAGAGGCACTGCCAATCTGAGCGGATAGTACTAAACTGGATGAAATTGATTTAGATGGGTCTCTCTGAGCCAGTGTGGTGTAGTGGTGAAGAGCAGTGGTTTGGAGCAGTGGTCTCTAATCTGGAGAACTGGGTTTGATTCCCCACTCCTCCACATTAGTGGCGGAGGCTAATCTGGTGAACTGGAGTTGTGTCCCCATTCCTACACGTGAAGCCATCTGGGTTACCTTCAGCTAGTCACAGCTCTCTTAGAGCTCTCTCAGCCCCACCTACCTCACATGGTGTCTGTTGTGAGGAGGGGAAGGGATTGTAAATCGGTTTGATTCTTCCTTAAGTGGTAGAGAAAGTTGGCATATAAAAACCAACTCTTCTCCTCCTCCTCCTCCTCTCTGCTTAGGATCATCATGCTACTATACATGATATCTGGTGTACATTATATTCTTCAATGCATTACTGATAGATGCATTACAGAGAAAGTTTCAGAGGGTAGCTGTGTTGGTCTGCAGTAGAAGAGCTGGATTTGAGCCCAGTAGCTCCTTAGAGACCAATAAGGTTTTGGGGTATAAGCTTTTGAGAATCAAAGTTCCCTTTGTCAGAGGAAGAAAAGAATAGAACAAGTAATATAACAGAGCCACATAGAAATGAATTGTGTAGGTGCCCAAGCCAGATCAGCCCTATACTTTTTCCTTTCCTCCTCTTTTGATATTCTGCCCCAACTATTTGCTCATCATCATGGAAGCAGCAGATAAGCATATAAAATCATGCAAATTAAAGGGGAAGGTGATTTCTAACAGGGTAGGGGCTGATCTTAATTATTATTTTTTAATGCTCAGAACAACAAATGACTTGGTGTATTTGTTCTGGGGGGTTATTCCATTATCAGGGTTGGGGGGAGATACAGAAGAAGCCTGATATTTCACCAAGGCTGGTCATACTGGTCATACTGCCCAAGAAGATGGGATGGGCCAGAGAGCTTGCTGGCCTGATCTAAAGGAGCAATCCTAAACAGGTGTGCTCAGGGGGAAAATACCATAATCTTCAATCATTCTTTCTCCCAAGAAAGTATCCTTAAAACTGTAGCCTCAGTGGGCAACCAAGTGAAGTGGATCCTCAGATGAAGGTCACAATCTGCACCTTCAGCTGACCCCAGAAGCAGACTGGAAGGCATTGTTAAAAATTGGTCTTCTTTATTTAAATCTACCTGTCTGTCTTATTGATTGTTACAATTCTGCAATGTGTGGGGGTGAATGTAGTGAATAGAAACTACCTGCAAAATCCTATAGTTGAGCATATGGTTCCAGCCATCTGCAAGGGTTAATTATTTGTTACCATAGTATGCCTGCAGTCCACACTGTATTCCTATATGCTCCACACACACACACACACACATCTTGTGAATCCATTCTGTAGACAATGGGAACTAGGGCTGTCGATTCGATTCCATACAAACTGGAAAACAGCCGAAGTTCCCCCGATCCGGCGGTTTTCAGTCCGGATGGAACCGAACTCAAAAAAAAGGCGGGAAAACAATGCGACAAACTCTGAGAGGTCGAGCGATCGCCGGATAAATTCAGCAAATCCAGGGGCTCCGAAGCAGCAGCATAACCATCACTTAGTAAGCAGCATTCTCCCACGGCCAATGGTGGCCAAGCTGGGTCTTCTCCTGGCCAATCAGTCGCGTTTGAGTGCATGAGCCCAGCTGCTGTGCAGCCCGGGGAGAGAAAGAGTTTGTGAGAGAGAGAGATCCCCGTGGGGGGGTGCATGTGCACATTCGCGCCTTTCCGCGGCTCCGGGGGGGCATGTTTGAAGGTAGAGGTCCCAAACTTTCAGCGTAGCTTGAGGTGACCCTTCTTACAAGAACCCCCAAGTTTTGTTAAGATTGGATCAAGGGGGCCAGAGATATGGGGCCCGGAAGGGGTCCCCCCTCCTTAATGTGCATCTTTATTCCATTAAAAACACATTCGCGCCTTTCCGTGGCTCCGGGGGGGCATTTTTTGAGGAAGACGTCCCAAACTTTCAGCGTAGCTTGAGGTGACCCTTCTTGCAAGGACCCCCAAGTTTTGTTAATATTGGATCGGGGGGGGGGGCAAGATATGGGGCCCGGAAGGGGTCCCCCCTCCTTAATGTGCATCTTTATTCCATTAAAAACACATTCACTCCTTTCCGTGGCTCCGGGGGGGCATGTTTGAAGGTAGATGTCCCAAACTTTTAGCGTAGCTTGAGGTGACCCTTCTTGCAAGAACCCCCAAGTTTTGTGAAGATTGGATCAGGGGGGCCCAAGATATGCGGTCCCCCCCCCATTCACCCACTGGAATGATTGCGAGCAGGCACGATCCTGTGCATCTAGAGAGCGGCAAATTCAAGGCAAAACCTCCCGTGCATAAATGGAATCGTATTGGATTACTCCTGAGAAGACATCCACAGTAAGACCCA
This sequence comes from Euleptes europaea, assembly GCF_029931775.1. Taxonomy (NCBI): domain Eukaryota; kingdom Metazoa; phylum Chordata; class Lepidosauria; order Squamata; family Sphaerodactylidae; genus Euleptes; species Euleptes europaea. The sequence continues at coordinate 26,078,373 of NC_079326.1, forward strand.
TTTTGGGGCTTTTCTCTATAATTTTTTTGCTGTGTGTGTGTGGGGGGGAAGCAGAGTCTGAGTGTGTGTGGGGGGGGAGCAGTTTCTGTGGGTGGGGGAGAAGCCAAAGGGGGCTTTTGCCCGCTCGCCTCTGCGGGAATGTGTGTTCTGCTTTTAAAGTTTTAAAGTGTAAAGTTGAGTCTGTGCAGCGGCTAACGAGTCTCTCTCCGCTCGGCACCCGGGCCGCGCCTCCTCCTCTTTGGTTTTTTTTGCCATTTGAGGTTGAGCCGCACCATACTGGTTTGAGGGGGGCTTCGCCCGTTCTGCCTGGGTGTGTGTGTGCCCGCTTGCGTCTCTCTCTCTCCCTGGTTTGAGGGTGAGGGGCTTCAGTTGTGTGTCCTCAGGTTTTCCCTCTTTCATAAGATCGGTTAGGTCTATTGATGCTTGCTCAAAACTGGTTTTCAAATTGTGATTTAAACAATGCATTTGCCCGGTCCCGACTCCCGACTCCCGAGTCCAATGCAAAAGGGGAAATTCCACCCCACCTGCTCCTTATGCATAGCCTCTGTCCCTTTCCATGCTTTGCAAACTCCCAAGGTCGCATCATGTGTTGCTTTGCATGGTTTTGCAAACTCCGAGTCCAAATGGTCTATTTATTTCTATTCATTCCACTGGGTGAATGGGGGGACCGCATATCTCGCCCCCCCGATCCAATCTTCACAAAATGTGGGGGTTCTTGCAAGAAGGGTCACCTCAAGCTACGCTGAAAGTTTGGGACGTCTACCTTCAAACATGCCCCCCCCCGGAGCCACGGAAAGGCGTGAATGTGTTTTTAATGGAATAAAGCGCATTAAGGAGGGAGGACCCCTTCCGGGCCCCATATCTCGCCCCCCCCCCCGATACAATCTTTACAAAACTTGGGGGTGCTTGAAAGAAGGGCCCCCTCAAGCTACGCTGAAAGTTTGGGGGCTCTATCCCCAAAAATGCCCCCCCCGGAGCCACGGAAAGGCGTGAATGTGTTTTTTATGGCTTTATTCGGCCAAAAATTTTTCCCGAACTCAAATATCATGCCGGATTCCACGGAACTGAAGCGGGGGAGTTTGGACTTCGGGATTTCCCGGATCAAAACGGGCTGGATTTTGCTGGATCCGAATTGTACCGATTTTTTTTTCAACAGCCCTAATGGGAACTGTGAAACCACCAGGGCAGGAAAGAGTACGGCTGTCTGATTGCTGTGAGACCTCACAAAAGTACTTTTTGACAAGGTGCCCAAGTTTGTTTGCTTTCCAGCATTCTGGTTTTACTGTAGTAAAGCATTAAAGGTTTGCTGCCGAATTGACGGAAGTCAATTTACCCAAAAGCTTATTTGCAGCATCCATTTAGCGTTTGCAACTTTCATCTGAGCGGAAATGGAAGTAAATAACTGTGCATAATTATAATCTCAAACTTGATGTAGTCACCATAAATTACTTTTGCAGAATATGAGCCAATGGAAATGCAGAGGTTTAATACAAACGTCTCTGGACTTTCACATATTTTTTCCATGTGCAGTTTACATTTCTTAAAGAGAGATGATCTCCTGCCAGCAGGCCTCATTGCCCACTCAGAGTAGTGACAGGAAAAGAATAATTTAAATAAAAACAAACAGTGACATCACTAGGGTTGCCAGCTCAGCTGGGTTGGGAAATATCTGGAGATTTTGGGGGTTGAGCCTGAGGAGGGTGGGGTTTGGGGGGAGAGGGACTTCAATGGTGTATAATGCCATAGAGTACACCTTCCAAAGCAGCCATTTTCTCCAGGTGAACTGATCTCTGTCGCCTGGAGATCAGTTGTAATAGTGGGAGATCTCCAGCCACCACCAGGAGATTGGCAACCCTAGACATCACCAATGTCACTACATCATGTCTAGGTAAAAGCCAGAAGTGACATGGGGTAGCTCTAGGAATTGCTGGAAATTCTATGGTTTTACCACCAACATCAACCCCCTCCCCATGTTCTTGCCTTCGGCCTGGCAACTCTATTGAGTGGTGAACTTTCCTGAAACAACATCGTGAAAAGGTAACACCCAAAGAAAGAGAGAGCCATTGAAAACATGGGTAAAACAGAATAGACTAGAACATCGGTTCCCAACCGGGGGTCCATGGACCCCCAGGGGTCCGCGAGAACTAAATTAAGGTCCGCGAAACAAAGTTATAAACCCATAATAAATTAATATTTTCAATTAAAAGTTCTCTATTATAAAAATATATATTCAAATATTATTCTAAGTTTAATGTTTAACTAACAGTTACGATTAAAGTTTATTTTCAAATTCTCAGAATTTTTATTTTGAACCTTGGGGTCCCTGCACCAAACAAAAAAATCCTAGTGGTCCCTGGTCAAAAAAAGGTTGGGAACCACTGGACTAGAAGGACCAACAGTTACATAAAAAAAAACAGGGGGACCTGGGTCAGCATAACAACTGTGGGTTTATAACTAGAAGAACAGAAGCAACATCAGAGGCATAAATGGAAAAAAGGAGCAAAAGGGAAAGCCACAGAATCTGCTAGGAAGATTCCCTTCCCAGATAGGGTTGCCAGATCCCTCTTGGCAACCAGCAGGAGATTTTGGGGGCAGAGCCTGAAGAGGACGGGGTTTGAGGAGGGGAGGGACTTCAATGCCATATTCAATTGCCAAAGCGGCCATTTTTATCCAGGTGATCTAATCTCTATCGGCTGGAGATCAGTTGAATTAGCAGGAGATCTCCTGCTACTACCTGGCAGTTGGCAACCCTATTCCCAGAAGAAGGTAATGCAATATAATCCCTCAATTTCAGATATTACAGCATACACTATCACACTTCAGTCAGGAACATAATCAGCCAATCAATCAAAGAAAGTCAACTTTAGCTTCAGCTGCCATACATAAGCCTTCTGACAAAACTGAGAATGAACCTCTACCTAACCCAATTGGTGGCATTACCCTCCCCTGGGCTGAAATGCAGCCACAAGGCACTAGTCCATTAGGAGAGAAGATTCCTATCCTTCTTGAATCAAAAATCATAATCAAAGTGGGGAATACTACTAATCTGGCAATATCAGATTCCACTGTGGTAAGGCATTTGGCAGGTAAGAAGGAATGAATAACAGAAACGTTGCCAACAAAATAATGGACAGAATTATCAGGACAGACTGATGAACTAATGGACAAAGAGAAAGACTGAAGCAGAGAACTGAAAGTATCAAATGCCTTGGGCTGAGAGAGGGGGGCTAAGGGGATTAAATTTTCAGGATCTGGGTTGTCCCAGGAACTGGGCAAGGCACCTTTGGTATACATAGGCCACCATTTGTTCATGACCCATCTCTGAGCCCAAATCTGTTTGCCTCCACATTTTGCATCTAAGTGGTCAGTAGATTTCCATGAGTTATTTCCGTACCCTTTTAAACATCTCTTGAACTTTATTGCACTAAAATGCCTTTTTATAAACGAATGACCATATCAAATGAAAAAGTGGTAGATTTTTAAGCAGAATGGGAAAGTTTCTCTTTTATAAGATAAACTGGGGCACATTGGATTTTATTTATTTTATCTCACTTTTATTGTTCTGAAAGCTGAAGGGCATTCAAGTGACTTTGCATTAGGATATGTCTAGGGAGTACTTTCTGTCATTTTTCATCTCAAAGAGACGTATAGTTGGAAGCTGGCTGAGCTGTCCCATATGAATAAATGTAAGTAGATTTCTTTGTACATGTTTGACAAGATTATGCCATTTAAAGCAGTTAGCATATTGGTTTTTTTCTAAATACCATGAACAGTACCCATACAATAGAATCATAGTTTACTAAGTAGTTGCCATTCTTTTTTTGAAATCCTGATTAATATTTTCCCTACAATGAACCATTTAGAAGCCCCAGTGCATATACTAATATCTTAGGAGGGGCATACACATATGTGTATCTATGGAGCCTAGTTAGTGTGATTTGAGATATGCCAAAGACAATCTGGCCATTTCTGGATAGCTATTTTCTCTTATGCATTTGCATTTGGTTTTGGTCAGTTTCATGTATCAATACCCACTGCAGATCGAGGGCTGCCCCTTAGGATCTAACATTTATGACAGGGACTTGGATTTGGTGGGTTGGATCCCATGATTCATTAGAAAAAGGCACTGATGATCACCAATTTTTCTGGCTTTCCCCTCTTCCCAGTTCTTTTTGACCCTGGGAAAGTTTATTCCTATGGTCATGGGAGCCTCGTGGAGTATACCCATGGATTATAATTATGCTGGTCAGGAAGCTGCAATGGGAGGGTCAAGGGGACAAAATTCCTCCCTCCTGCCATTTGTGTGACTGGAGCGCTGCTGACTACAGTCTCCTGACCCACATAGCTATTAATGTTAATGTTAATTTGTTTAATGAGGTGGTGACAATAGAATAATCATCACATGAGACATATTGATCATCATTATTTTATATTGTATGGAATCAATATTTGATTGGCATATATTCCAAAAAGTAGCTGTGTTACTGTACTATCATCTTGCAAAGGCAAGATCCCACTCCACCAGATGCATAATATATTGGTGTAGATATCATAGATGGATACAGAAATAGGAAAAGGGTAATCAGCATCTGATTGAAGCTGACAAAAAATATCTCATCTAGGAAGTGTCCTTGATGTTTCTCTTCTTATAAACAGCTGTGCTGTTGTCCCTTACATCAGTGCCAGTGGCAGAGGCCTCAGAGGAGATGAGGTGTTTGCCTCAATCCAGTAGTCTATGGAAGACTCAAGGGTGGACTCATCATACCTTCACTCCAGTTGCCCCAGTTTTGCAACTTGCCAGGCATAGATCCTGGCCCCACAGCAAGTGCCTTTTGCTTGTTTCACCTCAGACAGTAGAAGGGGGCGAAACCTCCTTTTTAATGCTCCCCCATGTAAGAACTTCATGCAATTCAAGAATTAGCAAATCAAGATAAAAGGTTTTAGCCAAGCCCTTCATGGTATGCTGGATTTTTCATTTACAGGGACTCCATAATGTAAGGGAACTGTGAACAATGTAATTTGTCCCCTGCAGTCAGGGGACTGCATTCTAGCATCACAGCACTCTGCACATCTAAAGTAGGCCCAAGTGGGAACTAATTACAAGAGCCTAAGACCAAAATCCTGAACGGGGGTAGACCTGCGGTGGCCGGAAACAGCGCAGCTGTGCTGCCTGCTCCAAGGCTATCCAGCTGCTGCAGAGGGAAAAAAAACCCTTTTAAAAACATTTAAAACATTTAAAATTTAAAAGGGGGCAAATACCCCATGGTGAGAGGCTAGGCTGCACCACCAAAAAAGGTGATCAGCCCCACTGCCGCTCAAGGGGGCATTCCCAAGGCAAAGGGGCTGGGGAAGCTGCCTAAAGGCAGCTCCACTCCTGGGAATGTCCCAGGAATACCCCCCAGATCAGCTTGGGCTTGCCTTTCCAGGAAAGCCCTGCCAGCGTGGCTGTGATGGCGGAGGTGGTGTGTTTGCCCCCGAACTGGTGTAGGTGACACTTTATTCCATGATAAGGTGGTACCTACACCGGTGGGGGGTGGGTCACACCAGCTCCAAAGGGTCACACCAGCCCTTCAGTAATGGGCTGCCCCTCTGACACAACAAGGCTGCTTCAGCAGTCATTAGATCTAACCATCGTGTATTATTTTGTGGTATACATAATCACTTCCACATTTTTGAAAATCTGGTATATTTTCAAGACTACCAGCAATGTTCAAGATCTCAACTTAAAGCTCAAAACAGGGGAAACAAGACATTTTACTGACTTCTTTTGAATTAAGCCTTTTGTTTCTGTGTGCCTGCTGAAGGGCAAGAGTCTTTCTTTTGGAACCACATCATGCAATTCTAAATGGAAACGAAAAACCCTTTTGAGAAGGACAAAGCAGGCAAATGTTGCCATCAGAAGTTTCAAATTCTGTTGTAGTTTCAGATCAAAGTGAAATCTGCTCTTTGAAATTATTTTATTAGGGATGGAAAGCTCTCCAAATGCTATCAAGATACTTTTCAGGTTAAACATCTTTGAATATTCAAGTTATACATTTGCATGTAAGAAAAGCTTCCCCTCCTTTCCTCTTTGAAAAACTACATAATTAAAAGTTCTGTAGTGCCTTCTGATTGATAAAGTTTCAAGTGACAGCTTTACAGTGAGCTACCTCCCACACAGAATTGATTTGCAAAAGCCTTTCAGGAGTTTTACATAAGAAGATATTGAGGGGACAAGTGCCTTTATTAAAAATAATCAGCTGATGGCGCCTTTCACGATATTACATCAGTGGTGAAGAATGCAGCAAACTCTGCCTTATGTAAATAATAATTATCTTATGTAACACAGTGGCATTGAATACAGTTGGAAGCACTGAATAAATTAGACCTACATATGTATAAGTTGTCTAGTCCTTGAACTAGCACGTTGCACTAGAATCTTGGAGTGTGTGTGTGTGTGTGTGTGTGTGTTAAGTGCCATCAAGTCGCTTCCAACTCATGGCAACCCTATGAATCAATGTCCTCCAAAACATCCTATCCTTAACAGTCTTGCTCAGATCTTGCAAACTGAGGGCCAGGGCTTCCTTTATGGAGTCCATCCATCTCTTGTTGGGTCTTCCTCTTTTCCTGCCGCCCTCAACTTTTCCTAGCATGACTGTCTTTTCTAATGACTCTTGCCTTCTCATAATGTGACCAAAATACGATAGCTACAGTTTAGTCATTTTAGCTTCTAGGGTCAGTTCAGGCTTGATTTGATCTATCACCCAGTAATTTGTTTGTTTGTTTGTTTGTTTGTTTTTGGCAGTCCATGGTATCCGTAACACTCTCCTCCAACACCACATTTCAAAGGAGTCTACTTTCTTCCTGTCAGCTTTCTTCATTGTCCAGCTTTCACACCCATACATAGTAATAGGGAATACGATGGCATGAATTAACCTAATCTTGGTGGCTAGTCTTGGAGAGACTGGTTCAAATCACCACTCTGCGGTGAAACTCATTGGGTGACCTTGGACCAGGTTGTTGTAGGAACTGCCATGTATGCTACCCTGAGCTCTGTGAAGGAAATATGGTATACATTTATTTATTTTTTGCTTCTGTGCTGTGGGACTAGTAGCTTTCTTATCTCTTCCCAGGTTTGGGAAGAAGAAGAAAAGATTAAAAGCCTGGGCCTTTGAGGAATTCATGTAAAAAGAGATGAGGGATTGAGTTATGTTAGAAGCTGTCAAAATAGTCTATAGACAATCAGACACTACCCAGCTAAGAAAACCTCTTTTGGAAAATTCATCATTTTGGGGGTGTCTATAGTATTTCATTTTGTACGTATTATAGTTTTTCAGAGACTTGAATGGTGGGTAGTATGGGAGAGCTATCATTGTCTATGAGTAATGTTTACAAGTTCCTTTTTAATTTTGATCTCTCTAGATGGAAGGTTGTGCAGTTATTCATAATGATAACCCTGCAATGAGAGCCAGCGTGGTGTAGTGGTGATGAGTGGTGGACTCTAATCTGGAGAACTGGGTTGGATCCCCCACTCCTCCACATGAAGCCTGCTGGGTGACCTTGGGCCATTCACAGTTCTCTCAGAACTCTCTCAGCCCAAGCAGAAACAGCCAATGGCAAACAACTTCTGAACATCTCTTGCCTTTAAAAATATTATGGAGTCACCATAAGTCAGCTGTGACTCGATGGCGCATACACACAAAACCCTGCAATGCTTGTTTGACCCGAGTTCACAGCAGGGAGACTATATAGATGCATAGGCAACCAAAGTTCTTTAATTCTGACTTCATGTCCCTGAAAATCTGTAGCCTGTACCTAGCATTGATTTCTAGTTGAGTAGTTGGTCTCCATATTAGACTGAAAGACAGGCAGGTATGTGTAACCTTTATTGCCTTCTTTGGGCTTATTCTTCAAATGGGGCTTCAGCACCATGAAGTGAACTGTTCAAAATTTAGATTGCAACCCCATTGTGCATAAGGTCACATTTCAGGGTAAAAACAGATGACCAGATTACTAAATATATTATTATTATACGTTTTACTGTACTAAGGCTGCCAGCTCCAGGTTAGGGAATGCCTGTAGATTTTGGGGGTGGAGCCTGAGGAGGGCAGGGTTTGGGGAGAGGAGGGACTTCAATGGGGTATAATGCCAAGGAGTCCACCTTCCAAGGCAGCCATTTTCTCCAGGTGAACTGATCTCTGTCACCTGCAGATCAATTGTAATAGCAGGAGATCTCCAGCCACCACTCAGAGGTTGGCAACCCTATACTGTACCTCTATACCTGATGTTTGTAAAATCCCCATCACCAATTCTGAGGATCATACAGGTAACCAAGCTACCTCACAGAGAGAGAACATTCACCTCATCATTTGGATGGAGCTAGTGAAAACTTGGTCCTGACCTGGATGGCCCAGGCTAGCCTGATCTCATCAGATCTCAGAAACTAAGCAGGGTCAGCCCTGGTTAGTATTTGGATGGGAGACCACCAAGGAATACCAGGGTTGCTGTGCAGAGGAAGGCACTGGCAAACCACCTCTGTTAGTCTCTTGCCATGAAAACCCCAAAAGGGGTCGCCATAGGTCGGCTGCGACTTGAAGGCACTTTACACTCACAGTGAAAACTTGACTCCAGCAACACACACACACATACACAAACACACATAATGATACACCATAAAAAGCAGCCTGATAACTTTCATAAATATTATCTTTCCACCTTCATACAAGAACAACCCCAGCATGCAAAGTACCCCCTCTCCTAAAGAAAGTGAAGTAAGTGTAATACCAATCAAGTAATTGACTCCCAAAGATGGGGAAAATGTACCCAAATATAAAAGTGCAAAAGATAACAATTTTAACATCCTCTGACAAAACACCAGGGTACCTCACATTTTTGACTTTAGACTACCGGAGCTGCTTTTAAACAGCAACTGAGATATTGATGATGAATTTTATGTTAAAACTGTCTAAGCATATAAATGCGGTACTTAACTGATCCCATCTCTTCTTTTCTCCTACCTTAAAAGTGCATTTGGTGGCTCTGATGAAACTTCATACGGGCCATGAAACTCACTCACCCTTACTATAGGTTTTTATTTAGCAAAAGAAAAGGTACTAAAATAACCAAAGACAGTGGTTTTTACACTTTTAATTAGGTGAGAGTCACCAGTGTGAGTAACGACTCAAGTTAGAAAATAATGACGGCATTACTCATTATGCACATGCTAGATTCCGCTTTACACTTCCCATGACTTGTTTTCATTATATTTTGACGAAGCAGCAAAAGATGGCAAATTGACTGTTTTCCTGAGAGGTGGCAGTCACAATAATGACACCAACGTGTTTTTAAAAGAACCCTATATATATATATATATATTGTCACTAATCTTCCAGCTACCAATCTACTTTTTAAAGTTCCTTCTTTACAAACCTGCAAGAGAGCTAAAGTTTTCATAGTGAAATCAAGACAACAGAGGTTGCGATGATCACTCCAACTTTTCACAAATGAAAATAGGGCTATTCTTCTGTATGTATATGAGGTGAGCCAAGGTAGTCAATGTGTGTGTGGGGGTGGGTGGGGAGATGCTGCTTACTATGATCCCATCATCATGATTATACAACTGTACGTCACCCAAGGCCAGCCTCATCATATATGTGAACTAGATAGCTGTCTAGGGCACCTGGCTTTGTGTGTGTGTAAAGTTCTGTCAAGTCACAGCCAACTTACAGTGACCCCAGCAAGGCAAATGAGAAGAAGAGGGGGGTTGCCATTGCCTTCCTTTGCAGAGTCATCCTTGGTGGTCTCCCTTCCAAGTACTTACCCTGTTCAGCTTCCAAGATCTGAAGAGATCAGGCTATAATACCTTGTGCCTTCCCTCCCTTGCAAGGCTTTAAAGGGAGTCAAGTTAGATGGAAGTGAATTTCTTGATTTTTTAAAAAAGTTATCTCTTATTAAAGTATCAAATATCCCCTTGTAAACCACTATTGCCATGCAAAAAAAAATGGAGTATACAGATAAAAGTTCATTCTAGATTTCTCACTGTTCTTTAGGTTCAGTGGGGTGGAGTGCCAAAGTTATCTGAACAAGTAAGCTGTGGCTCACGAAAGCTCATACCCTGCCAGAAATTTTGTTAGTCTAAGGTGCTACTGGGCTCTTGCTCTTTTCTACAGCTAGTGACAGGCTAACACAGCTACTCATTGTGATCTATCTGCCAAAGTCACAGTTCGCTTAGGGTGCCAAAAACCCTTTGACCTCTCCTGTTTTTTTCTTCTTCCAAAATTCTATCACAATAATTCTGAAAGTTCTAGGCATCCAAAAATAAATAAAATAGTCTGAGGTTTGGCATGCCCTGGAAATGTCCTGCTGAAAAGGTTATACTGTATTATGCCCTTGTATCCCTATAAACTTTGCTGCCTGGTGGCGTTTGAGAGGGGAATAGTTGTGGAAAATGAGGGGAAGCAAAGAGGGGAAGAAGAAGGTTGTGGCAATGAGGGGAAGAAGAAGAAGAAGAAGAAGAAGAAGAAGAAGAAGAAGAAGAAGAAGAAGAATAAGAAGAAGAAGAAGAAGAAGAAGAAGAAGAGGAGGAGGAGGAGGAGGAGGAGGAGGAGGAGGAGGAGGAGGAGGAGGAGGAGGAGGAGGAGGAGGAGGAGTTGGTTTTTACATGCCGACTTTCTCTACCACTTAAGGAAGAATTAAACTGGCTTACAATCACCTTACCTTCCCCTCCCCACAACAGACACCTTGTGAGGTAGGTGGGGCTGAGAGAGTGTGACTACCCCAAGGTCACCCAGCTGGCTTCATGTGTAGGAGTGGGGGAAACAAATCCAGTTCACAAGATTAGCCTCCACCGCTCATGTGGAGGAATGGGGAATCCAACCCGGTTCTCCAGATCAGAGTCCACCACTACAAACCACCGCTCTTAACCACTACACCACGCCGGAAAGAGTGAGAGCTTTATAAGAAAATGAAGAGAAGAACGTTGTTTGAAGAGGAGTGTTTTACTGCAACAGGGTAGCATGGTGAAGAGTCTAAACACAGCTGTAGCCTCTGGAGATCTGCAACACCACAGCCAGGGTCCCAGGAGGAGCACAATGAAAAAGCAGAACTGGCAGGAAAGAGTAATGAGAAACTTTCAGATGGCCTAAGAGAGGGAGTGTAACAGACTCCCAACACCTCTTTGGTTCCAGTTTTAATGAGCTTTTAAAGATGTGTCCGACTTTGATTCCTCACCCCCTTTTTTGTATTTTACATTATTTTTTGAGAAGAGTAAAAGGATGGGAAAAGTGTATTTCCATCAAAATGGAAATCAATTTGTCCCAGCTGCTTTAAAGGCTTTTCAGGCCACTGTAATCCCCCATCTACTGTATGGAATTCCGGTGTGGATTCAGGCTTTTAACAAGGAGATTGAAAGATTTAACTCAGTTTTTCTACGTCGCATTCTTGGTATTCCCAATTCAGTTGGCTACCTTACGCTATGTGCCGAATTGGGTCTCCATCTTTTGGAAACTAGAGCCTGGCTTTTGACCATTAGATACTGGCTGCACCTCCATTTCTAAACTCCTTCCAATAGTCTTTTAGCCAGTCTACTTACTGACCCATATACTTCTAAATGGTTGCATTTGATATTACAAAAAAATCCACTCCATGGGTATTGATTTGGAGGCCATGGCCAACTCTGGAGAAACCCACATCCTCCGGGTGATTCAAAGGATGATCTGGGATATTGAACAACAAATAATAATTGCTGGAGCAAACAAGACCTGTTCACCATGTGCTTTTGGCCTCACACACAGGAGATCATGGCCCACTATTTTTCAAATTTAGTTCTCCCCCAGCAGCGTACGGCCTTCATGTTGGCCAGGCTGAATATATTTCCTTCAGCTATGGTTAGTGGCAGATATAAGAAAGTACCACGCGAGAAAAGGTTCTGTAGTTGTCATCTTAAAGAACCAGATTCTGTCCATCATATCCTCTTTTGCTGTCCATTTTTCCCTCCTTCAAGTTCCAAAAAATTTAGCAGACAAGAGTATCAAATTGTTACTGATGGATAAATCCCTGGAAGTCACCAAGCACGTTGCTGAATTTCTTGCAGTTGACATAAAGACAGACAGACAGAGAGAATGATGGTTTAGGACAAAAATGATGACCATAAAGATGTAATAGTGTATTTGTTATTTATGGGTCCATATTAATGGGTTTTATTAGCTTAAAATACGAGAAGGAGATCCTTTTTAATGTTAGTTATATACTGATTTTAACCGATTGTCATTTTATGATGGAACACGTTTTTTTTTAAGTGCCTGTATAAATGCACCTGCCAATATGGTTGTTATGCCGCTAAAGGTTCATGTACATGTGTGTGTGTGTGTGTGTGTGGGAAAAGTGTAAGAGGGTGGGAGAATTCCACCCTGAAACCTCCTTCCTCTCTTTTTCATAGTTCATATGCAGCCAGATGAACTCTGTGCTGTCAGATTAACTCCCCCCAAAACTCTCTGCACTTGTTCAGAGGCATTGTTTCCCTTGGAGCTGGCAGTTGTGTGTTTCTAACAGCAAACACAACAGCAGGGGGGAAATAGCTATCACAAAATTGACAGGCATTTTGCTTACCCTGAATTACAGAAAATGCCACCAAGCGGCTGAAATTAGCAGGTGACTGGTTTTGGTGCTACACTTGATGCCTCCTGATCAGTTTGATTAAGTCAAATATTTTCAACATGTATTGTTACAAATATCAAGGGGGAAAATCAGTTGAGTTTTCCTAGTTGTGACTAGGGTAAAACACAGGCAAATGGGAACACTTCCTTGTGTTTTGGCTTAAAAGCAGAGAAAACCCGGGGGGTGGGGAGAGAGAGAAAATGCAAAAGCTTGTTAAAGAGAGATAATTTTTTATCAGAAAAAAATCATAGTATAATACATTTTCCTACTCTTCTCAAAGTATCTCGAGGCAGTATGCATGGTCCCATGGTCCTCCATCCCTCCTCTTATCTTCACAACAACTCTGTGAGGGAGTTGACAGAGTTAGTGAGAGAGAATAAGTCAAGGTCAAAAATGAGGTTTTGATCTCCCACATCTTAGTCCAACACTTTAATTTCTAGCTGATTTACTAGATGATGCCCCTACGCCCTTTTATGTAAAATTCAAGCACACATTAAGGAAGCAAAACTTTAGTAACAGGAAACTCCATAACAAACATTCTCTCTGGAACACTAAAGGCTGAAATTTGCCCACATCACAACATCTGAAATTGTCATCCTGGTTAAATCTTTCTCAAAACCCTTAATCTGTCACTGCCATAATGTGGGGATTAATTTAATGCCTTCTTTTGCCAACTGTTGCACTATTATCTAGTCGTTTTATTTTGGCAGAAAGCACTTTGCTATCAGATACAAAGTTGCTACCATTCCTCCATTTATGCTTCTGTATGTGGTTATTAAAACATTCTGTTCCTTCTAGTCTTTTGCTTAATTTTATATATTTAGGCTGTATATTTCTTGGGAATGTCATTGACAGATGTATTTGTACTGTGCTTGGAACAAAGGGCCATTGATCTTGACCATGTCTTGCAGGCACCTCAGCTCTATCAATAACAATGAAAAAGGGAGGAAAATATACGTGTTGTAAGCGAAGGGGTACAAATTTAGAAAGAAACTTCTCTATGTTTTATTTCTGTTGCTCTGTAGATTCTGCTACATGGCTGCCTCTCTGGAGACCAGACACATTTTATGAGTAAAGAAAATCTTATATATGTATGGGAGCTATCTCATCATGATACGCAAATGACCGCCTAGGGTCATCCATAATGTCTGTCAAGCTGGTGGGTAAGGAGGATTTTTCCATAACCTACTTCTGTGGATTTCATATTAAATAACAAGAAACTCTCTTCACCACGAGGAGTAACCAGTTACCCATTTGACATCCACCATGAGCAGTTACTACTTGTTGGTTACTATATCTATTTGTCCATTGTTGCAGCACTTTCATTCATTGTGGAGTAGAATAATAGAACCATAGAGTTGGAAGGGACCACCAGGGTCATCAAGTCCAACCCCCTGCACAATGCAGGAAATTCACAACTACCTCCCCCCCACACACCCCTGGTGACCAGAAGATGGCCAAGATGCCCTCCCTCTCATCATCTGCCTAAGGCCACAGAATCAGCATTGCTGACAGGTGGCCATCTAACCTTTTCTTAAAAACCTCCAGGGAAGGAAAGCTTACCACCTCCCGAGGAAGCCTGTTCCACTGAAGATCTGCTCCAACTGTTAGAAAATTCTTCCTAATGTCTAGACGGAAACTCTTTTGATTTAATTTCAACCCGTTGGTTCTGGTCCGACCTTCTTGAGCAACAGAAAACAACTTGGCACCCTCCTCTATATGACAGCCCCTCAAGTACTTGAACATGGTTATCATATCCCCTCTTAGTCTTCTCCTCTGCAGGCTAAACATACCCAGCTCCTTCAACCTTTCCCCATAGGACTTGGTCTCCAGACTCTTCACCATCTTTGTTGCCCTCCTCTGGACACATTCCAGCTTGTCTACATCTTTCTTAAATTGTGGTGCCCAAAACTGAACACAGTACTCTAGTTGAGGTCTAACCAGAGCGGAGTAAAGCAATGCCATCACTTCACGTGATCTGGACACTATACTTCTGTTGATGCAGCCCAAGACTGCATTTGCCTTTTTAGCTACTGCATCACACTGCTGACTCATGTTCAGTGTTTGGTCTACTAAGACCCCAAGATCCTTTTCACGCACACTATTGCTCAGACAAGTCTCCCCCATCCTATAATTATGCATTTGATTTTTTCTACCTAAATGCAGAACTTTACATTTGTCTTTGTCGAAGTGCATTTTATTAGTTCTAGCCCACTTCTCCAGCCTGTCAAGTTCATCCTGCAACTTGGCTCTGTCTTCTACCGTATTTGCCACCCCTCCCAATTTAGTATTATCTGCAAATTTAATAAGCATCCCCTCTATGCCTTCATCCAAATCATTTATAAAGATGTTGAACAACACTGGGCCCAGCACAGATCCCTGAGGAACTCCACTAGTTACTTCTCTCCAAGTGGATGAGGAACCATTAACTAGCACTCTTTGGGTACGATCTGTCAACCAGTTGCAGATCCATCAAACAATAATAGGATCTAAACCACATTTTCCCAGTTCATCAACTAGAATACTATGTGGAATCTTATCAAAAGCCTTACTGAAATCTAGATAAATTATGTCTACAGCATTCCCCTGATCCAGCAAGGTAGTAACTTTCTCAAAAAAGGAGATAAGATTAGTCTGACATGACTTATTCTTGAGAAACCCATGCTGGCTCTTAGTGATCAGATCCATCCTTTCTAAATGCTCAAGGATTTACTGTTTGATGATTTGTTCGAACACTTTTCCTGGTATAGAAGTCAAGCTGATGGGTCAGTACCGGTAGTTACCCGGATCCTCCTTTTTCCCCTTCTTGAAGATGGGGACAACATTTGCCCACCTCCAATCTTCTGGCACCTCACCTGTTTGCCAAGACTTTTCAAAAATAATGGACAGAGGTTCAGAAATTACATCTGCAAGTTCTTTGAGTACCCTTGGGTGCAATTCATCTGGCCCAGAGGATTTTGTTTCATTTAAAGAAACCAGGTGTTTGTGCACTAACCCAATGCCAACTCTAGGCTGCAAATCCCTTCCCTCATCACATGTTCTGTTTATGCCATGTTGAGCATCACTTCCCTCATGAGAAAAGACTGAGGAAAAGTAGGAATTGAGGAGTTCTGCCCTCTCTACATCTCCTGTTACAATTTCACTTTCTGGTCCATGCAATGGGCTTATCTTGTCCTTGTTCTTACTCTTAATTTTTTGTTGTGTGTAGCATCTCTTGCTAGCCTAAGCTCATACTGAGCTTTAGCTTTCCTAACACTCTCCCTATAAGCACTAGTTATTTGTTTATATTCCTCTTTGGTTATAAGGCCATCCTTCCACTTCCTAAATGAGTCTTTTTTTATTTCTCAACTCTTTAAAAAGCTGTTTATGGAGCCACCCTGGCCTCTTTAGGCTCCTCCCATTTTTCCTTCTCATAGGAATGGTTTGGGATTGTGCCTTCAGTATTTCATTTTTAAGAAATGCCCACCCTTATTGAACTTCCTTCTCCTTAAGTATTTCTGACCATGGGATTCTACCTAGCATAAGTTTGTTTGTTAAAATTTGCTCTTTTAAAGTCTAACCTATATGTCTGACTACGTACAGGTTTTCCTTTCCCCAAGATTGTAAATTCCAAGAGTACGTGGTCACTACTACCCAGGGTGCCTACTACTTTAACCTCATTGACCAGTTCTTCCCTGTTGGTGAGAATCAAGTCTAAGATAGCAGATCCCCTTGTTTCCCTGCCCACTTTCTGGAATAAGAAGTTGTCAGCAAGACAAGTCAGGAATTTATTGGATCTTGCATTTTTAGCAGCGTTGGACTTCCAACAGATATCTGGGTAATTAAAAATCTCCCATGATCACCATGTTCCGTCTCTTTGAGAACTTTGTGATCTGGTCTAGGAGCGTCCCATCCAAGTTCTCTGCCTGGTTTGGTGGTCAATAGCAGACCCCCACCATAATATCATGATTATTTCTTATTCCTTTTATGTTTACCCATAGTGTCTCGACTGCACTACCATGCTCAGATTCATGTACTTCTTCACAAGTGTACACATCTTTGACATACAGTACTACTACTCCCCCTTCCTTATCTGTCTATCCCTTTTAAACAAGTTGTACCCCTCAATCTTAATATTCCAATCATGAGTGACATCCCACCAAGTTTCAGAAATGCCTATTAGGTCAAAATCCCCTTCCTGTATTAGGGCTTCGAGTTCTTCCTGCTTGTTTCCCATACTCTGCGCATTAGTGTACAGCCATCGGAATCCGTGTCTTATGTGCCCCGTGGTTTTCGTTTCTGTACTTACCCGTGAGTTTATGTTTCCTTGCATACATGATCTTCCCTGCAAATCTTTATTGTTCTCATCTCCAGGTATTGTCAGCATACAAGGCTTTAAGTTGTTGTCTCGCTCCCCCATAGGATTTAGTTTAAAGCCCTCCTGATCAGGTTTGCAAGGCTCTCACCAAACACATTTTTTCCTACCCTCGTGAGGTGTAAACAATCCCCCAACAGAAGAGCTTCTTCTTGAAAGCGTAAGCCATGGTCCAGAAATCCAAACCTTTCTTGACGACACCACCTACGCAGCCAGTCATTAATTTGTAGTATTCGTCTTTCCCTTCCTAAGCCACAACCTTCAACAGGCAGAACTGACGAAAACACAACCTGTGCCCCCAAGTCCTTCACCTTCTCACCCAGAGCCATGTAGTCTCTTTTAATACATTCTGGGCTGTGCCAAGCAATATCATTTGTTCCCACATGAACGAGCAAGAAAGGGTAATAATCTGTGGGCTTAATGAGTCTTCCTACCCTTTCCGTCACATCCTGGATGCGTGCACCCGGTAAACAGCAGACCTCTCGGGACAACAAGTCAGGTCGGCATACTTTAGACTCTACCCCTCTCAGTAGGGAATCCCCAATTATGAGAACATGCCTATTCCTAAATTGTGGGGTGGAAGATGGAGTCCTCTCATGCGCAGGAGCTTGAGAAATTTCTTTCATGCTTTTGAGGTATAGCTCTTGTTCCAGCGGTCCAGAAGCAGTATCTATTGGAAATACACAGGTTGGATTTCATGTGCCTACCATGTAACAGAACACACATAAATTGTGGGCCTTCCTCAGTTCCTGCATGTGCAGTGCCCAATTAGGATCAGGACCACGGTGCATACAGGCCTTCAGCCTTCTCCTCTGCACCATTTTCTTTACCTGAAACATCCCAGGTGGATGGTATGTTGGGAAATCCTTCTGATACACATGGGCTTTGCCAAAAGACTATGGAACAATGAGTAGAAGATGGGGGCAGGGATATGGAGGGTGTTGTTGGCATCAAACCATAGATTTTCTGGCAATTCCTAGACAGGGCTTCCATCACTTCTGGGTTTTCCCCAGAAGTGATGTTACGCTGTCAGGCTGACAAGCATTTTTTTGTTTTGTTTATTTTTCTCTTGCTTTTGTTGTGAGAGTGAACTGAGGGGTGGGGGTTGGCAGCCCTACAAGAGGTCCAATAGCACCCCCTGGGTCTATTTGAGGACAGGGAAATAGCACAGGCTGAAGCCCCTTCTCTATGGCCATTTATGCTTGGTTACTTTGCCTCGCATTCTCCGCCAGACTGCTTCAGGGCTTCATTGGATTATTCATGATTTTTCCAACCTTCAGAAGTCACTTAGTGGCCACTGTGCCCTAGCCCTGCATCTTCAAGAACCTGATTTACCATGAATTTAAAGTTAGCCCTGATCCCAAAGCAAAGCTAATCGAGGCAACTGTTGTAACTTTGGGTCTCTCTTGCCATGCTCCCATTCTTGCTTCCCCTCCCACTCTTCCTTCCCAGCATTCCTTAAGAATGAGGAACCCTTATTCCAAAGGCAGCAGTGGCAGCAGGAGGGAATGGAGACTCACACAAAGCAAAGAATGGTTTGTTTGTTTTATTATTACAAAGTGGAAGAGTAGTGATGGAACGATGAAATAATAAAAGGCCGAGAGGGAAAATCTGGATTGTTTAGGATCAGGGCAGATGCCCCCTTGCTGTTCTGCATATAACCAAGGCTTCCTTCCAGATAGAGCTCCCAAGTGTATTTTTTCTAACCCCCATCTCAGTCTTGCTCCTCTGCAACCACTAGCCCCATGGTCCAAAGAGAAATAAGCAGTGAGGGAAGAAGTAGGGCAGCCTGGCACCTCCCCAGAAGCAGTGCACCCTTCCCATGGTGAGGAGGGGGGGAGCGAAGTGTGGCTAGGATTGCAGCCTTAATCTGTAGACTCTGTACTTCTGCAGCCCTTTGTTTAGTCGTTTTTAACAGGAAGAAACTGCCATTACTGTGCTTGATCCCCCCTTTCCTGTGAATTCACTTTCCTCCTTCCCCTGACTGCAGCGGCATAATTTCATGGAGCCTGTAGAACCCCTGCCTCATGAGCTGAAGAAGGTGTGGGTGAGGTCATTGTGTGACATTCCCCCAGTCACCAGACTGTCCTTTCCTTCCTAGAGCTAAGGAAGGGCATGAGATGTGTTGCCTGACAAACATTCCCTTCAGACCGTCTTGAAGGGAGGCAGAGGGAGAGGCAGCAGCAAGGTGACCATCCTAAGGAGAGACCCCCTCCCCCTTTTTGTCTGTGTGGAGAAAGCAGCCTTTTCCCCCTCCCCACATACAGCTTCTCCTCCCTTGTGACCAACCCAGGAATTGCTTCTGCTGGTAGTGGGAGGAAAAAGATGCCCCTAACATGCAGCTGTTGTTGGTGTGGGGAAAGGACTTATAAAATACACACACACACACACACACACACACACACACACACACACACACACACATGTCCTCTTACAGGCTTTGGCTGTAAAATGGCTACTCAGTTAATTACAAATTAAAGAATTCTGCTACGGGACTGGCAGGGGCTGGTGACATATTTCAAAAAATACACTACAGTCAATTACAAAGCAGCATTGTCAGTGGAGAGGGACTCAGAAGATCTGTATTTCACTGGGGATGCATTATTGATTACAATTATGGAATTTCTTCAGGACAAAAAGCCCTCATGCATAGAATTGTGAGAATTCAGATCAGAAAACTGTGTGTCTGCAGAGCGGCAAACCCAATGCAAACTTCCCCTTCATAAGTGGCCTATGTGTACCATGGTCCTGATCCTACTTGGGCACTATACATATGGGAAACTGAGGAGTACACACAGCTCTACCATGATTGTGTTATTTTTGAGACAGGGCAGGGACCCTGGACCCAACCTGTGTACTTTGCAATATGTGAAGAGGCTGTCTAGGTCAGATCTGTTCCCATTGGACCTTGTCAAGCCACAGACCTAGTGGGGGCACAGAAGTCTGGACAGTTCGTTATATTTCTTCCTGTACTCCTTGGTGAATGATTTCTCATATCACCAGTTGTAAGAGGGATAAACTGCCAATTGAGTAAGCATCTGTTTATCTCTCTTTTTTTACACAGGACTGTTACATGAACACATCATTTGATTATGTCAGCAAAGAGATGCTTTTGGCATTCAGTAGCAGAGGCATTAGTCAATTATTTGTTAACTCCATGCACTAGTTACTTAATATTCAAGAACATTTTCTTCTTCAAAGTAATTTCTCATCCCTTTGCTTTTAATTACTCCTTTCAGTGTTGAATTTGATAGTCCCATGCCTGCCTGCCAGGCAGCAGAATTGGGCCACTCATAGAAAGGAGAAAGGCTTCTGCATAGTAGCATATGCAGGGGGGGAAATAAAGGAGAAAATTCCTCGAGCCTACCCTAAAGTCCAATAAGCACTGAAAATGTTCCTTAGCCTCCAGTAGTCACAGAATGTTGAGGGGAGGGCTGCCAGCTGGGCAGGCCAAGTCTCTCCCCAATCTCCCAGGCATGCCTGTGCTGCTCACTGCTAGCTAGCTGGGTGGCAGGGAGGAAATAGCTGTGGAAATTGGGGGGAGGGGTTGGCATGACCCAGAAGTGATGCCATCATGTCATCTGATGCTCTTAGCATTTGCCCAAAACTCTATAGTTAAACCTCCTCCATTCCCTCAGAATAAGTCCCCCACCAGTTGCTTGCAAACTTACTGCCAATCAGCCTGGGAAAAATGTCTTGTCCCTTTCAGTGTGTGGAAGGGGTTCATTGTGTGGAAGTGGGCAGCTGAAGCTTTTCATGGCATGGAGGTGAAGAATATCACTCAGTAAATAACATCTATTAAAGAGACAGAACTTTTCTTTCTCCAGGCAGTTGGCAACTCTAACTGAGGCTAGGGTTGCCAGGTCCCTCTTCTCAACTGGCTGGATATTTTGGGGGTGGAGCCTGAAGACGGCAGGGTTTGGGGAGGGGAGGGACTTCAATGCCATAGAGTTCAATTGCCAAAGCAGTCATTTTTTTCCAAATGATCTGATCTCTTATCGGCTGGAGATCAGTTGAATTAGCAGGAGATCTCCTGCTACTACCTGGCAGTTGGCAACCCTAACTGAGGCTAGCTGAATATCTGTTGGGTAGGGGGGAAGAAGCATGATGGAGAAGGAACTGGCCTGCACAAGCATGAAGTCCTTAACCTAATCATCTCCTTCCTTTCTAAGACAATATAAAGTTTCTTTTAAAATGTCTCAGATCACTTTGAAGCTGAAAGAAACATGGCAGGATGATTAATTAACCTCAGATGAAAATGATCCTAATTATGGGCATCTCCCATCTTTAAATTACAAAGGTATAGAATCTCTAACCATTTAGAGTATCCTGGAATGGGAGTGAAATTCAGAGTTGCCATCCTTCAGGTGGAGCCTGGAGTTCTCCCAGATTTACAACTGATCTCCAGACTATAGCAATCAGTTCCCCTGAAGGAAAAGACAGCTTTGGAGGGTAAGTTCTATGGAATCACATATTTGCTGAGCTCCATCTCCTCCCCAAACTCCACCCTCCCCAGGCTCCACCCCCAAATCTTCAGCAATTTCCCAAGCCAGAGTTGATAACCCTAGGATTGGGGAGGGGAAGAAGGCCTAACTCCATTTCCTATTGTCATCTCAAACTAGGATTGCCTGGTCCCGCTTTGCCACTGGCAGGAGGTTTTTTGGGTGGAGTCTGAAGACGGTGGTATTTGGGGAGGGGAGGGACTTCGGTGCCATAGAGTCCAGTTGCAAAGCGGCCATTTTCTCCAGGTGAACTGTAATAGCACTTGTAATAGCAGGAGATCTCCAGCTAGTACCTGGAGGTTGGCAACCCTATCTCAAACATAGTGGGCAATCATCTCCTTTCCCATGTTGCAATGTCAGTTTCAGTACTAAAGAAGCAACTTCCTGCTCAACAGCCAGCACAATAATGTACTTCTGAGGTTCAGACCCAATAATGTACTTCTGAGGTTCAGGGTTAAGTGAGCACAAAGCCACACATCCATGGAGCAAGCCTGAGCAAGGCTTCTCAGAAGCAAATCTAATTTTGTTCAGCGGGACTTTGTCCCAGGAAGGTGTGCTGAGGTCTACAGCCCTAGTCTCTGCTGTGCTCTCTATTCACAAAAACACACAAGGTTGGAAGAGACCACAAGGGCCATCCAGTCCAACCCCCTGCCATACAGGATCCCACAATCAAAGCGCTCCTGACAGATGGCCATCCAGCCTCTGCTTAAAGACCTCCAAAGACAGGGACTCCACCCCCCACCCACCCCGAGGCAAGGCATTCCACCGTCAAACAGCCCTCATCGTCAGAAAGTTCTTCCTAATGTTTAGGTGGAATCGCTTTTCTCTTAGTTTAAATCCATTACTCCATGTTCTAGTCTCTGAAGCAACACAGAACAAGCTAGTTCCCTCATTAACATGGCATCCCTTCAAATATTTAAACATGGCTATCATGCCGCCCCTTAACCTTCTCTTCTCCAGACTAAACAAACCTAACTCCTTAAGTCTCACCTCATAGGGCATAGATTCCAGACCTTTGACCATTCTGGTCGCCCTCCTCTGGACATGCTCCAACTTGTCAACATCCTCCTTAAATTGTGGAGCCCAAAACTGGACACAGTATTCCAAGTGAGGTCTGACCAATGCAGAATACAGTGGTAGTATTACTTCCCTTGATCTAGACACAATACTTTTTTTGATGCAGCCCAGAATTGCATTGGCCTTCGTAGCCACCATATCACACTGTTGACTCATATTCAGTTTGTGGTCCACTAAGACTCCCAGATCTCTTTCACATGAGAGGCGATCACCATCCTGTAATTTCTCACAGGTCTCCAACTTGTTCAAGATGCCATGTAGAACTATCTATAGTGGCTATTTATCCCCCCCACCCCCACCCCCCACACCAATATAGTCTTGGAAGAATGTCTAAAACTGAAAACCATTTTCAGATCTTAATGTATTTTCTTATTTTTCACTTTTTCTGAGAATTATAACAGAGCTGGATTTGCAAAGGCTCTTCCATCCTTTTATTTTAATTAAAATGTCCCCATCCCTCTTTACACATGCTCTCACAAGAATACTAATTTACAATGGTGCAGATTAAATGCTTTAAACTAATTGCATTCCTCTAACTGGGAATGGGAAGGGAGCAAAGGCGAATGATGAGATGCACCCTCCTTGCAAGCTACTTGTGGGTCCCTGTTTGTACTATATATTCGCCTTCCTGGCTTGCCCTACTCAGAAGCGGTGGAATTCAGCCTGCCAGCAAAAGCCTTTTCACTTTCCAATTCGGTTTAGCTGTTACTAGCAGCCAGTTCGAATCAAAGTTTTTTTCCGTAATGTACCTTTGTTGTTACAATAAAGCTACCTGTTAGTTATGAACTTTCTGTGTGGTCTCCTTTTCATAATACTTCATGGGCAGGAAACTTAAAAAAAACACATCTTGGGACATAATGAAGACCGTAAATGCTTTGCTATAAATAATTGGTCCAGGGATTCTGATACGTCTAGAAGGAAACAACTCATTTAAATATTATTCTAAAAATTTTGTTTAGATAATAAAATGGAATAATTTAAATTATTGGTGTACTAACTGGCCGGGGGGGGGGGGGATTTCCTGTCCCTTTAATAGAGGGTTAATATGCAGAAATCTTCAATTGAAGCTTTTTATGGCATGGAGCGAAATAACATCATCTGATAATTTCTGGACATCAAGCTGATATTAAAGGGACAGCTAGAAAGATCAATTTAAAATCTGGCAACCCTGTGGTGCAAAATAAAATACAAGTTGTAATATGCATAAACAAAGTGAAAAATTATAACAGGACAGATGTAAGCATATTGTTAATTTCTCCCATGGAATTCATTGGGATTTAAAAATGGACTTTAACTGGACAGTACCTTAATTTTTATGAAACTATCAGCAGGTTGCATCGTACAGAAAGCCCAGCTATTTAAGCAGTTCTCACTAAGAACACCACTTGTAAACCCTACTGCAAATACTTAGTAGCACGAAATGGCAAAAAATATGTATATCCAAGGATTAGCCCCGATATATCGAAGTTCAACATAGCTAGAATAACTGGCTCCTTAAAAGCTGCTTAATTTAATAAGGAGAAACTGGATGGGAGCAAATGGTGAGGTCCTTGAATGATCATATACTTGTCTTGTAAGCTTTCCTTACAATTTAGTTATAATTGGCAGCTACACAAGAGTTCCAACTCTTTATACTCTTGTATAACTTTTAATGACCCCAAGGACAGCCCAGTATCAAGGGAGTAGAAACAACCTTTCTTAATTCTTTAGATTCCCATGATCAGCCTAAGCTCATTATTGTTAAAGAACCCAGCTTAAGGGTTTGTTTAAAAATTTTTCAAAGAATTCAAAGCTCCAAGCAAAATTACAGGGACCTTTTGCTTCCTGTTTGACATTTAAGCTATTCCGTACATTGGCAGCTTGTAATTTTTCACAGTACTTTGATTAATGCAACCCCTTGAAATGCATATTTTTAAGGGGCTGGCTTGAAAGATGAAACATAGGGAGAGCATAACTTTGAACTTAAAATGGGGATGGTTTACTCCAAGTTTGGTTTAAACATTCAGTTTTCAAAGGAAAAGGTTTCGGGAATAACTAGAGTTGCCAACCTCCAGGTAGTAACTGGAGATCTCCTGCGATTACAACTGATAGCCAGCCGATAGAGGTCAGTTCACCTGGAGAAAAGGTCCACTTTGGCAATTGGACTCTATGGCACTGAAGTCCCTCCCCTCCCCAAACCCTGCCCTCCTCAGTCTCTGCCCCAAAAACCTCCTGCCAGTGGTAAAGAGGAACCTGGCGACCCTAGGAATAACTGTGATTTGTGCTAAATGTTTTTTTAAAAACATATTTGTTAGGAAATATTTGAAACAAACTTTTTAGGGCTACCTGTATATGTAAAGGTAAAGGTCCCCTGTGCAAGCACCGGGTCATTCCTGTCCCATGGGGTGACATCACATCCCGACGTTTCCTAGGCAGACTGTGTTTTCAGAGTGGTTTGCCAGTGCCTCCCCCAGTCATCTTCCTTTTACCCCCGGCAAACTGGGTACTCATTTTACCCACCTCGGAAGGATGAAAGGCTGAGTCAAGCTTGAGCCGGCTACCTGAAACCAACTTCAGTTGGGATCAAACTCAGGTCGTGAGCAGAGTTTGGACTGCAGTACTGCAGCTTACCACTCTGCGCCACGGGACTCTTATACCTGTGTGTAGGTGTGTGTGTGTGTGTGTTTAAATCCCACCTTTCCTCCTGAAAGCTCAGGGCAGTATACTATTCATGGCTTTTCTGACATACAACAACCCAGTGAATTCGGTCAGTCTGAGAGGGTGACTGGTGCAAGATCACCCAGGGAGTTCCATGGCGGTGGGAATTTGAACTGGGTTTCCCAGGTCCAATCCAACATTCTAACCCCCTTGCCAGGCAGGAATGAAATATCAAACATAAGGCTGGCACTCGGTAAGGCCCATCTGGGGTCCCCTGCTCAGCAAGTCACAGTAGGGTTGCCAGGCCCCTCTTTGCCCCCGGCGGGAGGTTTTTGGGGTGGAGCCTGAGGAGGGTGGGGTTTGGCAAGGGGAGGGGCTTCAATGCCATAGAGTCCAATGGCCAAAGCAGCCATTTTCTCCAGGTGAATTGATCTCTATCGGCTGGAGATCAGTTGTAATAACAGGAGATCTCCAGCTAGAACCTGGAGGTTAAACCCAAGAGCGCACACAAAGGCAATCAGAAATATACTCCCAATGTAAAGTACATTCTACAACAAATTGAATAAGTATGCACGTTCCCTGATACAAAACAGTATCAACAATACAATTGCACACAAGAATGTGCCAGCAATAACAATAAATACAATGTGAATGATCTTTCCTTCTTTCTTTTTAACAGGAAACATAAAGGAGTCTAATTATCCTTCAGTAGAAGAGGAAGAAGGAATCAAAGGTGAGACTTCTTATCCTTAGGCAGAAGAGGAAGAAGATGGCAGTTTCTGTTCTTCATCATTTTTTCCCCATAGATCTATAAATATATGTCTTTTTCTCTGACTTGCATGTCTACTGCATAATTCTTATTCTTATTGTGGATCTTCCAAATGCCATTCTCAAGGCTTGTATCCGTGTCCATCTGACTATGGCATGTCAGTTCCCCATAGGGATACTCAGTTGTAATAAAAGATCTCCAGCTAGAACCTGGAGGTTGGCAACTCTAAGTCACAGAGAACATTTTCTCATTATGTGTGTACTACCTTTACAGCCCAGTTCTGAGCTGAGGCGTATGGGGACAGCGGGGAAGAGGCGCAGTGGCACCTCTTCCTAAGCCGTTTCCCTGATGCCGTTAAACAAAAAAAAAAAGCTTTTTCGCAGTGCAAGCTAACTTTCCCTCTTGCCTTGGAGGAGAGACACAACCAACCAGCAGTGGCCAATAGGTGGCCACAGCTGGGTCCTCTTCTGGCCAATCAGAGAAGGAATTCTCTAATCTTGAATTGGCCAGAAGAAGAATAAATACTCACTGGATTCCACGAGTTGTTCCTCTATTTTGGTGGTGCTTGCTGCTGCTGATCCGTGTGATCCTGAGCTTGGCTGCTGCTCCTGCTGGAATCGAATTGGATTACCCTGAGTCTGCCTGCTCCTTCCTGCTGGAAGAGAGAAATCCACAGTTTAACCCTATTTGGGGCTTTTCTCTAAAACCTTTTTTCCTGCGTGTGTGTGTGTGTGGGAAGCAGATTCTCTCTGTGTGGGGGGGGGGGAGCAAAGGGGGGGTTACCTGTTCTGCTGGGTTGGGGCTTGTGTCTCTGGAAGTGAAATTCCTGCTCTTTTCGGGGCTTGCCAACTTAGGCCTGGAGTTGGGCGGGTCAGTGTGAGTCTTTGCCTGGGCTGTGCTGCTTGTTTACTTTGGGGTTTCCCTGTTCTGTTTTAGGAGGGGGGTGTTGCCTGTTCTGCGTGGGCTGGGGCTTGTGTCTCTGGGAGTGAAATTCCTGCTCTTTTCGGGGCTTGCCAACTTAGGCCTGGAGTGAAGTTGGAGCCAAGTGTGCTATGATTAACTGCATCAAGATTTTGTGTTGTTGGGTGAGGACTGGAGCGGAGATGACTTTGCTGACAGTCCTGCATTAATATGATCTGTTAGGGCGTGTTTGGCCTTCATTGGCCCCTCACATAGCTAGGGCCTGAGCTTCTAACCAACTAGGCTCAGCTAGTTCTTTAAAAGGGCAAGGGATCTTGATTTTTATATAGATTAAAAGGTCAAACAGTTGTTGGGGCAGCCTCCTGGCCACCAGTAGATTTAGAATTCAACGGTGAGGGAAGAGTGACCTTGCAGGGAAAAGAAAACTCCTCCTCCTGGTTCCTGAGGATTAAGTAAGGGGGTCCAGATTTATGGGGTCTGGAAGGGCGCCCCCTTCAGACCCCATAACCCGGGACCCCTGACCCAATCCACACCAAACTCTTGCAAGGAGGGTCCCTCCAAGCTACCCTTGAAAGTTTGGGACCTCTAACCACAAAAATGCCCCCCCTAGGAGTTGTTCAAAAAAACTCCCAAATGCAAAAAAAAAACAACCCTCAATGCAATCCAATCTTGGGAAGAAAGAAGGGAGGTTAATTAGACTGACCTACTTTCACACGCTAGGTGTGAAGAGTAGAGGAAGTCTTGCCTCCCATAGAAAACCAATGGGAGGTTTTTTCCCACGGCTCTGGGGGGCATTTTTGGAGGTAGAGTTCCCAAACTTTCAGGGTAGCTTGAGGGGACCCTCCTTCCAAGAAGCCCCAGGTTTGTTGCAGTTTGGGTCAGGGGGTCCAGAGTTATGGGGTCTAGAAGGGGGCAACCCCCCTTCTCTGTTAAAACCAATGCAAAAAGTTTGCATTGGTTTTAATGGAGAAGGGGGTTGCCCCCTTCCAGGCCCCATAACTCCGGACCCCCTGACCCAAACTGCACCAAACTTGGGGGTTCTTGCAAGGAGGGTCCCCTCAAGCTACCCTGAAGGTTTGGGAACTCTACCTCCAAAAATGCCTCTCCAGAGCCGCGGAAAGCCGCGAATGGCTTTAAGTGGCTTTAAATGCCATTTAAATGCTCGAATTGATTCGGGAATGCCGAATTTCAGCCGAATCGGCCCGAATCCGAATTGTGGCGTTTCGGGAATTGGCATTCTCGAACTGAATCAAAGCCGCCTGAACCCGAACCGAATTTTTCTTTTTGACAGCCCTAATCCTGCTGCAAGCCCCTATGGTGATCACATGGTAGATGTAATGTGTAGTTTGGCCCAGTGAAGTAAGTCTAGAGCTGTAGTCTTAGGCTGCAATTATAAACACATTTACTAGGCTGTAAGTTCCATTGAATTCAGTGGGATTTACTTCTGAGTATATATGTTAAGAAGGGCAGGCTTCCAAATGAGTGAGCACAGTATTACAACTAGTCCTGCAGCCATTGTACAACATCAGCTTCAGCTTCTTCATCCCAGATTCCCCCAGGAGGCAGACGGACTCTTCTCCAAACATAAGAGTTTCTCTGGATAAGCCATTAAAAAACTGAATAGAAAATTCAGTGTTAATACATCAGAAACCTATGCCAGTTAACGGAACCCCAGAAGAATTGTCACAGGCATCTTGTCAATAACTAGCTATGCTGCTATTCCACATCCACCCTAAGTTTGCAGAACCTGAATATGTTATCCAGCTGATAGGTAATACTACCCAGTTTGCCATTTTGACTTACTAGTACATCATCTAAAATTGTTTTCCAGTTTTGAAAATATTACTGCAATGGGACCTTGGAAAGGTCCTCCGGTAGGGTTGCCAACCACCAGGTAGTAGCTGAAGATCTCCTGCTATTACAACAGATCTCCAGCCGATACAGATCAGTTCCCCTGGAGAAAATGGCCGCTTTGACAATTAGACTCTATGGCATTGATGTCCCTCCCCTCCCCAAATCCCTACTCCTCAGGTTCCGCCCCAAAACCTCTCGCCAGTTGCGAAGAAGGACCTGGCAACCTTATCCTCCAGGTTTCCCAAAGAACTCATCCCAGCCTCTTACGAAGTAAATCTGTTTATTTACATCTGATTCAACATAGGCCTAGAGGCTGTTACCCTGTGTAAATCAGGCCGAAAACAGTCTGCATATTTTGCTTTCTATTTTCAGGTCTAGAAGGTCCTAGAGGCTTGGTTTTTTTAAAACAACATGAAAGCTGAGGATCTGGTCCAGCTAATGCAAACAATGGGTACCAGGTAGCATAGAGTTTAGTTAAAACTGGGCCAGCTGAGCAATATGGTAGCTCTATGTCTTGATGAATGATAAAAACATGACCGTTTCCATCTGAACCCACTACTGAGGGGGGAACACAGCAACATCCGTTAGGGTGGGTCTGTGAGTAGGGTTGCCAACCTCCAGGTGGTGGCGGAAGATCTCCTGCTATTACAGCCGATCTCCTGCTGATAGAGATCGGATCACCTGGAGAAAATGGCCGCTTTGGCCATTGGACTTTATGGCATTAAAGTCCCTCCCCTCCCCAAACCCCACCCTCCTCATGCTCTGCCCAAAAAACCTCCCGCCGGTGAAAAGGAGGGACCTGGCAACCCTATCTGTGAGGCATCAAAGGCACAGGCCCAAAAAGTCATGAAAGAAAAGCAATGAATTTGATGGGAATGGAAAGAAGTGAAAAGACGCTGATTTCATGTCAACTTCAGAAAAACAAAATAAGCACCATCGGGATGAAAGGAAATAACAAAAGCCAAGCTGGATATGGATTGCACAGGAAAAGAAATAAGGGTGCAAGGAAAGAATGGGGGGATAATAAATAAATGTAATAAATATAATTTACAAATTGAGAAGAACCAACAGCAGAAGGTAGACAGATTAAAGAAACAGCAGTGGGGGGAAGGAGACAGAAGGTACTGTGAAACCCAGAGCAGGAAATATTTTTTTAAAAAATATTGTTGGTTCAGAACAGGGGGGAAAAGGTATAAAACACGTGGGCTGGGAACTTAAGAGGAAAACAAGGGAGCACAGCACAAGCAATAGATTGTCTTTGCTGTATAACTTTAAAATTCCTTTCTTCACTCTTTCCCAGCCTAGTTTGCCAACTGGCGGGTAAACCTGTTGTTCTTTTTCACAAATAGTGGACATGGTCCTGGAAAAACTAAACTACTTGATTGATTATGCATTGGTGTAATAGGAAAGGAGATCTGCTTACATGTCCCATAGAACTCAGTGGGCTTAAAAATGTCAACCAGATCCCCGCTCAGAACAGTGCAAGAACTGGGAGTCAGGCTCTTTCTGCAGAAGAGGTGCTCTACAGATAGGGTTGCCAGGTCCCTCTTTGCCACTGGTGGGAGGTTTTTGGGGCACAGCCTGAGGAGGGCAGGGTTTGGGGAAGGGAGGGACTTCAATGCCACAGAGTCCAATGGCCAAAGTAGCCCTTTTTCTCCAGGTGAACTGATCTCCATCGGCTGGAGATCTGTTGTAATAGCAGGAGATCTCCAGCTAGTACCTGGAGGTTGGCAGCCCTATCTACAAAAGATCAGGTTGCACCTTAGGGTTGTCAGGTCCCTCTTCACAACCGGTGGAAGGTTTTTGGGGTGGAGCCTGAGGAGGGCAGGATTTGGAGAGGGGAGGAACTTCAATGCCATAGAGACCAATTGCTAAAGTGGCCATTTTCTCCAGGTGAACTGATCTCTATTGGCTGGAGATCAGTTAAAATTGCAGGAGATCTCCAGCTGATACCTGGAGGTTGGCAATCCGACTGCACCACCTGACTCATCCAACAATCCAATGTTACTTTGGTAGTCCAAGTGCATTTATTTTTTAAAAATTACAAAGCGTGGAAAATGACTGCCGGGGAGAAAGGGGAGGGTAGAAGAGAGGGGCAGAGAAATGAATAGCATTTTAAACATGTCCGAGCCTTAGGGGAAGTCATCCTTGAAACGGAGGAAATTGAAACATTGTGGTATAAGCCTTTGTCAATAACATGGACATTAAACAATTGCAAAACATTTCCATTACCAAATTGCGGGAACATAGTGCGGACATGAAAAAATAAAACGTTTCATCAGCTGTTGCAAAAACTTGGTGCAGAAGTGGCCAATATCTTGGCACCAATAGTTACGGGCCTCTGACCTTTCCCCAAACCTCATGCCTTCTGCAAACTTTACCAGGAAAGGAAGGTCAGAGAAGATCACCTGGAGCCAGATCTCTACTCCCACATTTGACCCTTGAAGGAAAATAGTAGCAACCTGGTGATACCAACAGCAGGAATTCTCTTGATCTCACCTCTTCAAGAACGATTGAGGAGTGACAGCATTTTCAGAGGCAGGCACAATGTATTGTCTCCCAACCATCTATGAATGTAGGGTTGCCAACTGCCAGGTAGTAGCAGGAGATCTCCTGCTAATTCAACTGATCTCCAGCCGATAGAGATCAGATCACCTGGAGAAAAACAGCCGCTTTGGCAATTGAACTCTATGGCATTGAAGTCCCTCCCCTCCCAAACCCTGCCCTCCTTAGGCTCCGCCCCAAAAATATCCCGCTGGTGGTGAAGAGGGACCTGGTAACCCTATATGAATTGAGTTTTTTTTTTCAGAAATGGTGTAGCCTGCATCCCCCTTCTGCAATCCTGAAAACTGGGGACCCTCAGAAAAAGCATGGAGAGGAGCTGCAGCAACATAGGAGATCAACAGCAATCCCCCCAACCTCCACATAGTAGCTGGAGACATCCTACTATTACAACTGATCTTCAGCTGATAGAGATCAGTTCACCTGGAGAAAATGGCTGCTCTGGCAATTGGACTCTATGGCATTGAAGCCCCACCCCTCCCCCAAACCCTGCCCTCCTCAGGCTCCACCCCAAAAACCTCCCGTTGAAGACAAAGTGGGACCTGGCAACCCTACCCCACATACGTTTTCTGTTTGTGGTGCTTACTCCACTCATGCAAGGGGGATGATCTGCCAGTTCCTCCCACACTGCATCGCATTCTGTTTCCAAGGATTCTCTGACACCCCCACCCCAAGAGCAGCTTTCCAAAGGAGTATGGGGGCTGAGATGAAGAAAGGCCTGTACAACCTCCTGGGCATTTTACTAAATTATTCCTCATGGCACTGGACTGACTCTTAAATCTGATTTAATTCTTTTCTTCTCTTGATCACAAAATGAAAGCATCAAGGGGCTACATCCCTAAGGGATTTATCTAAACAAAATAAAGAAATGTGAGATGCAAAAGCTACTTTTCATTATTCTTAAAATTATGTTGATCTGTAACTGGTATATTTCTGTTGCTTTTTTGAAAAATGGTGTTTTGTTTTTATTACATACAACTTCAGCTGTGGCATAATCCCAGAATACTTTCCATTTTGAAAATGGTTAGCACATTATTAATAGCGAAGTAATAAGGAGTTGGAAGATTATAATCCATGGAACATGCAGAGCTTCGTCAATATTGTATTATGTTTTATAAAAAATAACGGAGGCATACTATAAAATTTCTACCTGTGGGCAATTGCAGCACCTAAGGCAGTGTCCGTATAATTTATGTTTCTTTGAGAGATTGAAACAATCAGAGTAATGGGCTTTTTAAGGACATGCCTGTAAAAGATCCAGGATTCTGCAGGTGCTCTTCTGGACTGCAACAAATAAGTCTATTTTTAAAAACTCAAAAACAAGCTTACAGCATTACCGAGTCCTGCAAGCTATCGTGCTGGCTTATCCTTGACTGGACATGATAAGCCTGTTTCTTTTCACTAACATGTCTGGATCTAAGTAGAAGGAAGTGCAACAAACATTCCCGCAGGTCAGCTACAATGGAAATTAACCCCGATGCCATCCTTATCCGACTATATAACACTTAGCCACACAGTTCTTTGGCTTTGTGCTTATCATTCAGTATAATACCAGATATATCCCCTTAAATAATACCACAAATATATTTAGGGTTAAACCTAGGCCTCACTATTTCCATTTTGAATGCCAGGATTTTCAAGTTACTTCTCTCATGGCAAACAATCTTAGATGAGAAACTGTCATTGTTGGGCTTCTCGCAGGATATGTTATTAGATCTTGGGAAAACTGAAGCTTTCACCAAAATTAAAAAGCTCATTAAAGAGCTTGATTATAACAGCACTACTTTTTGTGCTCGCCGCGTTCGTTCATCCTAGTTCTTTGGAATACCACCACCACGTGGTGTGCCTGCTTATACTTATTATTTGACAACTCCTCATCTTTCTAGAGCCTTCCTTTTAGCTAGACTGAATGCTAACCCCTCTATGATTCTGCAGGGCAGAATTTTGAATATACCATACCCAGACAGGACCTGTCCTTGCTCTTCTGGCTCTATTAATTCATTAGCTTATGCCCTCTTGGAACGCCGCTTTTATGAGGAACTTCGATCACGTTATATTTCTCCCCTTTTAACATATACATCTAATGCCTCTGTGTCTGACATAATGCCTTTTTTACTAAGTGACAGGGATCCCAAGGCTACATTGTCAGTGGCAAGATTTGTTTCAGTCCTTATACCCCTCAAACGTTAGATATATGCTGCTCAAGATCAATGGATCAAAAAGCTTCTAAGGGATAAAGGAAAGGAAAGAAACCTGCTCCTCCCACTCCTGCAACTTGTCACAGTGCAGATGCCTATCCAGTGTTCTGTAACTCTCTATAGAAGTATATATTGGAGAAACCTGTAAAAAAAAAAAAAACCCTTTCTTTTTGCAATACACACCAGTAAAAGCACAGGCTCTAACTCAGAGTAGAGCTACAAAACAATCTTTAACTTTTTTTAAAAAAAAGGTCACATGCATGTGCCTTGATTTTTTTTTCTTTTGCAAAAATGGCATCTTTCAGTATGGTTTGCAACCCCAGTAACAAGCCATGACTCACTGAATTCTTAAGTTGAATTTAGCCTGTTTTCAGGGTCAAGCCTGCGTTGCAGAATGTACAAGTAAGTTAGTTATGCATTTCTATTCCTGTCTCCTGGTAAATGACAATCTAACATTACAAGACATTACTCTTCGAATTCCAATTTGACAGGAGTCAATAGGAATATGTCTTCCTGCCCAAAAGGCAAGAAGAATACAGAGAAGCTAGATTAATATGGCAAATAATTTCAGTGCTGGAAAATATTTTGCAAAGCAACGAGGAAATGACAGCTACTCCTGCTAAGAGGAAGATAGGCTGTTGCTGAGAGACACAGTTGTTACTCTCCAGTCTGCACAGAAAACTCAGAAGGAATTTTACCTTTCAATACAGTTTGTTATATAAAGGGTACCTGAAATGTGGAAAGGAAAAGTAACTGAAGGAGTGGCAGGCCACATCAGTCCTGTACAACAACCTAACTAGTGCAAAGCAATAATCCCTGTCGCTCAAGATATTGTCTCTAGCAGAAGAACCCTTCATACTCCTTTTCTAAGTGCTTGCTTCGAACGACCAGCTGTCTGAGAAACACCAAGCATAGATAGGGTTGCCAACCTTCAGGTAGCAGCTGGAGATCTCCTGCTATTACAACTGATCTGCAGCTGATAGAGATCAGGTCACCTGGAGAAAATGGCCGCTTTGGCAATTGGACTCCATGGCATTGAAATCCCTCCCCTTCCCAAACCCTCCCATCCTCAAGCTCCACCCCAAAAATCTTCCACTGGTGGCGAAGGATAGGGTTGCCAGGTGGTGGTGGCCAAACCCCTGCCTATTCACCTGGCTGCCTGCTGACCAGCTGAGGGTCAGCAGGCAATGCGTGCATGCGCACCTGCCCATGGTGCCACGTCACTTCCAGTTTACACCTGGAAGCGCTGCATCGCAAGGGGCCATTTACCACTCAAACTCCCAGCTTGAGTGGTAAAAGGCCCCTTGAGATTTGGCACTTCCGGGTGTAAACCAGAAGTGATGCAATTGTGTCAGCGTGGCCATGCTCATACACAATCACATCTCACCTCCACCCCAAAAACCTCCCGCCAGAGAAGAGGGGGGACCTGGTAAGCCTAGCAAAGAGAGACTTGGCATCACTACAGCCCCATTTAGTGACACCACTGCAAGATGCGATATGGCTCGGTAGGAAGTATGAACTTTAGTTGAAATCAGAAGGTTCTTAGAACAAGAGACCAGACTTCTATGTCATCACCCTTTTTAAAGCACAAATGGTACCACCTACCCACCTACCAACAATGCCATCTTAAGCAGAATTTACCCCCTTCTAAGGTCATTGATTGCACTGTAAATGTGTCGGCTTTTGTACAACTGAGAAACAGTCAAGTTATAATGCAGAGGTATGTACCATCCACACATAATACGATGACGCATGCCTTGTCTCCTGGATAAAAATACACTGGGTTACGTTTTAAGCAGAAAATAATCCATTCATTACCTTATTCATTACTCATATGTACCGCTAACGTTTTAAGTGACTTTCATATGTAACAGGAACTATCATGGCCATTCACGGAAAACATACGGCCGTTCTTCCAGTGTCAATCAGAGCAATGTGCAATGAACTGCAACTGTTGCATATTATCTTTATCCTAGATGTTGGGAAAGGCTGAAGCAACAACGAAGCATCATTATGAGCAGTGGGTGAGTTTCATGAGCTTTAGTGTTCTGGAATAGCTCAGGGCTGTTCACCAACACTAGTAAATACCATAGATGGTTTTGTTTGTATCAACAGCTATCTTTTCACCGTATTCATAGAACAGAATCATAGAAACATAGAGTTGGAAGGGACCACCAGGGTCATCAAGTCCAACCCCCTGCACAATGCAGGAAATTCACAACTACCTCCCCCCCACCCCTAGTGACAGGAAGATGGCTAAGATGCCCTCCCTCTCATCATCTGCCTAAGGCCACAGAATCAGCATTGCTGACAGGTGGCCATCTAACCTCTTCTTAAAAACCTCCAGGGAAGGAGAGCTTACCACCTCCTGAGGAAGCCTGTTCCACTGAGGAACCGCTCTAACTGTTAGAAAATTCTTCCTAATGTCTAGACGGAAACTCTTTTGATTTAATTTCAACCCGTTGGTTCTGGTCCACCCTTCTTGGACAACAGAAAACTTGGCACCATCCTCAATATGACAGCCCCTCAAGTACTTGAACATGGTTATCATATCCCCTCTCAGTCTTCTCCTCTTCAGGCTAAACATACCCAGCTCCTTCAACCTTTCCCCATAGGACTTGTTCTCCAGATCCCTCACCATCTTTGTTGCCCTCCTCTGGACACGTTCCAGCTTGTCTACATCTTTTTAAAATTGTGGTGCCCAAAACTGAACACAGTACTCTAGTTGAGGTCTAACCAGAGCGGAGTAAAGCGATACCATCACTTCGCGTGATCTGGACACTATACTTCTGTTGATGCAGCCCAAGACTGCATTTGCCTTTTTAGCTACCGCATCACACTGCTGACTCATGTTCAGTGTTTGGTCTACTAAGACCCCAAGATTCTTTTCACACACACTACAGTTCAGACAAGTCTCCCCCATCCTATAATTATGCATTTGATTTTTCCTACCTAAATGCAGAACTTTACATTTGTCTTCGTTGAAGTGCATTTTATTAGTTCTAGCCCACTTCTCCAGCCTTCTGTATAAAACACAACCCAGCACTAGTGTGCCACTTACCACTGAATTGGGCTCAACTCGGCGTGCGATTATTCAGCCTTCTTGTAAATTTAGTCTCTGGCAAGCATCTGATGTCAGCATTTCTATAAATGGTAAACCTGATCCCTCCTTGGTATCCCATTGCAAAATGAAAAATTAACTCATGGAGTAATCACTTCAGGATACAATGGTTCCATATTAACATACCATACCCTCATTAGCACATTATCTTGATACTTACAGGACAATACTTTTGCAGGACAATACTCAGCTCAACCCCCCCCCCTTTCTGACTATATATTACTCTTTCTACATCCTTGACACTGAGAGACACTGTCCTTCAGTGTTACTACTCTGAAGATGCCTGCCACAGTTGCTGGCGAAACGTCAGGAAAGAAAATTCCAAGACCACGGTTACACAGCCCGGATAACCTACAAGAATCATGGAGTAATATTAATGAATGAAGACGTGATAAGTTGTCTGTAAGTATTACTGTATAATCATTGCATGCATGTTTATTGTTATTTCTGTGGTTCCAATGATATTTCTCTGTAAAAACATTTTTTGACTGATTCAGTTAGAAGCAGTGTGGGAGTGCCTGTGAGCATCACCTTTTTCAACATAATTGAAAGGAAAAAGCACCTGAAAAGGAAAAGAAAATAGAAGATTATTGATATTGCACAATACTTAACTTTATATGGACCACAATAATTTTCAACTGAAGAAAGTTATGAAACAGAATGAATACCGGAATTCTGTCTTGATTTGTTGAATTGTTGGTCTTGGAATATAGTTTAAGTTTAAACAGCAGTTTCTATGTATGAACAAAAAATATAGGAATTGTATTTAATATCATTGGCTCAACTTCTTTGTGTATAACCTTTGGAGAATATTGCCATAGTGATTGCTCCTTGGTTGAATAACCTCCAGATGGTGGCTGGAGATCTCCTGGGATTACACCTATGGAGATCAGTTCACCTGGAAAAAATGGCCATTTTGAAAGGTGGATTGTATGGTATTATAACCCATGGGAGTCCCTCCCCTCCCTAAACCCTGCCTTTTTTGGGTTCTATTGCCAAAATCTCCATGTATTTCCCAACCCGGAGCTGATAGCCCTCATCAAGACGCTTTCACAATTGATTTGAACAGTAGCATGGTAAACAACTATGGCATGTGTTGTAAGTTTGATATGTGCTAGAGCAATTATATGTCTCTTTTGATTCTTGGCAAATGTTGCTTGGCTCCAATTAGACTCATATTCACAACAAACCCCTGGTGTTTCATGTGAATTAATCATTGCAATATGATCCTAAACATACTTCTCTGGTTGTAGATTTCAAATAAATCAATGGGGTTTTCAACTGACACCATAAAGATGAGGCCAAGGTATCTGTGATCACCAGCAAGGCATCTTTTCCCTCCTTCATAACACAAGTACAAGTTTGCTTGAGAAAAATACACACTTCCAGTTTAAAAAAAATCTGAATTCAATTACATTCCTGGCTATAGTCACAGTAACAAGTGACTAACAAGGTAGTCACTTAGGGCCTAGCAAAGCCATTACTATTTCATATGATTTTCTAAGAACAGTTGAAGAAGTAGCTGAAAAAAATGAACAAATGATATACTGATATTTATGTGCTGAAGTTTACCTTGCAGTTTTTAACTTACATTTTTTGAACATTTGGGATTGGCAGTACTGGGACTGCCAAGAATAACTGAGCAACAGCATATGTGTAGGTGGGTGTGATGTTTGCATATTCATATTAGTTGACATTTCCTTCAAGAGCACAAGTTCTCTGAGGAACAGCCAAATAACAGTGATAATAACCATCTTTATTTTATAATAATGCCATTCACAAAATGTCTTGTAATGTTGCCTTCAAGGTAGTTCTTTCTTCAGGACAATACATGTTACAAACCATTTACCTGAAAACATATAAGATAAACCAATTAGAACTAATTCCACAAAAACCAATGGGGTATAGTTCTCTGTGTCCTGAAAAAAGAAAGGTGAAAATGTTCCAAGAATGCTTCAGCACGGATGTAGAATGTCTGACCAAGATTTACTGAACTTCACAGTGACCCCTTCCAATGTACTTAGTTATGAATAACTTCCCAATTCAGGTGGCAAATTTTCTTTGCACATTAACTAATGAGAGAAATAGGGATATTCACATACATTTTATTCAGGTGAAGATTGGAGGGGCTTTTTCATCTTTTCCTCTCATGTAATTTTACCAGTGAAAAATTAGATTTCCACATTGGGTAAAACTTGTGGACATTTGTAAGTTACCCCAGTAAGGGCAAAAGCAACTTGGAGAAAATGGGCTGGTGTAAAGGGTTTAAAAGCCTCCCCCACCATTGTACCTGACTCCCTTTTAAAACTGCACCTACATCCTCTGTGTTAGGTAGAATACCCAAAATGCCAGTTAAAAGAAACTATACATGCTGAAAACTGTTTAGAGGATCAACACACACACAGTATAACATGTACTTCAGTCCTAAAAGTAATTAACCAAAGGAAAAGAAAAACTTATACATCAGTGGGATGGATCCTACCCCTATCCTACCACTCCACTGAGCAAAGTTATTTATTTACTTATTAAAATATTTATACCCCACCTTTCCTTTTGGCTCAAGTTTGAAGCCTTCCTCCCATCTAAGGAGGCTTTCTCCAAATTAACTGGCCCTTTCATTGGAGGAAGGGCCACAAACTGGAGGAACGCTTTTCAGACGGGAGGAAGGCTACTTGAAGAATGGTTCGATCTACCCAGGGTGGTTCATTTAGCTGTTACCAGGGGAAGGGCTTTCTCAGTGATGGCCCCTACCATGTGAAATGCACTCTCATGCAGGACTTGCTTCATTTCTACAGGGCTCATAAGGCCAAATTGTTCAGGTTGGCCTTTGGAGGTTAACCAGATGCTCTGGGCTGATTTGACAGTAGTATGGTGCTGAGTCATATGTTTTAATATTGTATATGTATTCTTTGATGTTTATAGGGTTTGACCTTATTTATTATGATGTTGTTGTAAGTCCCCAAGAGACCCCTCAGGTGAGTGGTGACTAAAAAAAAATCTAATAATAAATAAATAAATACCCTGATGTCACAAAGTGGACAGAGGGACTACATAGTGATTTACCATCACCTTCATTCCTTATTTCAGTGGTACCCACTCTGTTGCTCATGGATAGCCACATTTGCCATTACCATCAATCAAAAGAGCCATGTAACTCCTACATGCCCTGGACACCACCCCACCCAACACTCACATTGAATAATATGAGGTAAGCGATTACAATTAAATACATAATTATAACCTTTTTAATTACCAGAGTGCCTCTGAGCAAATAGAGTTCAACCACTGTTGAACCTTAGCCAGCCTTTTTGTATCTGGAGTGAGAGCAATTGCTTCCTTCCCCGCCTGCGTGCTCTTTCCTCAGTAGGAGGCTCAGGCAACAGAATGAAATGGCCAAGGGATCTGAATCAGAACAAGCTGGCTGTGGGAAAAGGGAGTAAAACTGCCAGCAGCCCACTGTGAGCAGCTTGCTCTTTTCTGGGGTGGCTGCTATAGTAGCGATTTTACTTTCTCTCCTCTGTGGCCAGCTTACTCTCCTCCCGGCTTGTGGCTAGCTTGCTCCTCTGGGGGTTATTGGAGAGGATGGGCTCTTTTCTTACAACTGAGTGGAAGACATATGGCTCAGGGAAGCTCACAGCTTACCCAGCAATGGCTGTTTCAAGGTGCAAACCATCTGACGGCCACATGCCCAACGGGTTAATGGCCTCGCCCACTTAGAAAGTGGGGTAGGTGCCACTTTGGAGAATTATGTTCTAACAGCCACAGGTGGTTCCCGATCCACTGAGCATCACTGCCTTGTTTAAATAGTATTAGTCCACTATGCCACACTACTTACTTTGTTGATTTACCTGCCTCTTCTGTTTTGCCAGTTTTTCCTCTCTATTTGATATTTGGTGGGATAATGCCTTGGGTGTGAAGAATACAATCCCTGAGACCCTCGGTCTGATTCTAAGGAGCATAATCAGTTGCAGCTAGAAATGTGTTGTGCCTTTAATCAACAGGCAGGTTTCCTTGGGTGAGGGGTACAATCACCAGAAACATTGTCCAAATTAGACCGAAAACAAAAAAGTTCCATCGAAAACTGAATCCATGTCATGCATCAGAGGAAGTGGTTTGTAACCCTTGAAAAGCTCATGCTGGAATAAAATTTTATTAGTCTGTAAAGTGCTGCGAGACCCGTTTGTTTCATTGCACTTGTCTAATATAATATGATCGCGTAAAATGATCATGTAAACATGATAACGTAAAATGATGAATGCAACTAAAATATATTATTTGTAAACAAAAATGAAGTTTTAAGAAATGCTAATCACATCTGAAACTCTTGCCACTTATATGTTCACTCCATGGTTTACATACCCTTTTGCAAACGTGATTTTTTAAAAAGGTAATTCAGTAACTGCAATTATCTTATTTCCCCACAAGGAGACCTTTCTGGAATGGGATGTACTTCAGATGTGTGGAATGGGAAGTGTGGGATGGATTGGGTTTATGTGGTTTTTTCAAAAGAAAAATTATGTATCTTTTTATCTACCAGAATTTCTGCTGAAGAATGAGAAGATGGCTTTCCTGTCGTGGTACACTAATCTGCAAAAGGGAAGGAACGAGCACATGTGAATTGAGGAAAGGGTTACAATGTAAACCAATCACAGAAAGAAGAACTAGACACAGACTGTGATTGAGATGTGAGGAGGAGGGAGCAGGCCTGTGAACGCACCAGCAACTTACCTCGCTATTTATACGTGTCGAGTACAAAAGGATCCAAAGCGAAATAATATTTCTGTTCCCACCGCGCCGCATTTCTCCTTTTTTTATATAAAATCCGCAAGATTTCTGTTCCCACTGCGCCGCCTTTCTCCGCTGTACTGAGGTCGAAGGAAGGGGAAGGCTGTTTAAAAAATGGCGGCAAAAAAAGGAAAAAAAGGGGGAAAAACCCTGAGAATTGTACTGCGTGGTGGGAGTTCAAGGGGAAAGTGAAAGTGACTTGCCGCTATCCCACCCTCTCGCATCTAAGCACTGCAAAGCCGAAAGGGGGGGGGAATGAGTGTGGGCGGTTAGGAAGGATGGGGGCGGGGCGGTGGACTTCCAGCGGGGTTGCATGTTCGCACTTCAAAGCTCCGCGTGAGGAACACGTTTCATTTTAATACTTCGCCGTATAAGCGGATCCTCTTACCGCGGAGAAACTGTGCACTGAAGCCGTGTCCGGCATCCTTCGGGTGAGAGGAAGTGCGAACATGCAAGGAAAGCCCGCGGAAGTCGGCGCCGCAAATGGCAAGCGCGGACATGACCCAGAACGTGAGCCCTGAGGAAAGAAGCAAGAGCCAAACCATCTAAACAGGTTAAAGAAATCCAATGGGATGTGTGACAATACTTATCGTGCAAGGTGTATGTATAAAGAGACGTTTATCAGAGGAACCCTAAGTAAAGCACATCCTTCTAAGCCCATTGACTTAAATTGGCTTTTAAAGGGTTAATTTTGTTTAGGACCACACTGCAAACGTGTGTGTGTGTGTGTTAAGTGCCGTCAAGTCGCTTCCGACTCCTGGCGACCCTATGAATGAAAGTCCTCCAAAATGTCCTATCTTTGACAGCCTTGCTCAGATCTGCAAACTTACCTTAGATATTAAATGTTCACAAGAAG
The DNA here is from genome assembly GCF_029931775.1 of Euleptes europaea. Lineage (NCBI taxonomy): Eukaryota > Metazoa > Chordata > Lepidosauria > Squamata > Sphaerodactylidae > Euleptes > Euleptes europaea. Next base: position 26,120,642 of record NC_079326.1, read on the forward strand.
GTGAATAACGTTTCCATGGGGATGGATACAACACAGTTCCAATAACATATAAAGAAGGAACTAAGTAGATTGCGTTTCTGCCTTTATTGTTGCCATCTGAATCCATACAGAGCAGGGTGTTCTAGAGATGACGGGTTCTGACAGGACTCTCAAGTATGAACTAGTCTCTCTCCTGAAGGAATGTTGTCAAAAGAAAAGCAGGGGCAGCAGACACAGAAAAGTTACAGAAATATCCTTTCAATTTGGTGACACAGAACAAAAGACATGAATCTGTCTGGAGACAATTGACTTGCTTTGGAAGGTGTCTTTTACAATTATGATTTATAAGAACACTCAGAAGATCATCCAGTAATTTTGTTTGTACTTAGCAACAGGGCCACCAAAGGAGGGGAACTGGGGAGACAAAATTCAGGGGGGCAGAGTTAACTTGAGGGGGGCAGAGTTAACTTGAGGGCCCTGAGCTGGGGCTCTATGACAGCTGACACAGTACAGTTTAGCTTCTCACATACATAAACCTTTATTGGCATAATAACAGCATTTTAACATGCGATAATACAAAACCAAAGGAAAATCCTATTCTGGCATGAATAGATTCTACGACATTTTGAAGGACTTTCATTCATAGGGTCGCCATGAGTCGGAAGCGACTTGACGGCACTTAACACACACACACACACACACACAGCGTGAACTATCCATCTGCTTCAATGAAATTTAAATTAAATAAAAAGCTAAATAAAAAGTTTAGCTTCTCTAGAATGCCTCTGCTCTGCCCTTTGAGCAGCGTCAATCCGTCGTTCTCTCTCACACACGCACAGGGTGGGGGGGATGCTAGGAGTTGGCTGAGCTTCCTCTGCCTGCCCCCTTTCTGTGCCTGCATAGCCAGCCAGCCTCATATGCCGTAACTTGCTTAAAGCCCACCTCCCTCAGTTGCATAGAGAAGCTTCTCTACCCCAAGAACAGGATTGTCATCCAGTAAATGAGCACCTATCTGGAACAGGTGGGAGTAGGGTAGGGTTGCCAACCTCCAGATACTGCAAAAAATACTCACAATACTAGTAACAACAAGTATAGCAAAAAAGAACTAGCACGACTCAATCAAGAAATTAAACAATTCATTAAAGTGCTATAATAGAAACCACCACAAGTGTACAATACTTACAAAAGAAACACTATAAACATTATAAACACTATAAACAAGAAATAGGAACAAATGGAAAAGGTCCAAAGTCCAAAAGTCTTATCCTATTCAATCCTCTTCTGATCCAAACGTAGGTACAAGGTCCATGTAGGTCCAAAGATTATATAAAGACAACGGAGGCTTATCCTATTCAATCCTCTTCTGATCCAAACGTAGGTACAAGGTCCATGTAGGTCCAAAGATTATATAAAGACAACGGAGGAAACGCTATTCCGGATATCTTAGCGCTTTCACCAAAGCACGGCTTCATCAGCCTCTTAGTGTGATAGAAAGCATACTCATTGGGAGGAATATATTCCATATAATTTTAATTTTCTTCCTTTTTCATAGAACGTATTAGTTTCTTGTAATATACTATTTTTTTGCAATTTTTAATGGAGACCGGAAGGTTTAGCAGCCCTTTTTTTTGGGAGCATAAAAATTAATTAAAAATTGCAAAAAATAGTATATTACAAGAAACTAATACGTTCTATGAAAAAGGAAGAAAATTAAAATTATATGGAATATATTCCTCCCAATGAGTATGCTTTCTATCACACTAAGAGGCTGATGAAGCCGTGCTTTGGTGAAAGCGCTAAGATATCCGGAATAGCGTTTCCTCCGTTGTCTTTATATAATCTTTGGACCTACATGGACCTTGTACCTACGTTTGGATCAGAAGAGGATTGAATAGGATAAGCCTCCGTTGTCTTTATATAATCTTTGGACCTACATGGACCTTGTACCTACGTTTGGATCAGAAGAGGATTGAATAGGATAAGACTTTTGGACTTTGGACCTTTTCCATTTGTTCCTATTTCTTGTTTATAGTGTTTATAATGTTTATAGTGTTTCTTTTGTAAGTATTGTACACTTGTGGTGGTTTCTATTATAGCACTTTAATGAATTGTTTAATTTCTTGATTGAGTCGTGCTAGTTCTTTTTTGCTAAACCTCCAGATACTAGCTAGAGATCTCCTGCTATTACTACTGATCTCCAGCCGATAGAGATCAGTTCCCCTGGAGAAAATGGCCACTTTGGCAATTGGACTCTATGGCATTGAAGTCCCTTTCCTCCTCAACCCCCGCCCTCCTCAGGCTGTGCCCCTAAAACTTCCGGTTGGTGGCGAAGAGGGGCCTGGCAACCCTAAATGGGGGGGAGGGGATAGTTCTAAACTGTTTTATGCCCCAGAGAAAAATATGATGGAGGGGACAGTGCTGTGAAACCTCACGCGATGCTGGAGATGCAAAAATGTTTTCAGGGCAGTTGCTCAGAATGAGCATCAGGACCAAGGAAACACAGGTCTGTGTCTAAAAAGCAGTGGGAGTTCCAGATAAGGTTGCCAACTGACCAAGAAAGAGGCTTGGTTTGCTCCTCTGCTTTAATGGAAGCCTGATCTATTGAAATCAAAAAAATGGAACTTTTGACAAAACAGAGCAAACGCTTATTACTGGATTGTGCAGTTCAAGCTGCTGTGAGAGGCACAGGAGTAGAGGCTAGTAAGAAAACAGTTGGCAACCCCTAGATCTAGGTTGGGATAATTGCACTGGGTTGTGGGGGACATTTGGTGTTGGTGAATGCACGATGGATTCAGGGGTGGGAAAATCTGGGAGATGAAGAAGAGTTGGTTTTTATACCCCGCTTTTCTCTACCTTTAAGGCATCTAAAAGCAGCTTACAATTGCCTTCTCTTTCCCTCCTCACAACAGACACCTTGTGAGGCAGGTGGAGCGGAGAGAATTCTGAGAGATTAACAAGAAATCACTGCTGAAATCCCTGAACACCTTAATGCGGTTTAATAAAAAAGAAAGTACCTCCTTAAACGTTCTGTGAGCTCAAAAGGTTGCATATATTTTCACAAACACAATTTGCCTGACAAAAGATATAATCTGATTTATTTCTGCACACCCCAGAAAATTCCAATTTATTTTGTCTTTCTCCCTCTGTTGGACCAATTCAGCAATGACACATTTGGCAAAAGTAAAAATTAAAGTAAGCAGAGGCTAGGGTAAAGGGGGTGGACCGACAGGGTAAGAGAGGGCTAATGATAGAGACCTCTAAAGTTTTTATGAGAGGCTGAAACTCTCCCTTAAGCTTCCACAATGTCCGTGGTCTCAGTGCTGCATGTGCACAGAGCCCTGTATTGCCAGGAAAAAAATATACAGAGATACCATAAATTGATACCAGATACCATAAATGGAGGTATCTTTTAGGTAAGAAATGGATGAGATGACCATGTGATTTTTAGTTTACCATGCCTGTATTATTTATATTAAATGACTCATGAGAAGAACAGAAGGGCACACATCCATACAGACATTCAATCCATCATGCTCACCTATTCATGCTGGGGTCGGCCAGACCTCCACATACGTTCCTAGTCGCCTTGTAATCTTGGAAGAAAGTTGGTCTGAAGAAAGCGTTGTAATTTGAAGGAAGTTCATTCAAAGGAACTCTTGTGAGGTACAAGATTATTCTATTCAAGGAAAAGAGACCCCCCCCCCAAATAAATACTGGGTATCCAGCTGGAGCAGGAGACATGGGGGTGTGCTAATTGTGTCAGGTACTCCAACTTGCTTCATTTTCCATGAGACTTATATAAGGTATTTGTCTGCCTTAGAGAAACCCCCTTTTCAACTGGATTCAACTAGTTTAATTTGGCTCACTATCTCACATTGGCCCCTGACCCCTTTAGTTTTTCTCCTGCTTTTAACCTTCTGGAGTGCTTGGTCTTTGATCATGTTTGATAAACATTTATTAGTCTCTTATATTCTGCTTTTAGCCACCTGGCCGTAGTCTTCCATCATATTAATTGGCTCATTATTTCTGTCATCTCCTCCTTGCACTTTATTTGCCCCTTTCTTGCTGTTTATTCTCACCCGAGCCATGATCTTCCAGGGATTTTAGTCCATTTATTATCATATCATATCAATTGTAATCTTCCAGGAACTTCAGTCTTTTCCCCTTATCTCACTTTCATACTTCACACATACTTCTTTCTGGTCCAACATCTTCTTTAACAATGTTGAAATACCTTGAAGATATTTTAATCTATATATCAATATATTAATTAGATGATGATGATGATATCATCCACAACAATACCAACAATTAATTAATAAGTGGTTACCCATTGCAAAGTCCTCAGCTGGCCAGATAAAAATATTTTCATGGCTGAGTAGAAGTGACCTGTTCCTTTAGGCAAAATAAGCATTCAGAATAGATTAGGGACCAAGATAGAGAATAAAGTTCTTCACAGACCTAGTCTCACTGTTAGTGTCTGGACTGTTCCAGCTACATGGGGTGCCATAACATGCACCTAGGACCAAAGGCTGGCAAAAGGGCAGGCCACTGCTCCACTGAGGTGAACCAATATTCCAGGGGCCTATAATCTGTCTTGGCATATGTGCTATACTTTGGATTTGGAAGTGAATTGGTCACTTTACGTTTTCTCCTTGCCCAGGGTGGTTGAAAAATAATGGGGATGATTATGATTCCCCTTGCATATTAAATTAAGCATTCCTGGCAGCCACCTGGACAACACTGAGAACTTTAAATCTCATCAACAGGTAATCAAGGCTATTCAAGAAAGGCTAGCTCTGCATATCTGATGCCCCTCAAGCGTCATCAGGCATTCAAAGGAGATTGAATCAAATATCTCCGGTCTGATGCACACCCATCCTAAGAAAACCCCACATTCTAATATCTATACAGAGCAATCACCAATAATTAATCAAAGCAATCACTCAGATACTCACTTGAATGACACAAATCAATCTTCTACTCCTCTCTTTGTTTCAGATTCTGGAGGAGCAATCAAATCCTTTATCCCTGGTAAAGCCTTCCTTTGCCAGTTACCTCATACTGCCCCAGGACTCATTTAGGTGTATAAATATTAACCCTTGTGGCATTCATAATGTGTGTGTGCCTTTGGGTCTGAACACTCACCCCTTACTTTGCTTTCCAGAGATGCTGGTTCATTTCCCCATCTACAGCGGTGCTTTCAATTGGACGTCGCTCTTCAAGACTGGTAATTTTCACCTGAACCCTTACTCTTGAATCCCACCCCTCCATTGTGTGCTTGAAACTACTTTATAATAAAACCCCATTTAATTTGGAACAAACTGCTTCTTTGGCCATTAACGCATGCCCAAACATTGGTGGGAAGGCCCAGATGCTGGCCGCGGGGCGCTGCCATGGCAGTGCTGGCCCAGGACACCGACGGGGCCTTCCGCCGGCGTCCAAACGCCATCAAAGGCCGCACTGGCATCCCAAGAGGCGTTTCCTGGGCATAATGGCGTCCAGAAGGCATTTCTGGGGCATTCCGGGGCCAGGCTGGGGGCGGGGCCACCATTAGGCGGCCTCCACAGCCCTTTTGATCTGGCAACGTCCCTTTTATTTTTTGGCAACATACGCCACCTTTTAGGAGGCATACCTCCCATGCAACCCTATGAGGGTTGCATGGATCTTTGCCACCGCGTTGCCTCCAAAACCGGTGCAGGCATTCTGCTCAGGAATGCACTGTGAGTCTCCAACATTAATTCCCCCAATCAAAATGGAGACTATCTAATTTGGGTAACACCACCTCTTACACCTGAACCCACTGCAGTGCTTGAGCTCTTGGACCTAATTGAACTAGCTTAAAAAAAAAAAAAAGTTTCAAAAGCCTACAATTATTCTTTTTAGTTCATTGTTTGACTTTTGGCATTCCATTGGGATTTTTCCAAATGTGTTTAATTTTGTAGCAGAGGTGATTTTCATTGAAATGTCCAGATTTGGCTTTGCATGTATGGATTTTAGCTTCTACATTCTCTCATAGTGGCAAAATAATTGATGTAATTAGCTCATGAAATAGAGAGCTTGCTTTGTTATATTTCATTTCCATTTTCTCAGCTTTATTGGTTTGTTTGCCATGTATTTTCTTGTTTCTTTGGGGTGCTATGAAATGATTTACATTTGAAGCTTGTTGGATTTTCCAACAAACCAAAGTAAAGAATGATTCATCACTCACTAATAAATGCATGTTTTGCATAGACAAAGTCAGAGGTTCCTGGCATCTCATGTTTAAAGGAACTCCGGAAAAGAGCTAGAAAAGTTCCTTGTCAAATACCTTTGTAGAGTTTCTGCCAATCAGAACAGACACCAATATGGACCAATGGTCTGATTCAGTACAGAGATCAAAAATAAGACCAAGGCCAATAGTGCAAAATAAAGTAAAAGTATATTTTATTACTCATACTGGTTATTCGTACTGTTACCCAAATTAGGCAGTCTCCACTTTAGTTGGGGGAATTAGCTGAGGAGATGGGTAACTGGGATCTATAACCTATGTATACCAGGATTGATTCTGGGGAAACTCTCAAATAAGCAGGCAGTTGTATAAATCAAAAAGTGTTTTTTATTGAAAATAACAAAGAATTTGCTTTCTAAGCAATGAGTAAACACACACAATTTATTCAAGAGATAAGAAAGTAAGGGTGAAAAATGGGATGTATAGCATTTGGGATGGGTGATATTTACCATTCCAGAAGAGAAGATGTCCAGGGAAAGCAGCACAGAAGAGGGAAATGTCCAGCGTTTCTGGGAGCAAAAGAGAGAAGTGCCCACGCACAAGTGGAGGAGTATGTTTGGATCCAAGACACACACCCATACTATGAATGCCAAAGGACTAATATTTATACCTGAGGCAGTATGAGGTAACTGGCAGTGGAAACTCACCAGAAATAAATTGATTGTTTCTCCAGGGTCCAAACAAAGAGAAAGGAGAGGTTTGATGAGTTTTCAGGATGCAGGAGAATATCTGTATGATCCTCCTGAATACCGATTAATTTCCAAGGATGCGTGTAGTTAAGAGAGTTAATCATCAGCCAGGAGTGCTAATTAAATATCCTTATGGTGAGGCAATGAGCGATTAACTAGCTCCATTGTCCAGCCAGGCACACCTTGGGTCATGGAAAAATGCACAGCTGCCAACCATCTTCCTGACCAATTCAGATACACAAGATGGATCCCAGGCTTGTCTGAGAAGTTTCAATTTTGTGTGGAGCAGTGTTCTGCTCTTTGCCAGCCTTTGGCCCCCTGCCTTCATGGCACCCTTTAGTGGGAGAAGTCCGGCTGCTGACAGTACAGCCTACTGATATTATACCATTATTGAACTATCACTACAAGACTAACACATTCCCCTGAAGACGCCTGTTGGTGAAACAAGTAGGAAATTTTGGGAATTTTAATTGAGTAATAAAATATAATTTTACTTTGTTTTCTCTACCTTTAAGGAGACTAAAAGCAATTGCTTCCCTTCCTCTCCCCACAACAGACACTTTGTGAGGTACGTGGGGCTGAGAGATTTCGGAGAACTGTGACTAGCCGAAGGTCACCCAGCAGGCTTCATATGTAGGAGTGGGGAAACCAACCTGGTTCACCAGATTAGAGTCCGCCGGACATGTAGAGAAGCAAGGAATCAAACCCAGTTCTCCAGATTAGAGTCCACTGCTCTTAACCACTATACCACCAGCTTTGACCTCATTTTTTTAACCTCTTAGTGAGTGGTGTTGCCCTTTTATTTTCTCCTGATTCAGTATAAAGCAGCATCATACGTTAATCTTCCATAGCTGATTAACTGTCTGACTTTGGAATAAATGTGAAATTAGGGAGCCAGCGTGGTGTAGCGGTTAAGAGCGGTGGTTTGGAGCGGTGGATTCTGATCTGGAGAACCGGGTTTGATTCCCCACTCCTCCACATGAGCGGCGGAGGCTAATCTGGTGAACTGGATGTGTTTCCCCACTCCTCCACACGAAGCCAGCTGGGTGACCTTGAGCAAGTCACATTCTCTCAGCCCCACCTACCTCACTGGGTGTCTGTTGTGTGGAGGGGAAGGGAAGGTGATTGTAAGCCGGTTTGAGTCTCCCTTAAGTGGTAGAGAAAGTCAGCATATAAAAACCAACTCTTCTTCTCCTTCTCCTCCTCCTCCTCAAATCTTCCATATTTAGGCCTAGTAAAATAAATGAAGATTTCACATGACAAGAAATACTAATGATATAAATCACTTTTCAGGTCCTCCGGAAGTTTGCCAATGGGGCCAAATTTTTGCTTGAGGGCTCTTATACATACATTTCATACATTTTTTGAGCTTCAGTCACTTCCACCTGAATGATGCCTTCCTTCAAAGACACTTACCACTCCACAAAATAGGGTTGCCAACTCTGGGTTGGGAAATACTTGGAGATTTGTGGGGTAGAGCCTGAAGAGGGTGAAGTTTGGGGAGGGGAGGGACTTCAATGGGGTATAAAGCCATAGAGTCCACCTTCCAAAGCAGCCATTTTATGTAGAGGAATTGATCTCTGTCACCTGGAGATCAGTTACAATAGCAGGAGATCTCAAGCCACTACCTGGAGGTTGGCAACCCTACCACAAAATCCAGGGAAATTTACTGGTCTGACATAAAAGAGCTCCAGGCCCAATTCTTCAAATTATATGTGTTTGACTGATCGGGTATTTGTTTTGCAGTAAAGATTCTTGTCGCCATGAGTCAGAATGAGTCGCCATGGAGTCGGAAGCGACTTGACGGCACTTAACACACACACACACACACACACACACAAAGATTCTTGTATCCTGATCTGAATAGTCCAGGCTAACCAATCTTGTCAGATCTCAGAAGCTAAGCGGGGTTGGCCCTGGTTAGTATTTGGATGGGGGTCTACCAAGGAAGTCCAGGGTCATGGTACAGAGGCAGCCAATGGCAAACCACCTCTGGATATCTCTTTGGCAACAAAAAAAGGTCATTGCATAAATCTAGAACCTCATGTACAATTTGGCTTCAGTGGAGGGGAGAGAGCATATCCCTAGTTTTGCTGATACTTTATGCATGCATCAATGCTCAAAGCAGCAAGGGATTTGGAGGAGCAGGGCTTGATTCAGACACTAGAAATAGCCATTTTGTTGTTTTCCTTCAGTCCTAAAAATACTTGCACATTCCTATCCTCTTATGTTTTTCTTCTAAGTTTGGCACTGGGATAATTGTAATGTGGGGTACAATGAACAAATCCCAAGGTGTTGCTAATTCCTTAGCATCCTTATCCTTGAATTAAGCATAACATAAAATAGAACATGCCTGGCTATTAGGAGATAACTTTTTTCACATGCTTGATTACTCTTTTTTTCTGTTCTATTTTCTTTCTTTTTCATTGGAGTAATCAATAGAGAAACAGCGGCTATCAATCTCCAGATACTGTAGCAATATTTTATTTGCAGGCTGAAATGTTCTACACATGATTGATGATAGTAATCAGACAAAAATGATAGTGTGTCAGTAACTCCAAGCCACTTGTAAGTGACTACAATCCCGTTCCTCCATCCTGGCTGATGCAGTGTTTCCCAAGAGTGTGGTGAGGGCACATATTGGATCCCTCGGTTGCCTGTTAGACAGGAGTTCTTTCACATATTATAACAAGTGTTGAAACAGGATGTGGGAGTGCGTTGTGCTTCCTATTTTCATGTTAATTTTGTGACATTTGAAGGATGATCATGCATTTTTTAAAATTTTGACATGTATACCCCACTTCTTTTCCTCAGTGGGGACTGGCAGCAGCTTGCAATATTGTTCTCCCCTCACCCATGTCGTCCTCACAACAGCCATCCTGTAAAGTGGGTTAGATTAAGAGAGTGACTGGCCAAAGTTCACTCAACAACCTTCCATGGCAAAGTGGGAGGGGGTGTAAAACCATGGTCTCCCAGATCATAGTCTGACACTCTGACCTCAACACCACCTTGGTTCTCGGATTGCAAGGGAACCATGTCCACTATGGTGGGATGGATGGTGAGATGGATGCATTGCCCCACATTGGGAGTACATTATCACCCTATGAAATGTGTTATGTTTCAGAAGTTACCGATGTGTGAAAATGGAAGAAAAAGTGACTAATTTGTGATCTCCGTTTTAAAATCTGTTATAACCTATAATTGGGTCCCAAGTTGAAGTAACTTGAAGCAAGGAGGCTGGGTTCTTTCTGTTACCCAAAGTTAAAGTCAGTCTCTCCATTCTTTGCTGATTTATAGCAGTTGTACATTAATTAGTATGTGAGTAATTAGTGCCCAGAATCAGAACTGTGGGGATGATCTAGGGTTGCCATCCTCCAGGTAGCACCTGGAGATCTTCAGCTATTACAACTGATCTCCAGTCGACCAAGATCAGTTCCCCTGGAGAAAATGGCTGCTTTGGAGGGTGGACTCTATGGCATTATACACTGTTGAGGTCCCCTCCCTAAAACCCTCCCTCCCCAGGCTCCACCCCCAAAATCTCCAGTTATTTCCCAACCTGGGGGTGGCAACCCTAGGATGATCCCATTTTGTATCATTGTTATTCAATGCACGTAAGCAGGATCGGTGTAGCCCTCCAGTCTCTACCATTCCAAAACTGCTATGGAATGTTTTATGATCTCAACTAGAAGGACACAGTATGAGATCTTAACAAAAATATAATACTTCCCATGGGACTCGCTATCCAACTTGTTCTTATTCTTGTTGGTTTTCAGTTCCCTGAATCTCTTCTTTGCTATAAGTGAGATACCATTAAAGAAACAGTCAGAAATTTCAACTGAATCCTGTTACCATTGTGGGAGCTATAAATCCTGGACCAGGAAATGTTTCTTCAAGAAAGTACTTTCTCATTTTGACTATCACTGCTGATCTCTGGAACATCTGGAAATGCTCTATAAATGGGGGGAAACAATTTGAAAGACTAGTATATGCCAGATATCTGTCCCTCTCCATTGAAATCAGTCCCTTCTGCTGGCAATGTAAAAGGAGGTAAAACCCACAATCTTACTGTCACTCAAAAGCATGGGGACTACTGATTGTAATTTGGTCTATTGACTCTCTTTGGAGAAACTGTGTCAAATGCAGCAGGTTAAAAAGGTTTTAACAGAAAGTTCAATAACCTATATACCCTTTAGTTATTTCAGTTATTTTAATTAGATTTGAAGTTACCAATTAACTGTAGTTGGCCTATGACCTATGAAAAGTGGCTCAGGGCTTACCAGGACTTGAGAAACCACCTCTACCACAACTGCACAAGACAGATGCCATCATATAGTTAGAGGCATGCTGACTATACCCCAGCCAAAAGCCACATATTAACCAGGATTGGGCAACAGAGAGTATGAGAAGAAACAGTAAATACTTCATGCTATTAGTGTATCTCAATATTTATTATAAGGAAACACCTTAGGAATTTTTGTTGGTAAGGTGCTTCAGCCTAGTGTGTTTCCTGGAAAAAACCACTGTACGGGTGTTGAAAAAAAATTCGGTAAAATTCAGATTCGGCAAAATTTGGCTTGTTTTTATTCAGGAAATGCCGAATAAAGTCCGAACTCCCCCTATTTGGATCCGTGGAATTCGGCATGAAATTCCTGAATCAATTCGGCCGAATAAAGCCATTTAAAGAATTTCTTCGGCATCTGCCCGAACTTGCCGAATTCAACTCGTTATTTTCCCGCCTTTTTTTACTTTGGCTCTATCCAAACTGGAAACCGCCGAATCGGGGAAAATTCGGCTGTTTTTCATGTCGGATGGAACCAAATCGACAGCCCTACACCACTGTCTTATTCCGATCTTTTTTGAAAACATTGAATCTTCCCTATGGTTAGGGCTGTCAATTCGGTTCAGTCCGAACAGAAAATCAACTGAATTCTCCTTGATTCGGCGCTTTTCTGTTCGGACGGATCCAAACTCAAAACTGGCGGGCAACCGGGGGGGCTGAATTCAGCGAGTCGGGAGTTTGCGAATAAATCCGGCAAATTCGGCCATCAGTAAGCAGGCGCGGGGTGCCCTTTAAACTGATCTGCGCCTCCCGGCCGGGAGGCACAGATCAGTTTAAAGGGCAGCCCGCCCCCCTTCAGGGGAGCCGGCTGAAGAGGCGCGGGGTGCCCTTTAAACTAATCTGCGCCTCCCGGCCGGGAGGCACAGATCAGTTTAAAGGGCAGCCCGCCCCCCTTCAGGGGAGCCGGCTGAAGAGGCGCGGGGTGCCCTTTAAACTGACCTGTGCCTCCCGGCCGGGAGGCACAGATCAGTTTAAAGGGCAGCCCGCCCCCCTTCAGGGGAGCCGGATGAAGAGGCGCGGGGTGCCCTTTAAACTGATCTGCGCCTCCCGGCCGGGAGGCACAGATCAGTTTAAAGGGCAGCCCGCGCCTCTCCAGGGGAGCCCGCTGAAAGGTGCGGGCTGCCCTTTAAACTGACCTGCGCCTCCCAGCTGGGAGGCTCAGATCAGTTTAAAGGGCCCCCGCGCGCCTTCAGGGAATCCCTCTGAAGGCGCGCGGGGGCCGAATTTTCCCCCGAACTCCGGATCTCCCCGAATTTCCGGGGATCCGAAGCGGGGGAGTTCGGACTTCGGCACGGCCCGAATAAAAACGGGCTGAATTTTGCCGAATCCGAACTGTACCGATTTTTTTTTTGACAGCCCTACCTATGGTTAAAACAGAATCCAGGCCATAGCTTACCACAGTCTTTTTCTATATTCTGTGGCCTTTTAGTATTTGTTGCTTCCAACCTATGTCTCGTATCTTGGGTTGCCAGCTTCAGGTTGGGAAATACCTGGATATTTGGGGGAGGGAGCCTGAAGAAAGTGGGGTTTGGAGAGGGGAGGGACTTAAATGCCATAGAGTCCAATTGCCAAAGCAGCCATTTTCTACAGGGGAACTGATCTCTGTTGCCTGGAGATCAGTTGTAATAGTGGGAGATCTCCAGCCACCACTGGAAATTGGCAACCATACTCATAGCATATTTCAGCCCTTTTCAAAACTGATTCTATTACCTTAGGCAGTTCATGAGAGGGAAGGCATCTTGACACATAGTGATAGAAGGGGACAAAAACAGTCCTCGGTGACGGAGTTCCACAATTTTGGTGCCATGACCAATATAGACATGTCCCTCTTCTGAAGCCCCACTCTCTGTGCCCCCACATGCAGAGAACACAGTGTGTGGCAATAAGAGTCAGGGCTTTTTCATTGGGGGTGCCTCACCTTCACAATGCCCTCCCCCTTGAGGCCTGCCTACCTTACTTTTCTCTGACTGCCCAGCTAAAACATTTGTTTGTGACCAGGCTTTTAACTAAGGAGTTAGATCGCTTTTACATTTTTGTAAAATGATTGCTTTTACATCCTCTCAAGGCCTGAGGACTGTTTTATCGATATCATTTTAGGTTGTACAATGTTAATTTTATGCTGTTTTTATGCCCTGGGTTGTTGTTCATTATGTTTTTATAGGTTCTCACTTGTTTTAATGGCTGTTGTTTACTGCTTTTGCTTTTTATTGTTTTAGCTCTAAGCTGCCTCGAGCTGTTCTCTGAAGAAACAGGGTATACATTTTCTAAAAAAATAAGGAAATAAACTCTGAAACTGCTTCTTTGGGGAAGTACAGTCTCCCCCAGAACAAATTGACACAATGCTCTCTGGTTGTAAGATTATCAACCATCACCTCTGTCTTATCTGGACTGAGATTCATTTTATGACCCCCAACCAGCTCATTGCTGCTTTGAGACACTGGTTGAGGGCATCCAATAAGTCACCTGACTCAGATGGCAAGTAGATATAGTATGTGAGCATCCCTCTGGTAATGCAGATTGCATCAGTGTTGGAGATTGCAGTAATCTGCAGAAGATCAGTGGTATGGCATTTGTTTGCACGTAGAGGATCCATCTTCATTTCCTGCCATCTCCAGTTACAGGAACCCAGGAAGCTGACACCCTGGAGAATATCTTTGAGATAGTACTGAGCTAAACTCATTATCCGACATTTCTTTATGACAACAGAAGGTGGGTGGTTGAATATAGTGGCAAGTACATTATGGAGAACCTTTAGAAAAACGGTTGAAATTTTGGATGGTACATTTGGTATGGCTTGCAGTTGTTCTACTAGGTCAAGGACTTCTATTACTTTCTAATTGTATCTGCTAAGAAGATCTTCAGGCAAAAGAGTGATAAAATATCACTAGTTGCTTACTTCACATGTTTTGAAAGCATCTAGTTAAGAACAGAGTGTTCTTCACATTTAAGTATTATCCTGGAGTGAAAATTAAACTACTGACATTTTAAATCTTGGATAGGCTAGATTCTCCATAAAAGCACTGAGGCTTGAGCACTGAAGCTTCTGTTCTACTTTATTATAACCTTCCATAGTTAAGACATACTCAAAAATGTCAAATTTTGCAGTACAATGAGCAAAGCCATTCCAATCTTTATTGAAAAAGAAAGCCTTTGAAATGAATGTGTTCATGCAGCACACCAAGAGGATCTATTTTTTAGCGAGTCTTAAGCTCAATTCACAGAAAAGGCAGAATTTGTTTCAAAGCTGAAAATGTAACTTGTGCAATTCTGTAGAAAGGCTATTGCCCAATTTGTCACCCGCTTGTCAAGTATATGGAGTGGGGACTGTGGCTCAGTGGTAGAGCATCTGCTTGGCATGCAGAAGGTCCCAGGTTCAATCCCCGGCATCTCTAGTTAAAGGGACTAGGCAACTAAGTGATGTGAAAGACCCCTGCCTGAGACCCTGGGGAGCTGCTGCCAGTCTGAGTAGACAATACTGACTTTGATGGACCAAGGGTCTGATTCAGTAGAAGGCAGCTTCATGTGTTAATGTGTATATGGAGTGCATGGAATGATTTAATAGCCAGGAATATTTCTTGTAGGCTGTAGGTAACCACCTTGCACCACAGTTGCCACCAGAAGCACAAAACAACTTATGCTCATGGCACCCTTGGATGGCGGCAAAAGAGCTGATGAGTCTAGCTATGGCACGTGGTGAAATCTCCAGCACTTCTCCTCCTTCTCTAGCACTGCACTACTGCTTGCACTTTAGTTTAATAAACCAGGCACAGATGCCATCTTAGTTTCAGAGAATAGCCATGTCAGTCTACAGTAGAACATCTGCATTTTAAGTCCAGTAGCACCTTAGAAACCAACAAGATTTTCAGGGTATGAGTTTTTGAGAGTCATAGTTCCCTTAGACACCATCTTAGATGCTGGAGGTGGGGCTGGCTATACATATAGCATAATGTGCAATATAACATCCATTCTCATATGTTAGACTTAACATGTGGGCCACTCCCCATGGAGTCTGTCTACCAATAAAAAATGGTGGTTGGCACCAAAATGCAAAAAAAGGAAAATCTCCAAGGAAGAAACCTCAAGATTCACTCGAAGACAGATTATGTAAATAAATCACATTGCCTTGAAGAAGGATTTTGCACCTGAAAAGTCTTGAGCTCATTTAAATCAACTGCTTCTTATTCTCTTTTGAGCTCTACTCCTGTCTATTTTTTTAATAATTATCCTAGGTCAAGCAAAACCTTCAAGTTATGCTGCTGCACATTCATGAAGGTTATTAATTTATTTCAGGGATGAGCCAATATTGCTATGGGCGTTACCGCACTTTGTATTCCCAGCGATGTATTAAAAGTTTGAAAATGTTATAAAAAACATCGCTTTAAAAGGGTTTTTGGATACCACGGCTTATAAATGGTTGGAAGACGTCTTCACAGCTAAAGGGGCCAAACAAAGTGCGAACAGTATTTTTTATAACGTTTTCAAACTCCTAATACATCGGTGAGAATACATAGAAAGTGCGAACAGTATTTTTTAAAACATTTTAAAACTCTTAATACATCGCTGGGAATACAAGTGCGGTAGCCCCCTATATTTATTTCCTTTTTAAATTTTGTCTGCTGCCTCTGTCCTCAGTTTTGATGCACCACATTTTTGTTTATGTTACTGAGGATTCTTTTCTTTATCCTGTGCCATTTGACATCATTGGTATGTTGTACACCATTTATATACAAGTGATGCAACACCAATGTTGACAAATGCATGAATTTTAATGGTAGACATTCAGCAGGAAGAAAGAGAGAGGGGAGTGAAAATAATGACTCATTCATTCTCGCAAAATTAAAAAAAACTAATGATTTGAACTGGCCATTTTCAAAAGGTGGTCTTATCCCTAATTGATGATGATGAAGATGAAGAAGAAGAATTGGTTTTTATATGCCAACTTTCTCTACCAGTTAACGAAGAATCAAACTGGTTTATAATCACCTTCCCTTCCCCTCCCCACAACAGAAACCCTGTGAGGTAGGTGGGGCTGAGAGAGTTCTGAGAGAACTGTGACTAGCCCAAGATCACCCAGCTGGTTTCATGTGTAGGAGTGGGGAAACAAATCCAGTTCACCAGATTAGCCTCCGCCACTAATGTAGAGGAGTGGGGAATCAAACCTGGTTCTCCAAATCAGAGTCCACTGCTCCAAACCACTGCTCTTAACCACTACACCACGCTGGCCAACTTTAAAGTGAAAGATTTGTTATGCAGTATTTGATTGTTAAGAACATTCAGATAATTGCTATCACTCAGAGGCCAGACTCCTCCCTCTCAGCCACCAAATGTGCACACCCCATTCCTGCTTCTCCAGCTGGCCAGCTTGATGCCTCCAGCTATTGTTGGGCTTCTAATAGCCAGTGCTGCCAGCTGGCATCATCCTCAGGTGCTTCCTTTCCACTCAGCCTGCCTTGAGCTGTTGGGAGGTAGGGAAGTCAGCCTCCAGGTGGGACCTGGGGGTTCTCCCAGAATTACAGCTCACCTCCAGACTACAGAAATCAGTTTCCCTGGAGAAAATGGAGGCACTGGAGGGTGGTCTCTGTGGCATTGTACCTCACTGAGGCCCCTGTCCACCCCAGGGTCCATCCCCAAATCTCTAGGAGTTTCTCAACCTGGATCTGGCAACCCTACCCCCATCCCCCACTGACCTGGAACCCTAGTTGGGAGCCAGCTCTGCCAGAGGGCTCCTGGGAAGCTAGCCTGGTCATTTGATTGACCAGCAACCTCATTTTCCAAAGGAGAGGGGTGGCATGTCCTCGCAACCCACATTGGCAGGTAACAATTCAGTCACCTGAGTCTTTAAGCTGATGAAGTTCTTCCTTGTTTGCTTCCAGAGCTCTAGGGAAAATATTATTGACTGTTCTTTGAAGTTATTCAGAAATTCTGATGAAGTGGCACTCAAAGAAACAGAAAATTCAATGTCTGATGCATCCTTCCATATGATTAATAGGCAGATTGTTCATCATCAATAATCCTGAGTGTTTAGAAATGTCTGTTGCTAGGCCTATTAGCAGATGAATTTTAACTAGTTGAGTTGCTGCCCAGTCGTCCACTCATTCCATGTGGAGGATTACATTTGATAAAATGTGGGGGGGGGGGGACCACACTTGTCATTCAATAATTCTTCTCTTGATTTGCATGCCATCTGTAGTATGTGCAAGTGGAAGTAAGAATGTGGTATCTGGTCAGTGTTCATCAGAGTAGGAGGCTACAAAAAAAGATGGTCGTGAAATCTTGAAAGAACACTTTTGTAATCCTATTGAAATTACAGTTGAATCACTTCCATCTTGGACTTCTGTGTTTTTTATTGTTGTGTCTTGCGCTTCAAACTGGGCTTGATATTCAGACAGCAGAAGAACAAAAATACAATTAAAACAAATTAACCACTTTGGGTAGAAATGCTTGGCAGTCTGATAAATAGCATTCAAGTATCCTTCTTGGTTGTGCATACAGATATTTTAAAATACATATGCACAATATGCATCGTGTGTTTGGATGTCAGGAATACTATTATATATTATTTCCTTCTGTAGTGAAATGTAATCTTAATTAAGTGGCTGGAACAGGGCAGGAACAACAAACAGGAAACAGGTTACAAGGAGACTGAGAGAAGAAGAGCAAGCCGGCACTATGGAGGAACTGTTGACTTTACTTTGTGTTATATACGTTCAGTAAATACCTTGTTGTACCAGTACCTGAAGTCCCTGGCATTAATAAGACACCTTCTGTTATAATAGAAGAAGAAGAGTTGTTTTTTATATGCCAACTTTCTCTACCACTTAAGGGAGAATCGAACTGGCTTACGATCACCTTCCCTTCCCCTCCCCACAACAGACACCCTGTGAGGTAGGTGGGGATGAGAGAGTTTGACTCGCCCAAGGTCACCCAGCTGGCTTCATGCGCAGGAGTAAGGAAACAAATCCAGTTCACCAGATTAGCCTATGCCACTCATGTGGAGAAGTGGGGAATCAAACCTGGTTCTCCAGATCAGAGTCCACAGCTCCAAATCACCGCTCTTAACCACTATACCACACTAGCATGTCACAGAACTTGGGGAATAAAGCATGTTATATTATACAAATTGCTTATAATTTGTCAGTATTTCTCATGGTTAGGTTTTGTGTGTGTGTGTTTTATATATAAAATTGTGCATGTACAAGCCCAGACAAGTATCTATGTAGAAAAGCACAGATTTGTCCTGAAAAGGCTGGACTCGTCGTGCTCTATAGCCTATGCTATGAAATTATTCCTAGAGCAGATTATTCCTTGCATTAATTTTGTAGGCTTTTTGTTATAAATACACAGCTAAGTCTTTTGCTTGGTTATAGCAGATGCTATCCTCCTTAGATTTCCTGCTGTTTCTTTTGCCAAGGAAGTAGAGAGAACTGCCTTTTGCCATAGATCTTCTGTAGCCACAGAAAATGTAACCTACCAGCCAATGATGATGGTTATGAAAAAGCACAGAAGCTAAAACTAACAATTCTTTTAAACTGTTTTATTTCCTTAATTGTGTTTCATTAACAAATCTAACTTGTTGCTTAAGTAAAACTGGGTGTTCTGATCTGGAAGGTTCCTACTTATTTGTGTGTCACCCTATGTTAATAATTTAGTCCCCATGGTTTTCCGCCAATGCTCCATTCTGTTGTGATCAATAAAAACTGTGGCCATTTACTTCCCAAAGAGTACGTGTATGTGTGTTTATTTAAGGTTACTTCTCCTTCCCCTTTCCTTGGAGCCGATTGCCCGTGAGTCCACAATGATAAAGTATGTACTCACACTGTAAAGAAGCTGGGTTTCTGGAAACGAGAAGAGTCTTCCAGTTAGATCAGTCTGCTATGGTACAGAGAGATGACTGCTTTTTAATAGGTGGTGGTAGCTGTCAAACAATTGTATGCTTTAGGATGGATTTAGTCCATAAAGCTAGAATAACTACACACCAAATGACCCACAGAGGTAACCAGAGTATGGAGAGGCATAAGGAATCTTCAGGGATGTCCAGGATCATTATGTGGCTTGGATCGTTTGCTTAGACATCTGGAGCTGTTTAGTTTGCAGTCGCCTTTCTGAAACGAACCTGCTGTCTCTTCTGTGGCAAAAAGAACCTGGCAACTGAATGGGAGGGCTGACTTTCAAACAAGGAAATTGGAAGAGATCAGAGTTGTGCAACTCGTACTCATGAAACTGAATGCTGATCTTCAGAAATAGAATGCAGTCTGCCAGATCCTTGACACCCATTCCTATATTTGTTTTCTAGGCATACAGTAAAATCAGGAGAGTTACTGAACCTACATAGTTGGTAAGCTATGTTTGGCTTACCATGCATTCCCGAGATTTGGCGTACGGGAATGGAGGGGAGAAGTCACAGGCGAGCTGCCTCCTATGGCCATTCCCAGTATGCCGAAAAACAAAAACAAAAAGCCGTTTCACAGCTTTTTTTTGTTACACGGGGCCTTTTGCCCCATAGAGAACAGCAGGGCTAAAAAGCAGGCACAGCAATGTTGTTCCTGGAGCTGGCGTAATGGGGCGAAAGGGGAGAGGAAGCTGCCTACCAGCGGCTCCTCCCCCCCAGCCTGCTCCAGGAACGCCCCGGGGATGCCCCCCCATGCCAGCATGGCAATTCTCTGCCATGGCCTGCGCCATGGAGAGCCCACGCCAGTGGAAAGGCAAGGCGCAGCTCTGTCGTGCTTGGGCGCCGATGGAACTGCCCTCGTCGCCAGCGTAAGTGCATCTTGTTGCATGATTAGATGCACTTACGCTGGCGGCGAGGTCACGCCGCCTCCTAAGAGGACTCGCTCCCTGCTGAGGAATGCACGGTTAGTGGCTCACAAGTTACAAATTCCTTTGGTCCATTTTACCTCTGGTTTTACGATTAATCCAGAGCCATTTAACCTACTTGAATCCCTGTCTGTTATATACCTGTGGATTGCAGGGTTGTGTCGGATCTGTTAAAATTATATTTCAGCTGTAGCTTTGGTTCCTTTCTAGATCTATAAATGTTGTGTGTAAAAAAATAATAACCAAAGGATAACATCTAGACAGGACACTGAAGAACCTTGCTTCAATGGTTTTACCATAGAGTTTCCATTGATTCCAAGGTAGAACTGATGTCACTTTCAGTTTTTCCCATAAGTGATGTCATGCTGTTGACTCAACAGCTATTTAAATATATATATATTCTGCCATTACTTCAAGTGACAGTGGGAAACAAGAACCGGGGTGGGGGGTTTCCTGCCTCTGTTGGGGCCCTTTAGTCCCCAGCCCTTTCCCCCTTGTTCCATGAGACCAACCCATTTTGTAGGGTTTCCTCCTCGGATGCCCCAGGCTTCTGCATCATTACTGGCTTGCTGAAAAATAGGGTCTGGATTAGAAAATACTTGGAGATTTTGTGGGTGAGGCCTTGGGAGGGCAGGGTTTGGGGACAGAAGGGACCTCAGCAGGGGATCGTGCCACAGAGTCCACCCTCCAAAGGAGCCATTTTCTCCAGAAGAACTGATCTTGGTCATCTGGAGATCAATTGTAATAGAGGGAGATCTCCAAGTGCCACCTGGAGGTTGGCAACCCTACTGAAAGACTAGTCTCTCGCCTCCACCCTGATGGGCTGGTGGTCCCTCCACTACCTCTGTGGTGGCCTGCAGCCCTTCTCAGAAGCTGTTATTCAGTGGAGGCATGGACCTAATGCACAGTGGCGTGGTGGAGGCCTGATCAGAGCCAGATGCTGCAGCAGCCTGCCACAGCGGAAGACTCCACGTTTATAGCCTTTTTTCCCTTCGGGATTCACCAATCTCAACAGAACATATTTTAGAACTGATGTAAAACTTGGCAGTTTGGACACAAATTTGATAACTGGATCATAATTAATAGGTGCATCATAATTTCATGGATATGTGCTACATGATTCATATCTCATATTTTCTGTTAAAACCTCCAAGAAGGAAATTGCTGAACACTGCTCAGGTAAATGTTCCCTAGGACTTCTCCACTACTTAATGTCCAATGAGACTTCTGTTTGCATTGGACTATTAATTTGTTTGGGAGATTTCTATGCTGCCTTTTCAAAGTGCTGCTAGAGGTAGCTCCCAATTAATAATAAAAAAGCAATATCAAACAACAAGCTATTAAAAACAAGCCCAGAGACATAAAAAAAGCATAAAACTAGTCATAAAAGAGACCTCAGACCAGAAGCAGACCATTAAATAGCTGGAAAGAGAAAATGCCTAATTAAAAGCCTGAGAAAAATATATTTTGGCCTGGTACCTAAAAGACAGTAAAGTAGGCACCAGGCAAGCCTCAAGAGGAAGGGAATTCCAAAGGTGAGATGCTATCACATAAAATTCCCTGCCTCTTGTTGCCACCTGCCTCACTTCTGAAGGTAGGGGCACTGTAGGGTTGCCAGCTCTGGGTTGGGAAATACCTGGAAATTTTTGGGCTGGAGCCTGAGGAGGGTGGGTTTGGAGAGGGGAGGGCCATCAATGCCATAGAGTCCAACTGCCAAAGCGGCCATTTTCTCCAGAGGAACTGATCTCCGTCTCCTGCAGATCAGTTGTAACAGCGGGAGATCTCTAGCCACCACCTGGAGGTTGGGAACCCTAGGGCACAGAGAGCTGGTTCTAAAAGGCAAACCTTAACTGCACAATGTAGTGCTTAGGATCTGGGAAACCCAGGTTCAAATCCCCACTCTGCCATGGAAACTTGCTGGGTAACCTTGGGCCAGTCACACATGCTCAGACTAACCTATTTTCCAGGGTTTTTATGAGGACAATATGAACACATGAAGCTGCCTTCTGCTGAGTCAGACCTTTGGTCCATCAAAGTCAGCACTGTCTACTCAGACTGGCAGCAGCTCTCCAGGGTCTCAAGTAGAAGATCTTTCACATCACCTACTTGCCTAGTCCCTTTAACTGGAGATGCCAGGGATTGAACCTGGGACCTTCTGCATGCCAAGCAGATGCTTTACCACTGAGCCATAGCCCCATCCCCATGGAGAAAGGAAAGCTATGCAAGCCTGTTTGGGTCCCCATTGGGGCAACAGGCGGGATACAAATGAAGTAAAATGTAAAAATAAAATAAAAACTGGTAGGCTGGACAGTGTGCAGGTTCCTGTTCCTGCTGTGTTGTTGGCCCATAGGGGACTTCCCTTACAGTTGTTGGCCCATAGGAAACTTCTTTTACCTAAGGAGAGTTACTCCGGTCTAAGACTATTGAAATGATAATACTGACTTTGATGGACCAAGAAGTCTGATTCAGTATAAGGCAGCTTCATGTGGAGGAGGCCATCCTTCAGGTGCCCTGGCCCCAAGTCATTTAGGGTGCTAAAAGTAAGAACCAGCACTTTGAATTGACTACTTTGAACTGAATTTTCCTACTGATGTTCCTATGCAAATTTCACAGATACTGTCAGATGTGAAGAATGCATTTGTATATAAGGAATGCTGGAGGCACAGCATTTGTATATAAATCAAAGTTTACCTTTCATAACACTCATGGTTGGTGACAAGATAGACCGCTGCAGTATGAATATCACATGTAGAAATATCTGCCAAGGTGACAATATCAATATCCCACTTCACGGAGTGGTTCTAAGGATAATGGGGAGGGGAGGCGATGTCACAAATGCCATCCTGAGCTCCTTGAATGAACAAGGAGATTTAAAAAATGTATTCAAACAAAGAAAATAAATAAATAAATGAAATAATTGTTCTTTCAACCTTGCAGTCATTCAAGCTGCCTACTGTAGCCCTGGCCAAAAATTAAGTAGGGGGAGGGAAATCTTCTGCTTTTAAGGGCTCATTTTCAGAGTGACAGTTTCATTACATTTGTTGCATTGTAAACCATCTAAAGCCCTGCAGTAAAATGCTCCACATTCTGTCCAAGTAATAGCAGGCATGTCTCATAAACAAGGTAAGGGGTTTTGCGCCAATATTGCTGCTCTTCATAAATATAGGACTCAAGTTTGTTTTGTATTTCCTAAATCAGTTTTATTTTAATTAAACACAACATATAAAATTTTCATTTGCAAAATAGCATCCCCCCTTCTTTTTTAGTTAAATGTGAAGTGGCTTGATACAGTTCAAATGTCCATCAATTTTTTAAAAAACTATATTAGGAACATTGTAATAGTCCTATAAATACATGAACTATTTTTATTTCCGGATCATGTAAAGTGCTAATATGATCTCATTCCAGTTTCCAACCAGCAGTAATTTCTGCTGTGGATGAAATTAAGAAACTGTAAGAGTCGTAGCAGAAAGGAAGGTGTCGGCGGTGCCCTTTCAGGAAGACGCTTCTAAGTGTTTCAGTCCATAAATGACATTATTTATTATCCTGTTATATTAGACTAGAAACTAAACAACGTTGAGAGAAGCATCAGAAAATGGTTTGCTCGGGGGCGGGGGGAATAGCTCCTTTATCTCTACACACGTAAATCACAGGTGCATGTCAATGGAGAATAAAGTATGTTAATTACATCATCATACTGGATTGAATCCAAGGTCATTTTATGCCTGCGTAAATCGCTTCCCCCAGTGGGAGGAAGGGGGCGATGTTCACCCATTTCCCCTTCCTGTCGCAGAATATCAAGCTCCCAATGTTTTTGGAGGGGAGGAAACCCTTCAGAACAGTTTGGGGAGGGCACTGTAAGCATCTACAGCAGAAGAGAGCAACCCGCACAATTAACTCCCATTCTGCTTGTAGAAGAGGACTTTCAGACTCAACCTGAAAATAATGGCTTCTCTACAGACAAGTGCATGGCATTTGTAAAGTGAATACATATGTTTTTAAAATGTATGTGTGCATTTTTTAAGCAAGTAAAAGACTAGTTGGGAACAAATCTTAATTATTGGGTTCAAAATAATGAAGGAATAGGAAGCCCAAATGTATTTTATTTCCTTACCAGACTCTGTTGTTGAACTTTGTCCTGTTCCTTTCTAAGGCTGGATTCATATGCATAATTTTATAGTTTTATATCGTTTTAGAGTGTTGTTGCCCACTTTGAGCCTGTCCTTGCCAGGAATGAGTGCAGATTATAAATTTAAATATTTAATTATTTATTTTGATTATATCTAGTCAATCTTTCTGTATAAAACCACATCCAATGTGGTTTATAAACTTACAGTCTAATCAATTAAAAACATTGATCAATATTAACCATTAACCCTAGAAAGAATCCTGGCAGATCAATGGCTGCTTTCTACCTTAAGCAGGGCACAGCTGTGCATCCAAAAACAGCTGTCCTTTCCATTCAGAGGTGCCCAAAGTAATCATGTCCTCTGGCATCCTTAGGTGGCATTTTATTACCTTTCTTTCCCATAGGAACAGAAGATGTCTGCTGGTACCTCATGCTGACAAAACAAAGGGATAATAAGATGCAAGATTAGAAAGGGAGAATGGGATGGGAATATCTCCCCATTTGCCAGGAGCAGGCCAGGGAGATTGCAGCATCAAAAACACAAGAAATCATTGATTGTGACATTATGGATGTAGCTAATAAGCTAGGCAAATCAAGTTTATGCTAGAATACATACTTGTTAGTCATTAAGGCACTCTAAGACTTCCATTTGGGTTTTTTTAAATATTTTTTTTTATTTTATAATAAAGGGTACAGAGGAAAAAGGGGGGAAAGAGAAAATATGAGGATATCCAGCATAAAATTGAGAAAAAACACACCATAGATTTAAGAGCAGATCGAGAAGACTACATCGCCCTGCTTTGATTTGGTTTGGCAGAGAACTCAAGCTAGTGATGCCACAAAGGATTAGGAGTAAACTGGTTATTAGTGAAACATTACTCCCACTTGTTATATTCATTTTTATGATGCGTTTATTCCCCTCATTTTAAAACAATTATCCCAGTTAATAGAAACATTAATTGGGAAGCTACATGATGTTTTCACTCTTGCATGACTGGAGCAATCAAACTTGGTAACCCAGGGCCGTAGTCACACTTGGTGCTTGTTCAGAGGTTTATCACATTAACCTCCTTCCTTGATTTAGATGAAACAGTCCCAATTGCCGACGATGACATGAGCTGTTTGTAAACAGGAATTACATGTAAAGAATAACTTCATTTAAATGGAAGATAAAGTTCTGCCTCTGCAGGTGGCTCAGCTGTTTTCTCTTGCCAG
This sequence comes from Euleptes europaea, assembly GCF_029931775.1. Classification (NCBI taxonomy): domain Eukaryota; kingdom Metazoa; phylum Chordata; class Lepidosauria; order Squamata; family Sphaerodactylidae; genus Euleptes; species Euleptes europaea. The sequence goes on from NC_079326.1 coordinate 26,146,078, forward strand.
CAAGGGCTCATTGTGCCTGTCCTCTGTCACTCACATCCCGGAAGTCTTTATGAAATGTGCAGGAAGACACTGAAGAAGGCTGCAGAGGTTGAAAGGCAGCTCCCGGCAGGGAGCAATTGAAGAAAGATGGGGAGGAGAATTACACGTATAAAACAGTATAATATTGAATGTGGAAACCATATTCAGATGACATGGAGGTGATGATGTTCAGAAAGGCTAATAATCTAAAGGGAGTTGCACTGCTAGCTATGGATGGAGTGGCCCAATCCTTGGCAGATTATGTGAAAAGTCAAGGGGTACCCTTGGACTTGACTTTGTTGATGGACAGACAGATTAGTGTTGATGCCAAAAGTGCCTTATATCCATTATACAAATTACACAGATACTTAACAGGACACTGTTAAGATACGCCAAGGCATTTCACAGATAACATCACTTCCATTTATTTCTTAGTTGCCACATTGAATGCAGATCCCATGCACATCCTTTGCCTGTCAGTTTTCTTTGAATGAGTTCCAGTTGTTGACATCTGGCATGTGCCAGCATCTGTCTCCATGCCTATCCTGACTTAAGTCTTGCCAACACAGAAAGGTTGGTTGGTTGCTTCTGACTGTGGGAGTGCATTTATTTTAATAGTTTTAGATTTAAGGGACCAATTGTAAGACCCCTCTTTAAAACAAACAAACAAAAATTGCTAGAACTCCACACCTCAGCAAGTAACAGACTGACTGTAATATGTTACTTTGGGGCAAGGTGAATTGGGAGAGATAGTGATACAACTCCAGAAATTTCTAGATAAAGTTGATTATCTTGATTCATATCTATCAGGGTTCTGACCTGGTTTTGGGTACTAAAACTTGCTCAATAATGTCTTGTGCCACATTTAAGCTACAGGGGTTGGCACCGTGACACCCATAGTGCCTAATTGGGACACGGCTGTATTTTCCCAAAGGACAAAAGTTTTCAATAAATGGGATATCTCATTTTTGCTCAGCCCTAGCGATAACATCATTGCTCCAACAGGCCTTTGTACACGAGAGGTGAGGTTTTGTTTACTGCATGAATAAAGCAAGCCTGTTTAAAAAAAAAAAATCTGCTGGACAGGTTTCCATCTTTTTTGCTGATTTCAAGCTGACTTTTTAAAAACTGGTATTGCTTTACACTGTTTCATTGTTGTTTTATACCATCTTGTCAGCTGTTCTGTATAGCAAACAAAAACGTGCACAAAGGAAATGTAACTGAATAATTAAAGATGCAAAAAAAAAAGATTTTGAAGGACATATTGCTAAACACATCAAGACCAACAATAAGAAATTCTTTAAGTACATTAGGAGTAGGAAACCAGCTAGGGAAGCGGTTGGACCATTGGATGACAATGGGAATAAAGGAACAATAAGGGATAAAGCGACTGCTGAGAAATTAAATGAATTCTTCTCATCTGTCTTCACTGTTGAAGATGTAGTGCCGATACTCTCCTGAACAGATGTTTTGGGGAGGGGAGAATGAGGAACTGGGGTAAATAATGGTAACAAGGCAGGAAGTCCTAAAACATCTAGACAAACTGCAAACTAAAAAGTCACAGGGACCAGACGGTATTCATCCTAGAGTTCAAGAATTCAAATGGGAAACTGCTGAACTTCTAACAGTGATATGCAACATGTCCCTTAGATCAGCCTCTGTACCAGAGGGTTGGAGAATGGTCAATGTAACATCCATTTTTAAAAAAAAGGTTCCGGGGGGACCCAGGAAATTTCAGGCCAGTTAGCTTAACATCTGTTCCAGGTAAATTGATGGAAAGCATTATTAAAGATAGAATTGTCAAGCATATAGAAAGGTAAGCCCTGCTGGGCAAAAACCAACATGGCTTCTGTAAAGGTAGGTCCTGCCTAATTTTTTAGAGTTTTCTGAAAGTGTCAATAAGCACGTGGACAGGAATGATTCGAGGGACATTGTGCATTTGGATTTCCAAAAAGCTTTTGACAAAGTCCCCCACCAAAGACTGCTAAGCAAACTTCATTGTGATGGGATAAGAAGACAAGTCCTCTTATGGATTGAGAACTGGCTGAAAAATAGGAAGCAGAGAGTAGGAATCAAAAGTCAGTTCTCACAGTGGAGGGATGTGAGCAGCAGGATCCCTCAAGGATCTGTGTAGGGACTGGTGCTTTCAACCTGTTCATCAATAATCTGGAGTTGGGAGTGAACAAGAGATGCCAAGTTTGCAGATGACACCAAATTATTTAGGGTGGTTAAAACAAATTTGGACCGTGAAGAGCACCAAAAGGATCTCTTCAAACTAGAGGAATGGGCAATAAAATGGCAAATGATATTCAATGTGACCAAGTGTAAAGTGATGCATATTGGGGCAAAAAATCCCAACTTAACATATACACTGATGGGATATGTGCTGGCAGCGACAGACCAAGAAAGGGATCTTGGGGTGCTAGTGGACAGCTCAATGAAGATGTCAACCCAGTGTGTGGTTGCTGTGAAAAAGACAAATTCTATGCTGGCCATTAGACAAGAAATAGAGAATAAAACTGCTGCTATCATACTGCCCTTGTACAAATCTGTGGTGAGATCACACTTGGAATACTGTGTATAGTTCCGGTCACCACATCTAAAAAAGGATATTGAGAGCTTGAGAAGGTGCAGATAAGAGCAACCAAAATGATCAGGGGGCTACAGCAACTGCCCTATGAAAAGTGGTTAAAACGCTTAGGGCTGTTTAGCTTGGAAAGAAGGCGATTAAGGGGAGACATGATAGAGGTCTATAAAATTATGCATGGTATGGAGAGAGTGGACAGGGAGACGTTTTTCTTCCTCTCTCATAATACTAGAATGTGGGGTCATCTGCTGAAGCTGGAGGGTGAGAGATTCAAAACTGATGAAAGGAAGTATTTCTTCACACAACAAATAGTTAAATTGTGGAACTCCCTGCCCCAGGGTGTGGTGATGGCTGCCAACTTGGAAGGCTTTAAGAGGGGAGTGGGCATGTTCATGGAGGATAGGGCTATTCATGGCTACTAGTAAAAATGGATACTAGTCATGATGCATGCCTGTTCTCTCCAGGATCAGAGGAGCATGCCTATTATATTAGGTGCTGTGGAACACAGGCAGGATAATGCTGCTGCAGTCATCTTGTTTGTGGGTTTCCTAGAGGCACCTTGTTGGCCACTGTGTGAACAGACTGCAGGACTTGATGGACCTTGGTCCAGCATGGCTTTTCTTGTGTAGTTATGTTTTTAAGCTCTGTAGAGCAATATTTAGTAGGGCACAAATTTTGAAATCTTAAAACAAATCAGACAGCCGGTGCTCCTTCCTCTTCTGTATGGAGTGCTACTTGCCTCCCAATAGTTGCTTCACAGAACAGACTCACACCTTGCTGTAGTTCCCATTAGTATGAAAGGATATAAAAAGGATTTTAAAAAGGATTTCAGTCAACAAGTTAAAACATATCCAAACAGTAATGAATCCACACAGAGATCTAAACTGATCAGCAGAAGCAACAAACACACACGTGTGCACACCCAAAGCCACCAGCACTTAACAGAAATCAAATCAACTTACCCTAAATTCCATCTGGGACAAAACTATTGTAAAGAAATACCTGAAGAGGGCAAAGCTGTCCTCTCTAGGAAGAGAAATTCATAAGCTGATGCTGAGCAAGTTCTGTTCCATGTTTGGTGATGGGGAAACATAGAGCAGAGCGTATCGTGGAGAGCAGTTAGGGTTGCTAGCTCCAGGTTAGGAAATATCTGGAGATTGTAGAGGTGGAGCCTGAGAAAGGTGGGGTTTGGAAAGGGAGGGATTTCAGTGGAGTATAATGCCATAGAGTCCACCATCCCAATAAGACATTTTCTCCAGGGGAACTGATCTCTGCCACCTAGGGGTGCCAGCTTGCAGGTGGTGGCTGGAGATCTCCTGCTATTACAATTGATCTCCAGGCGACAAAGGAAATGGCTTCTTTGGAAGATGGACTCTATGAAATTATAACCCACTGAAGACCCTCCCCTCCCTAAACCCTGCCCTTCTCAGGCTCCACCCCCCAATATCCAGGTATTTCCCAGCCTGGACCTGGCAACCCTACTGTCACCTGGAGATCAGCTGTAATCCCAGGAGATCTCCAGCTGCCACCTAGAAGCTGGCAACCCTAAGAAGGTCTATTTAGAAGTAAGCTCCATGTTATTCACTGGGGTTTTCTTCCAGGATAGTGTTCGTAGGATTGCAGCCTTGGTTACCTAAGTGCATGAGTAGGTTCACATGGCAGAAAGCACTGTTGGCCTTGCTTCTTCCTTCACAGCTTCCTCCAGAAATATTCATATCTCTCCAAGTTTTCTCTCCTCCTCCTACAGCATCGCTTTCACATCTTATATTTCTGATGTTTCTTTTTAACTTGCATAGTAGCTTGTGATGTTTTTATTGGCCTTGAAATTGCACTGCGTATATGGAAAGACCAATCGGCAGATTTCACCTACCTTTTCGCAGTTTACTACACATAGCAGAGATATCTCAACTTTCTTCCCTCATGGAATCAAACTGCCGAGTAGTTACAGTATGGACCACACCTGGAGACATTCAGTGAATACTGGGGACATCCATAGTCCCCTAAATTATAGGTTAACAACTGAAACTAGAATAGAAATGGAGCTACAATGGAGGCTCCTGTCCATTTTATCCCATTTCTACCAAACCTACTGAACAAGATTCAGTTAGTCTTTAGATGTAATTGTTCTAGGCTATCTGTTGAAGGTTGGCTTGTTGGGTCATTTGATTATGGTGAGGTAAGAGTCAATCAGAGCACACAATAAACAGACAGAGTCTTTCCTTGTTTCAAGAAAAACAAAATCTTTACTTGCTAAAGGATAGGGTAACTGGGATACAAAATAACAATACCTTTCTACTTATCTAGTTCCCTATAAACTTGTTAGTTTTGTACTAGCGGGCGTCTAAGGCTTAGCTTTTGCCCCATCTCTGCTGGGAGCAGAGATGTGCATCTTGCTAGTGTAAAATCCAAAGTGAAAGTAGGTGAGTGTAACTCTTTTCTGCTCTTAACAAAAGAAGAGGCAATAAACACAATTGTTCCTACGTGACCCAAGACATGTCCTCAATAGCATTTTGCTTAACCAGTTGGCTACTGACACATTACATTACATCATCATCATCCTGAGTCTAACTAAATAATCAACGTAAACAAATTAACCCTTTACTGTCTGACAGAAACGAAACTAGCCTCCTATACCCAGCACTATCTAGTCCAAATCTCCTGCTCAATACAGAAAATCTACAGCTACAGCATCCCCGACAGATGGCTGTCCAGATTCTGCTTGAAGACCTCCTTCGCGGGAAAGCCTAGTCACCTTTCCCCCAGTCCTGATAGTCGTTTCTCCTATTACACTACCCTTACCATTGGGAAATTTCTACTAATGTTCCATATATTTATGTAAAATATTTATAAGCATGTCTTTCTCCCAGATAAGTGGTACCCACATCAAGGCAATACAGTACAAAAGAAAACAATTCTGTGAACACCACATTTCAAACAACAATCAGGAAAAAAAATCTAAACATCAATAGACACTCAATTCAATAGATACTACTCTCTTTCAAGAGCAATCATCCCGAGGAGTCAAAAGCTCTTTTAAAGAGTTCTGTTTTTACAGAGAGATTCAGACCTTTTAATTTCTGTCTTCTTCCATGTAACAGCCTTTCAGATACCCCCTCCCTTTGTGTTCTCCTTCTTCATACTAAATACACTTTTTATCACAGGACATTTTCTGGCCATCTTTGGTCACTTATGCATGGGTACTTTCACTCACGTTCACCCCCCACATCTGTCTCAGTTGTTCCTTGGAGTTATGCATGAGTTTTCCCTCCATTAGAGATTACCTTGCTGCCAGCCCTCACAAATCCCAGGACTTCCTGTCCCTCTATTAATCCGATTATTCCCTCTCCCCTGAGCTCAGCCAAGGATTACCAGGTCCCTCTTCACCACTGGCAGAAGGTTTTTGGGGCAGAGCCCGAGGAGGGTGGGGTTTGGGGAAGGAGTTCAGTGCCACACAGTCCAATGGCCAAAGTGGCCATTTTCTCCAGGTGAACGGATCTCTATCGGCTGGAGATCAGTTGTAATTGTGAGAGATCTCCAGCTAGTACCTGGAGGTTGGCAACCCTAGCTCAGCCCACTTGAAATCCCAATGCATAAGGCAAAGCGTAGGACACAGAAGCTTGGTTTCTCTCACAGCAAGAAGACAGCCAGTTACAAAGCAGCATGTCAAGGGGCAGAGATTCAAACTTCCTGCTTCCTCAGAGTTCTTTCTGAGCAGGTCTTTTGAAAACGAGGGTTGAGCCCCCCCTCCTTTCAAATAGCTCCGTTTTTTTGTTTTTCTTCTTAAAATGCCCTTAAAATGCTTTTTTATGTGGCAATTGGGTTTCAGGAGGGACTCTTCTCTCACTACAGCCAATTACAAAGCAGTGTTTCAAGTGGCAGGGATCGAAATACTTCCTGATTTGAGCTTGGAGATTGCTGGTGCATAGACTCCCAACAAGAAAGTGTGGGTACAGCGAGCAACGAACCTCAGGTAAAACTCCCATGCATAAACGACCAAAGGTCTTCTCTGAACTCATTCCAGTTTGTCTATATATTTCTTAAAATGTGTCATCTAGAACTGGACACAGTACCATAGATAAGGTCTGACTAGCACAGAATAGAGTGGAATTATTACTTATCCTGTCTTGGCTACTGTGCTTCTATTAAAGCAGCTGGCATATGGACTGGCCTTTTGTGCAGCTGCATTAAGCAATTATGTTCAGCTTGTGAATCCTGAGATCTTTTTCACACATACTACCACTAAGTGAAGTATCCCTATCCTTAACCTGTAATTTGGTCCTTTTGGCTAAGTGTAAAACTTTGCATTGGTTTGTGCTGAACAGCATTCTGTTCGTATCAGCCCAGCTTTCTAATACATCAGCCATCTTTTCCACCCTACTTGTCTTTTAAGATGTTAGTTGTTCCTTTCAGTTTTGTGTCTTCTGCAGATCTGATAAGGACTCCCTCCACCCCTTCCAAGTCATTAATAAAAATATTGAAAAGTACCAGGCTCAGGGCAGAACCCTTCAGCACCCCGATCAAAACCTTCCTCCAGATTCATAGTAATTGATGGCCACTAGGGTTGCCAACCTCCAGATACCAGCTGGAGATCTCCAGCTCTTACAACTGATCTCCAGCCGATAAAGTTCAGTTCACCTGGAGAAAATGGCCTCTTTGGCGATTGGACTCTACTGCATTGAAGTCCCTCTCCTCCCCAAACCTGCTCTCCTCAGGCTCCACCTCAAAAACATCCTGCTGGTGGTAAAGAGAGACCTGGCAACCCTAATGGCCACTCTTTCAGTATGAAAGATTTAGCAAAATCCCTCAGTCAGACAGACTTTGTCCCTGTGGCAGTAAGTGTGTTGAAACAGTTGTCCGTGTTTTATTTTATGGTAGTTTCTATTCAGAAATTCGTAATGAACTCCTAAGCCCTTTGGATACATGTAGACTGAATGCCTCCGATTCCAGTAATGCTTCCTTTCTTTTGAATAATTGTTCACCCTATGTTCTGGAGAAGGTAGCACAATTTTTAAAAACTGCCATAGAACGCCACAAATTATTTAAATAGATAGGTGTGTTAGCTCACAGCACTATCTTATGCAAGTGTCTTTTAACCATTTTGTAAGGTTATATCTCAAATATTTATATTTTTACATGCTACCGTATGTACAGTGATTTTATGCCAATAAAGGACGATATGACTGACTGACTGACTGACTGACACACACTCTTTTAGTATGGCTTTCTAACTTGCTTAGAATCCACCTGAAGATAGACCACATTTTGCTAATTTGTTGATCAAAATATATTTCAGCCATTAACGTAAAAATGTATACTGTGCAGAACTCATGTACAATTTTAGCTGCCAGACTTTCAAATACATCAAAATGGTTAAACGCAAATTGTTGCAAAGGCTTAATCCTTGCATTCTACTACTGTAGTGCTGGAATGCCAATGCTGACACAATCAAATTGGAACAAATTACTCTCTTTTAGTGAAGATTATTTGTCTCGAATGGCTGCAAGCTACATTTATACTATAGTGAGTGAATTACTGTTCTAAATAACAGCAACTAAATTAACTTGGGTATTTTGATTAGCATAGTGACACGCCAGAGCGTTTTTATTTCGTATACACTAAAAAAAAAAACACCTTAAGTAGATTTGTTTATAATAATATAATTGGAATTATTCCTGTTCTTACAGACCACTTTCCAAGTTGTAATTGCTAGCCAAATGACCCTATAACAAGCCCAGGTACCATTGTTCAATGCTGGGTGAGTCTTTCCCTTGCGCATCTTGGGGGGCAGCTGGGAAGGTCCCGGGATTTGTGAGGGCTGGCAGCGAGGTCATCTCTGATGGAGGGAAAACTCCTGCATAACTCCAAGGAACAACCGAGACAGATGGGGGTGAATGTGAGTGAAAGCACCCATGCTTAAACGACCACAGTTGATCTTTCCTAGCTTTCTCCTGTCATTGCTTGCTTTTGCCCAATGCTTTCAGCCAAGGCCTCTAGCCTGGAAAGGTGTGCCTTGCCCTGCTATAGCTAATTTGTAAATGAACAGTCGTTTGCTCAACTGCTGTTTCTTTCCCCTGAAGATTAATGCTTGGGGCAATAAAACACCACTGTCATGAGAGGTCACTGGAGTGTTGTTTTTTTTAATCTCTCAGTTGCGTATTCACACTGAAGGTCTCACACACTGAAAGGACAGCAGACAGGATCATACTGTCTCCAAATGGCAGAACACAAAACTACAACTCTAGCTAAAGGCAAGGAGAGCAAGCACCTACCTATGTGCTCCAGTTAAGAATAAAAGCTTCATGTTTTGAATTAAAAATAAGGTCTGTAATGCAAATTTAGGTTTAAAATGCATTAAATAAGACAATCTATACCATTGTATACTGGATAGCATCCCTATGCTCAGGCATCAGATGGGATGTAAAATGCTTTGCCTTCAGAAGAAGCTTCCAGTTATCATCTGCCAGGTCGGTATATTGCAGCTACATACTGTACTTTGGCAGTATGTAGGAGGGTCAGTAAGCAGGAGGTCAGGAGCCTCATGGCGCAGAGTGGTAAGCTGCAGTATTGCAGTCTAAGCTCTGCTCATGACCTGAGTTCGATCCCAACGGAAGTTGGTTTCAGGTAGCCGGCTCAAGGTTGACTCAGCCTTCTATCCTTCCGAGGTCGGTCAAATGAGTACCCAGCTCGCTAGGGGTAAAGGGGAGATGACTGGGGAAGGCCCTGGCAAACCACCCCATAAACAAAGTCTGCCTCGTAAATGTTGGGATGTGACATCACCCCATGGGTCAGGAATGACCCGGTGCTTGCACAGGGGACCTTTACCTTTACCTTAAGCAGGAGGTCGCAATAACTGACATCACCGCCTACTGTCTCTTTTGTTCTACAGGTTCCTTTGGCTTGATTTGAAACTGTCTCACCCTAGAGTAATGCCTAGGGTTGCCAACCTCCAGGTGATGGCTGGGGATCTCCTGCTATTACAACTGATCTCCAGCCGATGGAGATCAGTTCCCCTGGAGAAAATGGCCACTTTGGCAATTGGATTCTATGGCATCCTCCCCTCTCCAAACCCCACCCTCCTCAGGATCTGCCCCCAAAATTTCCAGGTATTTCCCAACCCAGAGCTGGCAACCCTAGTAACGCCCCTTCTTCTGCAGGTGGCAGCCACCAGCAATTCCTTCCCTGTGCCTGTATTCTGGCACAGGGCTTTCACTGCTGTCTCCTCACCACCCAGATCCTCTTCCAGCCCTGGTAAGTTCCCCCTTCTCCTCTCCTCCCCATCTTTAACTCCTGAGGAGGTGGGAGAAAGACAACTGCACTGCCAGTGGTATGTCACTTCTGGCCCAGCCATATTTACATCTGGTAGGCTGCCCAAGACACAAAGCTGGCACTCAGCCCCAGCAGCCATTCCTGGTCACACATGCATGCAGTTTATGTAATGTCCCTTACATGATTTTGTGTTTTCATCTTGTGCAGGAAAACCCCATGGAAAAGAGAATATGATCTCAAATTAGTGTCCGGGAGTAAGGATGAGCTCCTACTGGTGCCATTGGGATTTAGGACACCTCTAGAAACATCACTGGGCACAATGTGGAGATCTGCAGTGAAGACTATAAATCACCAAAAATGCCGTTCTTCCACCAGTTGGACAATGATCAGAGGGTACGACCCATAACTAGATAATGTCCTGCCTAGTTGTCGCAGTGAGTGGGTCACAGAGGCAGTTATTGTGTAGTGGTTAGGAGCAGCAGACTCTAATCTGGAGGACCGGCACTACCCATCCCACCCCATCCAGTCTTTATGACACTTGAAATATGATCCAGACCACATTAATTGTATACACTGAGCCTGTATTGCTCTGTTGGCCTTTGTTAAGCATTTTCAGTCCTTATTTGTCAAAATTAAAATATTTACTCCTGGCAATACTACATATCCAGGAAGCTAAATATAGTGAACCTCATATTGGGGGGGGGGGGAGAATCACAGCTCAAGCTAACACATTCTACACCAGTCTGTGTAGCAGCTGTGGATTGAAATGTGCTGAAAAGTAGAACATTTTGTCTCCTTTCATCTATCAGACATTCAAGTACAAGTACACAGCCTCTCTGCTGAGAATCTGCTAAAATTATTCCTTTGATAATTTTGCTAACCTAAATCTCAATTTTTATATGCATTTTTAATAGGAAAGTGGAAAATATTATGTTCCACCACTCAGTGAGTTTTTAAGAAACAAGAGTTTCAAGTGGAAGAAAAAAAGAACTATACACCTCCATCTAAAATGCATTACTAAAAAGCGAGGAGGATTAGGTCTAATGGAACTTGCTTCCAGACAGGTAGCATAGTGTAGTGGTTAAGAGCAGTGGTTTGGAGTGGTGGACCCTAATCTGGTGAACCGGGTTGGTTTCCCCACTCCTACACATGAAGGCAGCTGGGTGACCTTGGGCTAGTCACAGCTCTCTTAGAGCTCTCTCAGCCCCACCTACCTCCCAGGGTGTCTGTTGTGGGGAGGGGAAGGGATGGAGATTGTAAGCCAGTTTGATTCTCCCTTAAGTGGTAGAGAAAGTCGGCACATAAAGACCAACTCTTCTTTTTCTAAAAATGTTATCCATTATCTCAGAGTAAAGCCCATGTGTTAGAAAATAGGTCACCACTGAATTCATATCAATTGGGTAGTGGAACTGTGGGAGTGATTTCCATTGCAACCCTGAGTAGAGTTACACCCTTCTAAATCCACTGAATGGACTTAGAAGAAACACTACTTGGGACAGCACTGTTAAAGAGGAGAAAAGGGTGACTGTTTAGCTGTTTTTCTTGTCCTGATGGGATTTGCAGGTAGAAGGAGCTCACTTCCCCCCACCCCCCAAAAAAAATCTGTAGCAAAAATATTAATAGTAAACTGCAGGAACGGAAAGAGTCTTCAACTTCTCTTCATCCTACCCCTTCTTTGTTCTAAATCCTCATGCCTCAACTGGACAATCTAGGGGCTTTGTTTGGTTCAGTACTGTCTTCTCTGGCCACAGAAAGGGTACACTAAGATAATTCTTTCAGGAAACCAAATGGCTTTTTGCAGTGCTAGACTATCCAGGGCCTGAACTCCAATGAGAATGCACATATTTCAGATTTTACTGAAAATTCCCTTTTATAAAGGCTGTAATGGCTTACAGGAACAAAGGGAGTGGTATTCTTTGGAATATCACGGCTAGCTAATGAGATCTGGTCTATGCCTCACATTCCCTTCCTGCCTGCAGTTAATTTAAACCTGGCCGTGCTCAGAAGCTCAACCCTTTGACGTGAGCCAAAAGAACAAGAGGCCAGCCCATGACGTGCAGCTTATGGACTTGAACGATCTGGCCCTGTGGAAGCAGGTTCAACCCAGAATGGAATCTATTGTATTCTGTTGCTTTTATTATCTTAACGGTACCTTTGCAGCATATTTAAATTGTGTTTCTGTGAGCCCCATTTTGGGCCTCCTCTGGGGAGGAAAGAAGTGCCTAGATGAACAAACAGAAACAGGTTCGCTATCTGTCTCTTCAGTTCACATTTGTCAAGAAGCAATTCTGTCCATAATAAGAAATTGATTCGATTGTGAGGTGACTTTTATTTCTTTGCTTTTGACGCTAAGCTATATCTAGCTGCAAGTCAGAGAGCATTATTAATGTACTGGTCCATAATGGATAGGCCTCTTGTCAGGTAAAAATGCCCCAAAGAGTGCAAAAATAGGAGAGGTAGGGTTGCCATGTCCCTCTTCACCACTGGTGGGAGGTTTTGGAGATGGAGCCTGAGGAGGGCAGGGTTTGAGGAGGGGAGGGGCTTCAATGCCATAGAGTCCAATTGCTAAAGCGGCCATTTTCTCCAGATGAACTGATCTCTATCGGCTGGAGATCAGTTTTAATAGCAGGAGATCTCCAGCCACAACCTGTAAAGTAAGATTTCCGTATTGTTAATTCATAAAGAGTGCCTTGGGATTTATGAAGCAAACAAATGTTTCAAAATTATTGATGCCAAAAACTTTGCCAAGGACTAATTATTGCTAGTTTTCTGTCTTTGGTTTGTAACCCTTTCTCACCCTCCAAGATTCATGTAATGAAAACTGGGTGGTACCTAAACATATATGTAACATTCGGTAGAGATGAGCCAATATGACCAAATAGTTTCTTTTTGATACTGTCTTATTGTTGTTGCTGTTGATAATAGCACCTTTGTTTCTTTTATGCCATTGTAATGCCATTAACAAACATATATTGTACAAATATATTATTGAAAACGCTAATTTTAATGGGCAATATTTAGCATGAAGAAAAAATAGTGTAAAAACAAAGACACATAGATTGGTATGGTGTAGTGCAGTTATCCCCAATGCAGGTTTCCTTGTGTTTCCTGACAATTTCATCTTCTGTACAGCAAAGAGCAAATCTTCCTCTGTGGAACAGCAACACCTTCAGAAGATTGAAGGAGGCATCAGTTTGAGCCTGTAGGGTGCACTCATTTGGAAGCAGCTGCCTCCATCACAAGAGAATGATAAACTTACAACCTTCCAACATTTTGTGGTTGGCCAACCCCCCATAACAGTCATTTTGTGATGGCACACACTACCAGTTCTCAAAATTCCTGAGGTCACTACAGGTCCAACTGGGAATCCCCTGCACTAGTAATTAGGCTGTCAAATATGATCTGGTAATAGTGGTGGTGACCCCATAAAGCTTTAAAGGCAAGAGATGTTCAGAGGTGTTTTGCCATTGCCTGCCTCTGCGTCGTGTCCCTGGGCTTCTTTGGTGGTCTCCCATCCAAATATTAACCAGCGCCAACCCTGCCTAGCTTCCAAGATCAGGTAAGATTGGGCTAGCTAGGTCATCTAGTCTGGGCAGACTAGATCTGATCTGGGATACTAGGGTTCAATTCCCCATTCTGCCTTGAAGCCCGATGGGTGAACTAGTCACACACTCTGTCTAACTTACCTCACAGAGTTGAAAGGATAAAATGGGGGAAGGGATAACCTTGTATTCTGCCCTGAGCTCCTTGGAGGAAGGGCAGAATAAAATATACTAAACAGATAGTTTTCATAGGTATGGCTATGAAATATAGGGGAACAGGTTCCTGTGCTTGATCAAAAGATCATGGAGATCTACACACTAGAGACTGAGCTGGTGCAGCCTCTTAGCTAAACATGCCAAAAGGAAGTGTAGATACTCACAGCACATTCCTGAGATTTGGCATGCGTGGATGGCGGGGAGGAGGTGCTACAGCACAGCCTCCTAAAGCCATTCCCTGCACACCAAAGCACACACACAAAAAGCCTTTTAGAGGCTTCTTGTGTGTGAAAAGGGCTTTTTCGCCCCATAGAGAAAAGCTAGGCTGTGCCTGCTAAAAAGCAGGCACAGCCTCGCTCTTCTCTGCACCGGTGTTCACAGGGCGAAAGGGGACAGGAAGCTGCCAAACGGCAGCTCCTCCCCCGCCCCGCCCCAGGAATGCCTTCTGGCATGCCGGGATGCCTCCCGGGACGCCGGCATGGGCCTTTACACCAGTGGGATGTTGCCAGAAGGCCCCTCGGCATCCCAGGGTGGTGCTGTGTGGCAACACCCGGCACTTGGCATCCGGGCCTTCTTACCAGTGTTGGGGCCACTAACCCCGGTGTAAGTTGCCTGGACGCCGGCATGGGATGCCCAAACACCGGCGCAGTGCCTTCCTGGCCTCCTAAGGGCTTTTGCCCTTCAGGCTCAGGAATGTACTGTCAGAATAGAATAAGTGTGGAAAAAAGCATGGAACAAAGAAATTACACAACTGCATGGACTTGTGTAGATTAGAAACCATCTAACCCATATCAATAGATATCATGTGTTCAGGCCCAGGTACAGAAGCATCTGAGAATGGCAACAATGTCCAGCTTCACAGAATTGAAGATATAATTCAAAGATGGTGTTTATAAGTTTAAGGCAAAAATATATTCATATCTATGAGAAACTTGTAATCATTATTTTTAAGTAGACTTGTTAATATAAAAAGTAGCCAGAATGAACTAACAAGTTTAATATATTTTAAGTATAGATAAGCCTATATGGAGTTTAAAGTTATAAGATAATAATTAGCCAAGAATGCATTCCATTATCAAGTGGGACAGCTAGCTATTAGGAGATTATTTTACAACCTTATCGATATGGGAAGCTGAATTGATTGGGAGCTTCTTCTCAGAAGGGGCTTGCTCATGACCTGCTTATCTTTGGGTAAGATACTTCTATAGGCTCATGTAATTTTTCTCCTTTAATTAGCTATGTAACAGTAATGGATGCTGTAATTTTTTGTTGAGTCAGTCAGTGCTAAAGATGTAATGTATTTATGTTGTAATAAAAGATTAAAATGGAAGCATTCTCTAATAGTATTACCTGTATACTAGACCCAAAACAAACTTAAAATGTTGTTGAGGTGTGCCTCTTGCCAGGATTTAAATGATCTGATACAGGTTGAATATCCCTTATCCAGACTGCTTGGGACCAGAAGTGGTCCGTATTTTGGATCTTTGTGTATTTTTGAATATATTGGAATTTTTGCATATACATAATAAGATATCTTGGGGATGGGACCCAAGTCTAAACATGAAATTCATTTATGTTTTATATATTCTATACACATAGCCTGAATGTAATTGTAAAGAATATTTTTTTTATAATTTTGTATACATTGAACTATCAGTGGCACTGCTGAGGGCTTGTGAATAATGCCTGCATGCCAGCTCAAAGGCTCTAGTTTTCAGATGTCCAGATATCGGATGTCTGGATAAGGGATACTCAACCTGTATAGGAAAGCTAACCAGATGCCTAGGGCTTCTTAAGTGCTCGGCTATATCTGAATCAGGCCAAACCAGAGTAGGGCTGTTGATTTGGTAAAAACCGAACCAGAAAAATACTGAATAAATGCAAATTTGGTAAAATTTGGTTCAGGTTTACTGAGTCAGCAAAATCCGCGAGGTTGGCAAAGCCAGATTTGCCATTCCTGAAAAAGCCGGATAAAAAGCCGGCTTTTTTGGGAATATAAGAACATAAGAAAGGCCCTGCTGGATCAGACCAAGGCCCATCAACTCCAGCAGTCTGCTCACACAGTGGCCAACCAGGTGCCTCTAGGAAGCCACAAACAAGACAACAGCAGCAGCACCATCCTGCCCGTGATCCACCGCACCCAAAATAATAGGCATGCTCCTCTGATACTAGAGAGAACAGGTATGCAGCATGACCAGCATCCATTCCAACTAATAGCCATGAATACCCCTCTCCTCCATGAATATGTCCACTCCCCTCTTAAAGCCCTCCAGGCTGGCAGCCATCACCACATCCTGGGGCAGGGAGTTCCACAATTTCACAATGCGTTGTGTGAAAAAATACTTCCTTTTATCTCTTTTGAATCTCTCACCCTCCAGCTTTAGCAGATGACCCCGTGTACTAGTATTATGGGAGAGGGAGAAAAACTTCTCCCTGTCCACTCTCTCCAAACCATGCATAATTTTATAGACCTCTATCATGTCTCCCCTTAGTCGCTTTCTTTCCAAGCTAAACATCCCAAAGCGTCCTAACCGCTCCCCATAGGACAGTTGCTCTAGTCCCCTAATCATTTTGGTTGCTCTTTTCTGCACCTTCTCAAGCTCTGTTATATCCTTTTTTAGGTGTGGTGACCAGAACTGTACACAGTATTCCAAGTGTGGTCTCACCATAGATTTGAACAAGGGCAGTATGATATTAGCAGTTTTAGTCTCTATTCCTCGTCTAATTATGGCCAGCATGTCTTTCTGCGGCTCCTGCGGTGGCATTTTTGGAGGTAGAGGTCCCTAATTTGCTGGGTAGCTAGAAGGGAGTTTCCTAGAAAGAATTCCCAAGTTTAGTAAAGACTGGGTCAGGGGCTCCAGGGTTATTTTGAGTGGTAAAGGCCCCTTGTGATGCGGCACTTCCGGGTGTAAACCAGAAGTGACGCGATCGCATCAGCACAGTCAAGCACGTGATCTTGTCTCACCTCCACCCCAAAAATCTCCCGCTGGAGGAGAGGAGGGACTTGGCAACCCTAGTGCTGAACTAGGAACTGGGAGACTCCTATTCTACTGTGAAGTTCTCTGGGTGATCTTGGGCCAGTCATTCTTTCACAGCTTAACCTACTTCACAGAGATGTTGTTGATGTAAGGGAGGGGACCCCAGGAACAAAATTCTGAGGTTCTGGCCACCTTAGGATCAGGATAAATCATATGATTTGTTTTCATGTAATGATTACTTTTGGTTTAAGATATGGGCTAAGGAGGATTGTTTGTGTGAGGGGTAGTTGCAGTTGGCAGCCCTTAGAGTTACTGAAGGAGATAAATATTATTTTTGAAGTAATGACCTGACTCTCCAGAAAGAAAATTAAAATGCACTTAACCAATGAATAGATAACTTTACTAACTACCCTATAGTGTTTTAAATGACACAGGGAAAGCTAATGAACATGTCTGCCGCTGTAATTAAAATTGTGCTATATTTACTAAGCAGTAGTGTGAATAGCATGCCAGCAATATGGTAATTGACCTGATTTGTCACTTGTTCTGGCTTGACATGGTTATTATGAAGTTATATTGGCTGACATAGAACAAAGGGAAAGTTCTTTAAACAGCAGCAAACATAACTGTTTTCTGAACCTTCTCTCTATATTTCCTTCATTCAAACATCACTACTGCATTTGTATACTCTGTTAATTGTCTTAAATGGCTAGTTATCGTGGTGGCCCTCAACATTTGGTTCAAGGTTCTGATTATCATCTACAAAGTTCTTCATGGCCTAGGACCTGCCAATTTGCAATATCACCTCTCCTGATTATACTCTGCTGTAGCCGCTCTGCTCATCTGAGCAAAGCCTTCTGAAGAGTCCCCCCTGCAAATGGGTAAGAGCCACAATTGCCCGTACATGTACCTGTCCCACATGGATCTTGCCACAGTGATCCATGCAACAGTCACTTCGAGATTAGACTTCTGTAACTCACTCTACCCAGGGCTGCCCTTGAGACTGATTCGAAACTCTAGCTGGTCCAGAATGTGGCAGCAGAGGGACCCCATTTAGAGCCCGTATACAACCGGTGCTCTGCCAGCTGCACTGGCTTCAGGTGGAGAACTGCATCAAGTTCAAGGTTTTGGTATTAACCTTTAAAGCCCTGAATGGTCTGGGGTCATTGTATTTCCGGGACTACCTCTCACAATATACCCCTCAGAGAGCAATTCGCTTGGCTGGAACAAATCTTCTAGTAATCCCTGGCCCCATTATTATTATTTCCCTTTCATGTCACTGTTGCTGCAAATGTTTCAGTAGTTTAGAGAGATTGTATGTTTCCAATATTAGTGGTGGAAAGTGCTGTCAAGTCACAGGTGACTTATGGTGATCTCATCAGGTTTTCAAGGCAAGAGATAAACAGGTGGTTTGCCATTGCCTGCCTTTTCATTGTGACCCTAGGCTTCCATGGTGGTCTCCCATCCAAGTACTAACCAGGGTGACCCTGCTTAGCTTTTGAGATCTGATGAGATCAGGCTAGCCTGGGCCATCCAGGTCAGGGCATTACCAATATTACATGATGCAAAAAAGTGATCTCCTTGATGCTTGCTTGGAAGCTGAAGAAGACTGTGGCCACCTCCATGCAGAACAAAATAGTAAAGGTCAGATACACATTGGACAGCATTAGAAAAATCATTGACATTTCTCGTTCCTAAAGGGCGATGTCTTGAAGACGCCTCTGATAATTTGCAGAATGAATAAATAGTGACTTTAAAAACAGTTATTCTCCTACCCTTTCATCACATGCAAACACCCCCAAAAGCAATGGCTATAGTTAATATTTAATGAATAATTCTGCTATGAATAGACATTCCAAAGGTACCCCAGCTGGTAGTATTTATTAAGCAATAAAACACAACAGGCATTGGATTTCTAGTTGATTATAACACACCTCAAGTGGCATTAGGAGGCACACTACTGAAGTTGGAGTTCCTTTAATCACCCAAGAATTGTCATCTTCTTCCAGAAATGCGCTTCCTTCTATTAGCAAACAGAGCTTATCGCTAAATTAAGAAACTCAGGCAGGCCTATGTGCATTCAGTTGGCATTGTTGACATGGATGCAAATGTTAAAATCTCCACTTATGTGAGAATTCTGTTATTGTTTATGGGGCAGTAAGAGAGCAAGTAAAGCCATTTCATAACCATATGGTTCCTTTAGCATTTTTATAGCTTCATGCTATGGCACAAGAGAAATAAAGGAATATTTACAGAGTACCAGATGAATCTGGAAAAAATAACATTTTGCATTACAGAAGACAATATTATTATTTTAAAATATTGTAATGTATTGTAGGGTGAAAGCAGTTTAAATTATTTCATGAATGTAGATGCTCTTTTTAAAAAATGCCCCAGGATGCTGCAGTGGTAAGGGAATTTTGACTTGGGAGTGTTCAGAGATACACTTAAGAAGAAATTGTTTTGAAAACAGGCATGTTAAAAAAAGTTAAATGTTAAAAGTAACTTTCTGCCCATAATCCAGTATAGAAAATTTCCCACATAGTATGAAATCATGGGCAAGAATCTCTTTTTACAGATGGAATCTGTTCATGTCACTTCTAAGTTTGAGGCGAATTCATTGGCCAGACTGTTTAGCCCCGTGGTACTCTTCCCATGTCTTGCAGAAAGCTAGTTCACTTTGAGCACCAACTAAAAGAACACACAAATGTGATTTTTATAAGAACTATTTCATATTAAATATACAACTGCAACGTTTTCAATTACTTCTGAACATGTAGCCTCTCCTCAGCATGAGGCTCACGCAAGTGAGATTGCTGAGATGCCTACAAAAGAAAAAGCCAGCTTTGGGGAAAAGGCAGTAAAACCACCATCAATCCACTTTTTCTAGCTTGCTTTTTTCCCCTGGGTAGTTGCCATGGTGGTGGTGGCAGTTTTATTCTCTCTTATCTGTGGACAGCTTGCTCTCTTTCCAGCAACCACCTAGGTGCTGGGATGAGAGTGAAGGCTATGGAGAAAGTGTTAGAGAGGACAGGCCCTGGAATATGGGCACAGGACCCAAAAGAGCCACAGGTGGCATGTCAAAGAGCCTCATGTGACTCCAGAGCCACTGAGCGAGTATCATTCGTTTGGCCTTAATAAGGGAACAGCATCATGTACCCTCAGACCATTCCATGGACATTTGTAGGTTGCCTTGCTTCAGGGGAAGGGTCACTTCCAACTTTGTTCTTCTCTGAAAACAGCTTATGACAAGGAAGGACCAGCAGAAAACACAGAGATATGATTATATCTCTTGGCATCTTGGCCATCTTCTGGTCACTGGGTGTGTGTGGGGGGGAGGTAGTTGTGAATGTCCTGCATTGTGCAGGGGGTTGGACTAGATGAGCCTGGTGGTCACTCCCAACTCTATAATTCTATGATTCTATGATTAAGGGCTTTGCTACCTGAAGTCTAAGACATGTATGAAAGAAAGATATGGATGGCCAATAAGGTATCAAGTCCTTGTTATTAGCTGAGTACTGGGCCCATCCAGATGTCTCCTATGGGGGAGGGGAGTGCATTACTTCAAAGGTTCAAGCCCTTGAAATCCATATTTGCAAGATATAAAATGTTCATTATTTTCAGGGTTGGATTCCCTCTTTCAAGTTCTCTCAACCACAGTCCACTAAGCATCTGAACCCCAGTGTGCTTAAAGTATTGGACTGGGAAGACCCAGATCTAATCCACAGTCTGCTATGAAACTCATTGGATGAATTTTAGCCAATTACTGTCCTTCAGGGTAACCTACGTCTACAGGATTGCTGTGATGTCAACCAGTCGAGGAGGAGGGAACCACATACATTGTTTAAGGAGCTCCTGCAGGGAAGGGTGAGACTAAAACGAGAGACTCAGATAGACAGATCAGCATAATCACCACCAACTCTATTTAATTCCATGTCACGGATTACACCCTTGGAATCATTAATTCCTATATATTGAATTCATAAGACAATATTCATCTCAATTCGCTCATTGTTAATTCATCACCTCCACTAACCTTTCCCGCTTGCTCTAATTCAGTTTCATATTCACTGATGGCAGGAGCAAAATTACATTTGTGACACAGATTCCCTCGTCATAACTATAAAAACGACAGGCATTTTTTCCCATGTAATCGCCACATTTGATGCATGAAAGAAGACTTAATTCCTGTTTGAATAAACAACATAATAAGGTTATTGAGAAGAGAGACCATTACTATATAAAATTATGTTTAAGTGCCAAATATAATTAACATTGGATTGTAATTACACTAATTACAAGTCACATTAAGATACTCTAGTAATGACAAAGTGAGCACCCTATAATTGAATGGAATAAGTAGGGAAACATTCTGCTCACACTAATTACCTAAATGAGATAATACGTCTTCACAGTGACAGTCATGCTCGGTGTTATTACATAGGCACAACAGTTTTGTACGTTTTATAAAAAATAAAATCTAATTTCATTCCTTCCTTCTCTTCATGACCTATTTCAAATCATCAGCACTTTTAAAATTTCTCCCTTGGGAAAAAAATAGAGTGATCCCATAGTTCTCTACTTTTGCCTAGTGAAGCACAATAGTTTCCGCTATTACAGGCTTGGAGTTGGCAGAAGAATTCCTACTGCTTTGAAAAGATAATATTGCCCTTGTTCTTCGTTTATGTGTGCTTTCCTTTAATGTATTGAAGACGGAATTAGAGATGCTACCAAACTTTGTCAACTTACTAGTGACCTCAAATCGCATTTCAATTTTACACCTGCTTTGTGTGAATTAGACCTATGAAACATTAGTTTTGTATCATTTTTTGTTCCCTCGCTCTGAATTTTTCCTTAATTTCTTCCATTTTAAATGTTTTATATCATTTTCACATGAAAGGTATATAAAATGTAAATGGCATAATAGAATTCGGAGCACCAGCAGTGAAAATGAGTGTGATGAAACCAAAAAATGACATATTTCTACATTCCTGGGCAGACATTGGGCTATTGCCAAAAATATCTTTGTGTCTAGGTCTCCTGAGGGGCCGTGGCTCATTGTACAGCATCTGCTTAACATGCAGAGGGTCCCATGTTCAAGCCCTGGAATCTCCAATTGAAAAGACCAGTAGGTGATGTGAAAGGCCTGAGACCCTGGAGAGCTACTGCCAGTCTGAGTAGACAATGCTGACCTTGATGGACCAAGGATCTGTTTCAGTATAAGGTAGTTTCATGTATTCATGTACTGTATTTTTCGCTCCATAAGACGCACTTTTTTCCTCCTCAAAAGTGAGGGGAAATGTCGGTGTGTCTTATGGAGCGAATGTGCGGACCCCCGCCCCTCCCGCCAGCCCGTGTTCCCCGCCCGGACGGCCAGCTGGGAGGGGTTTTTTTTAAACTGCTCTGCACTGCAGAGCAGTTTAACCTCCCCTCCCCCCACGCGCTTCCCGTTCCTGAGCCTCAGGAACTGAGGAACTGTACTCAGTAAAACGGTACTGAGTAGACCAGTACTGACTTGGATGGACCGAGGGGGGGGGGTCTGGTTAAGCAGAAGGCAGCTTCCCGAGGAGGGGCCCATGGCTCAGTGGCAGAGCCTCTGCTTGGGCATAGCAGGAGGCCCCCGGTTCAGTCCCCGTGGGGCGCCTCCGCTCCCATCCGCCCCTGGCCCAGGCAAGCCCGGCAATGCCAGGCCTCCGCCTCCGCCTCCCCCCCACTCGCTGCACAGAGGCCGGGTGGGGCGCGCGGAGAGCGAGGCCGGATCCCGCCGCCGGGATGATCTGCCCGGCCCTCCCTCCTTCCCTTCCGCTCGGCCGGCCTCTGTGCAGCGGGGATCACCGAGGGGGAAGTGGGAGAGGGGAAAAAGGAAGGCCCGGGGTGGGGGGTAGGCTTGAGGGGGAGACGCTGCCTTCGCCCACGGGGGGAGGGGAAGCCGGGGGGAGGGGAAGCCGGGGGGAGGGGAAGCCGGGGGGAGGGGAAGCTGGGGCGGGGGGAGCCCCTTCTGAGGAGACCCTCCTTCCCTCCCGGGCGGCGAAGTAAGCCAGGCCGCAGGTCTGCTTACCTCCAGCGCCGGCTGCCCAGGAGCCCAGCAGCAGAAGCCGCCCCAGCACCACCATCTTTGACCCCCGGCCCAGGCCTCCTTCTTGGGAGGACTCCCAGAAGGGGGCGGTGGGGGTTTAAACCTCCCCCCCGTGCTTCCCGGCCCTGAAGCGCCCCCTCCCAAGCTGAGCCCCCTCCCCCTCAGGCCTACCCCCCCACCCCCGGCCTTCCTTTTCCCCTCTCCCACTTCCCCCTCGGCGATCCCCGCTGCACAGAGGCCGGCCGAGCGGAAGGGAAGGAGGGAGGGCCGGGTGGATCGTCCCGGCGGCGGGATCCGGCCTCGCTCTCCGCGCGCCCCGCCCGGCCTTCGTGCAGCGAGTGGGGGGGAGGCGGAGGCCTGGCATTGCCGGGCTTGCCTGGGCCAGGGGCGGGTGGGAGCGGAGGCGCCCCACGGGGACTGAACCGGGGGCCTCCTGCTATGCCCAAGCAGAGGCTCTGCCACTGAGCCACGGGCCCCTCCTCGGGAAGCTGCCTTCTGCTTAACCAGACCCCCCCCCTCGGTCCATCCAAGTCAGTACTGGTCTACTCAGACCGGCAGCGGCTCTCCAGGGTCTCAGGCTGAGGTCTTTCCCATCCCCTACTTGACCGGTCCCTTTAACTGGAGATGCCGCTGGGGATTGAACCTGGGACCTCCTGAATGCCCAGCAAAGGCTCCACCACTGAGCTCACAGCCCCCTCCCCATGAGTCTCCAGGGTCTCAGGCAAGGGTCTTTCCCATCACCTGCTTGCCTAGTCCCTTTAATTGGAGATGCCGCTGGGGATTGAACCTGGGACCTCCTGAAAGCCCAGCAGAGGCTCCAGCACTGAGCTCACAGCCCCCTCCCCATGGCTCTCCAGGGTCTCAGGCAAGGGTCTTTCCCATCACTTGCTTGCCTAGTCCCTTTAATTGGAGATGCCGCTGGGGATTGAACCTGGGACCTCCTGCATGCCCAGCAGAGGCTCCACCACTGAGCTCACAGCCCCCTCCCCATGGCTCTCCAGGGTCTCAGGCAAGGGTCTTTCCCATCCCCTACTTGCCCGATCCCTTTAACTGGAGATGCCGCTGGGGATTGAACCTGGGACCTCCTGCATGCCCAGCAGAGGCTCCACCACTGAGCTCACAGCCCCCTCCCCATGGCTCTCCAGGGTCTCAGGCAAGGGTCTTTCCCATTCCCTACTTGCCTAGTCCCTTTAACTGGAGATGCCGCGGGGGATTGAACCTGGGACCTCCTGCATGCCCAGCAGAGGCTCCACCACTGAGCTCACAGCCCCCTCCCCATGGCTCTCCAGGGTCTCAGGCAAGGGTCTTTCCCATCCCCTACTTGCCTAGTCCCTTTAACTGGAGATGCTGCTGGGGATTGAACCTGGGACCTCCTGCATGCCCAGCAGAGGCTCCACCACTGAGCTCACAGCCCCCTCCCCATGGCTCTCCAGGGTCTCAGGCAAGGGTCTTTCCCATCACCTGCTTGCCTAGTCCCTTTAACTGGAGATGCCACTGGGGATTGAACCTGGGACCTCCTGCATGCCCAGCAGAGGCTCCACCACTGAGCTCACAGCCCCCTCCCCATAGCTCTCCAGGGTCTCAGGCTGAGATCTTACCCATTGCCTACCTGCCCGGTCCCTTTAACTGGAGATGCCGCTGGGGATTGAACCTGGGAGCTCCTGCATGCCAAGCAGAGGCTCCACCACTGAGCTCACATCCCCCTCCCCATGGCTCTCCAGGATCTCAGGCAGAAAGGGTCTTTCCCATCACCTACCTGCCCGGTCCCTTTAACTGGAGATGCCGCTGGGGATTGAACCTGGGATCTCCTGCATGCTGAGCAGAGGCTCCGCCACTGAGCTCACAGCCCTCTCCAAAATACACATGAACACATGAAGCTGCTTTCTAATGAATCAGACCCCCCCCCCTCGGTCCATCCAATTCAGTATTGTCTACTCAGACCGGCAGCAGCTGTCCAGGGTCTCAGGCAAGGGTCTTTCACATCACCTACCTGCCCGGGCTATTTAACTGGAGATGCCGGAGATTGAACCTGGGGCCTTTCAAGACCCCCCCGCCCCCACCCGGCTTCCAGGGAGTCCCTAGAAGCCGAGCGGGTCCCCGCCCAACAGCTGAGCCTTGGACCGGGAAGTGGGGGAGGAGGTAAAACTGTTCTGTGCTGCCTAGGCAGGCAGCGCAGAGCAGTTTAAAGACCCCCGCCCGACTTCTAGGGACTCCCTGGAAACCGGACGGGGGTCTTTATTCGGCAGAATATTTTTTCTTGTTTTCTTTCCTCTAAAAACTAGGTGCGTCTTATGGTCAGGTGCGTCTTATGGAGCGAAAAATACGGTATGTTCCTGTGATGTTCCATGTTGGTATGAACCTCTCATGAATTTCCACATCTCTACCACTAAAAAACCAATAGTAAGGAAATTGCCAGCCTAATGATGCCATGTGTCTCATGGTGAATGTCTCCAGAATTACTGGTTGTGCCCTAATATGGTATGATGTTTCATCTAGAATGCAACGTATGACCTTATGAGTAACATACATAGCTATTTTATAATAATCTGATTCATGATGTGTCCTTGAAAGTACAATTTCTATCATTTGGTATAAAAAGTATAATGGCATAAAACCCAACTCATAGCTTTGGCTCTGAATCTGACCACACACACACAGTCTAGTAGCACAACATGTCTCTGTGGAATGGTAGACAAAATAAATGCATATTATCTTTATGTTGAACCCCTGGGTAAGTGAGAGTGCAGACATAGACAATTCATGCAGATTTCAACTTCTGGTGATGTATTAGCATGTTTGCTTTTCCATTCAACCAAACGTGAACACAGTTTGGTTGTATGAACTAGCCCTGAATTTCATCAAATGGATAACTCTCTGGGTAGGTTCCAGAGGAGAAAGCCCATCTTTTCTTGCCTTTCCCTTCACCCAATATCTTCCATGTGACCCTGAAAAGGCATTGCCTGGAGTCAGAGGACTCAATTTCATAAAAAGGCATGCTGGTAAAGTGGGGTGGAGGTGGGGGGGACTGCAGTGAGTAGAGGAATTGGGTAGACTGCCCTTCCTTTATTTGATAACTATAGTCCGCTGTATCCTGAAGGTATGCAATGGGGCAAGGAAACTGGAGCAAGCAATACATTCCAGTCCACCAAATAAGGGTTCAGTGTGTTCAAATATCTTAAGTTTTAATCTCCATGCCATTTCAACAGCAAGTTATACATATAGAGATATTATAGAAACATAAAGAAACATACTAAATAGAATATTTACAGCTACTATTTGCAGAGTGGCCGTGTTTCGAGAATTAAGTTTTAATTTTGAAGACAGGGGGCAGAATTCCCGTTACCGTACCCATGTCCGTGGTCTGACTGTTACTAATTACAAAATTAATGTAGCCATAGAACCATGCCTGCCATCTTGGAAAACATGGCAGAGTTGCTTGGCCTCTCCTTAGGGTTGCCAACCTCCAGGTACTAGCTGGAGATCTCCTGCTATTACAACTGATCTCCAGCCGATAGAGATCAGTTCACTTGGAGGAAATGGTTGCTTTGTCAATTGGACTTTATGGCATTGAAGTCCCTCTCCCGTCCAAAACACGCCCTCCCCAGGCTCCACCCCAAAAACCTCATGCCAGTGGCAAAGAGGGACCTGGCAACGCTACTTTACAGTGTAAGATACTTTTCAGTAAAACAAGTTTCCAATTTCTTTTCTGGGCAAAATGTACAACTCTGCTGAGAAAATTTTAACAGTTGTAATCAACAAGGTCAAAAATGTATGAGAAGTCTGAAATGCCCATTGGTTTTGTTTGTTTGTTGAGTCCAGCCTATATTTCAAGTGTCTCACAACAGTATTGCAAGAAGCATTATATTCACACAGCAGTAGCAGTTGGCATGGCAACCAGATAACTGCTATTCACACATGCTTGGTTCTGATGCCCTGGGCCATCCATATTAAAAGCAGCTAAGCATAAAATTTTGTCATTTAGCTGACACTGCTGCTGCCGGTCTGGCCTGTCCAAGTGCTTATATGTGGTGATGCAGTGCCTCTTTGGGAATAATTTACAAGAAAGAGTACCATGTAATTTTGGTATATGATAATACTTTCCAGGAGACCATTAATCTATAGTTAAGTTACTTAAATCCCCTTGAAGCATAGGATTGCAAATGTGGCCTGTACATGGTGTATGAGGGACTAACAAGGCTAATAAAGGAGGACAGAATCATATTTCCATCATTCTACTTGCCAGACCACATCTCTGCATCAAAAGCCCCAAACACAGGATGCCCGAGGCAAGATGATGCCACAAACTGTAGTCGGGGTTGGCAGCATGCCAGAAACACTAGCAGTGCTACCCTAAGTAGTGTTACTGAGCCCACTGTAGTGTTGCCAGGTCCCTCTTTGCCACCGGCGGGAGATTTTGCGGGTGGAGCCTAAGGAGGGCGGGGTTTGGGGAGGGGAGGGACTTCAATGCCATAGAGTTCAATTGCCGAAGAGGCCATTTTTCTCCAGGTGATCTGATCTCTATCAGCTGGAGATCAGTTGAATTAGCAGGAGATCTGCTCCTACCTGGCAGTTGGCAACCCTAGCCCGCTGATTTCATTGGGTTTAGAAGGGTGTAAGCACTCCAAGGCCATTTATGTATAGCTGTTTTCTTGAGGTCACCCCGCCAACCACTTTGGGGCTTTGATTATGTTTGCAATTTCTGACCTTCAGAGGTCGCCTCGCTCTCCCCACATGTTTCTGCATATTTTGCCCGCACTTTCTGGATTCATGTTTAGCCAGCATCCAGAAAATATGGGGAAAACATGGGGAAATGTGTGGGGAGAGTGAGGCAATTTCTGACGGTTGGAAAATGCAAGCATAATCAAATCAAAGCCCTGAAGTAGTTGGCAGGGTGATTGCGAGGAAACAGCCATGCACAAACGGCCTATGTTTAATAAAAGCAATGCTATGGAACAAATTGGCCTCAAACTGAACTGGTTTATCTCTTTTACAGATGAAGTGCTGCTGCAGTATTTCTCTCACGTCTGCCTAGTTTCATTACAGGTGTGGGGAGTGCTTAGCGCTACAATACTGTAATAGTATTTATGATCTTGCAACAAACAAGCCTGTGAACGTCTCTCATTAGATGTCCTTTTCAGAATATTCACTGTGGCTTTACTAGTTGTTGTAACATAGTCATAAAAGGCATGTATGTTTATCTTGTATATGTAGGATACCAGTTCTTATGTGAGGAAGAAATATACAGGGCAATGCAGCTACAAGGGAGCTTTCTTTCATTCTGTGGTGACTGGACCCTACACAAGCAGAATAAAATTCAGGGAGATCGCATGGCAGTTTAGCCTCAGATGATATGTTGTTTACCTAAGCCCCCCCCCCCTCAGTCTCACAGGTACACACCCTAAGCCATGCAGGGACTACTTCCTCATGGTTGTAGCAAAGTAGCAATGTGATCTGGGTTGACCACATGGGTGTCTTTCATCGAGGAGGTTGGCAACCCTAATATTTATGTGCAGATGTGACAAGGGAAGGGGACAAGTGGGGCACTGGTGGCAGCAAGTAGCACAGGCATGGGATGTGTAGCATTGTCAAGAAGGAAAGAGTGTGGCAATTTGTGCTCCATGGCATGCATCTTCACTACAGAAGCATTGATGTAGCCTGTAAAAAGATAAAGGTAAAGGTCCCCTGTGCAAGCACCGGGTCATTCCTGACCCATGGGGTGACGTCACATCCCGACGTTTTCTAGGCAGACTGTTTACGGGGTGGTTTGCCAGTGCCTTCCCCAGTCATCTTCCCTTTACCCCCAGCAAGCTGGGTACTCATTTTACCAACCTCGGAAGGTTGGAAGGCTGAGTCAACCTTGAGCCGGCTACCTGAAACCAACTTCCGTCAGGATCGAACTCAGGTCGTGAGCAGAGTTTGGACTGCAGTACTGCAGCTTTACCACTCTGCGCCACGGGGCTCTGATGTAGCCTGTACAAATTGTAAAATGCAAATCCTAATAAATCCTATTAAAACTCAAGGCTTTCAATATTAGACATTGACAACGTTATAAGATACAAAACCTATTTTAGGATACAGTCAAGAGGCAGGATATTTGTTTGAATAAAACCCCTCAAAATTGCCCTTTGAATTATAAATTATAATCTGTATTCTCCTGAATCTTTTTTTAAAAAATGGGGGGGGGGGAAATGGGAAATAGCATCTATCTTGTGTTTCTCAGGAATGGAATGCTGATAATTGAAGCAATATACAAATCTTTATTGAAGATAAGAAGCTTATTCATTTTGGGAAATGCCAGGAGACTTGGGGGTGGAGCCTGGGGAGGGCAGGTTTTGGGAAGGGGAGGCACCTCAATGGGATATATTTCCAAAGAGTCCACCCTCCAAAGCAGCCATTTTCTCCAAGGGAATTGAACTCTGTAGTCAGTTGTAATTCAGGGAGATCTCCAGGCCCCACCTAGGGGCTGGCAATCCTACCCTGAATATCAGTTACTTGAAATCAAAAACAGATGTTTCTGGGAAAACTAAGAAGGAGTGTTATGCCTCTCTAGGAATTGGCAATGATCTATGGTTTTACCATAGAATTTCAGCCAATTCCTAGGGAGGTGTGGCATCACTCTGCTGTGATGTCACTCAGTGGCCAGATAGTCACTCAGAGGCCAGATAGCCATTTTTAATTTTATTTTTCTCACTTGATCTGGAAGGGCTCTTCATACATTCTATGCCAAAAAAAGTACTAAAGATTCATTTACTGGGCTTATTTCCAAACATTAAAACTTATCACTAGCTCTTAAATACAGTAAAGACTCAGGCTTTATGGAACCAAAGACGTGTGTCATCCAGTGATCACACCATGTTATAATATTTAGTGAATAGATAAAGTAGCTAACAGGGTATTCTCAGCAGATCTAAACATTTGGATAGTATTTTAAAGTGACTGTACTTATAATTTAAGTCATTGTATACAAAAAAGGAAAAATTACATTTGAGTGAGACCAAAGGATAATAAAAGGTCAATTAATGTGATCTCCTTCCCCTGTGTCTAAAGCATGTCCTATGATGTCAAAGCAGGTAAAATAATCTTAATTACCAGATTTCAGTCTCCATCTGTTTGTCACATTTTTGAAATCACGTTGTTGTTTTCTGCTGCATGGTCACATTGTGGCCTCTGAAAGGAAGAACCAAAGGTCTAAAATGCATGGTCCCTTAGCCCACTTTCTTCCCCGTTCCAGTCAGGATAAAATGAACCCGGGCTGGGGGGGGGGAACTGTACACATTACCTTGAATGATCCGGGGTGAAGCTGTGTGCTGCTCCATCCATGAAAACAGAAAATGCGGGAGACACGTACTTCCTGGCAAGTCAGCAACGCCCCCACCCCCCAGTGATTGATCGTTTACAAAAAAGGTGGAGAGGTTGCGATGGGAAGGGTTTGGAGTTGGGTGGGCTGTTGTGAGGTGGGAAGACTCAGCCTGTGTTTAACTGAGACGAGCCAGGGATTCGACTCGTGAATTACAAAAACCAGGTTTGTTTGGTGTCAAGACTAGGGCTGTCGATTCGTTTCCATCTGACATGAAAAACAGCAGCATGAAATCTATCAATACTGAAGATACGGAATTTGCGCAGGTCACACTTACGCTAGTAGCATTATAAGATGCACTTTGGCTATGTTGAAATGAAAAGATACGTTACCCATGCACTTTCGTCATAGTAAGAAAGCTTTTCTTGCTTGTGTTACATCGGCTCTTAGAAGCTATGGATTGGCTTCTACTGTGTGGGGGGGGAGAGCCAAAGGGGGGGGTTACCTTACCTGTCCTGGTGGGGGGGGGCTTGATCTCCTCTTTGCGAGTGTGATTGTTGCTGTTTTCACTGGTTTCACTGTGTGGGTTGGTGAGTCTCTCTCTGGCTGCCCCAGAAACAATGGGAGGTTTTGCCTTGGATTTGCCACTCTCTAGATGCACATTAAGGATTGCCTGCTCCCATTCATTCCAATGGGTGGATGGGGGGACCCCTTCCAGACCCTATAACTCGGGACCCCCTGACCCAATCAGCACCAAATGTGGGGGTTCTTGCAAGTAGGGTCCCTCCAAGCTACCCTGAAAGTTTGGGACCGCTACCTCCAAAAATGCACCCCCAGAGCCGTGGAAAGCTGCGAATGTGCTTTAAATGGCTTTATTCGGCCAAATTTATTCGAGAACGCCGAATTTCATGCCGAATTCCACGGATCCAAATAGGGGGAGTTTGGACTTCAGCATTTCCCAAATAATAACGGGCCAAATTTTGCCAAATCCGAATTTTACCGAATTTTTTTTTCCAGCAGCCCTAGTCAAGACAGTGCTGAGCCAACAGCAAATAAGGTCCCGTCCGTTTGCGAAGATTTGATCCTGGGTGAAACAGGGAATAAAGTGGGCTAAGGGACCATGCGTTTTAAACCAAAATCTCTCTTCCAACAAGGAAAATACACCCATTTCCCACCATGCAAATCAGTTTGCTTACAATTAAAAACAAAACAAAAACAAAACACCCTTCCCACTTTAAGTGTCTATTTCCTTCTTTTATTTGGTGGAAGATTCTATGCTGAGATGGTATGTTCAGTGTTGTCAAACTGAGGGAAATTGGAGATAAAATTATTGGCTGTTCACCATGAACATCAAAATATCCACCCTCTACTATCAGACAGAGTGAAAGCTTGCTCTACAGCCTACAGGCTCTTTTAGGTTAACCTCTGAGCTTTAGCAGAGCAGAAACTCAATAATTCCTTTGCAAGCTTGTACACTTTACACCAGGTGCATGTGAGGTGGGGTGTC
Source organism: Euleptes europaea (assembly GCF_029931775.1). Taxonomy (NCBI): domain Eukaryota; kingdom Metazoa; phylum Chordata; class Lepidosauria; order Squamata; family Sphaerodactylidae; genus Euleptes; species Euleptes europaea. Next base: position 26,177,565 of record NC_079326.1, read on the forward strand.
ATTTCTTGACAAATGGTACAAGAGGAGAAGTCCATATATTACTGCCAATGAAACCTAACATTTCCCCCTTCTAATTATTTTAAGAACCATTCTGTTTCCTAAATTGACATATAGCTTTACCACAAAAAGCAAACTTGAAATTAAAGACTGCTTTCCATGACCTTCTAGCTGGGCATGTCGTTCTCCACCAAGCATTCTGTTTTGTAGCCCATTTGGCATGGATCATTGTTCCTCAACGCAAGGTACTGAAATACTGAAATAGCCTAAAGGTAGTCATGGCAACACCATTAACAATGGCAATCAAAAGTATTTAAAACAATCATTAATAAAGCTGTATAATTTTCCAATTATAGCCCAACTCAACAGCAGGGTTATTTTTCTCCTCACACAATAAAAAGGAACCCTAAGCACAAATGCACTAAGTAATATATTGGATCTTGAAGAAGTTCCTTAAGTGATGATTACTAGAAATCAATAGTTGATGCTAGCTTAGACAGAGGTTCAGAGTTCCCAGTGTTATTAGGGGGAAATACATCTATTTAACATGTGTGCCAGAAAAACATAATAAAGTTAGACCATACCCAACATAACGTATTATGCAGACACTGCTTCAGGTGCCAAAAGTTTATTTCTGATATCTCCTGTCTTGTGCAGCCTGTTTCACTGCTCAAAATCTGTTCCTCGGGAAGGGTTTCCAGGTCCCTCTTCACCACTGGCGAGAGTTTTTTGGGGCAAAGCCTGAGGAGGGGTTTGGGATTGGGAGGGACTTCAATGCCATAGAGTTCAATTGTCAATGCGGCCATTTTCTCCAGGTGATCTCTATCACTCTATTATGAGCTTTGAACTACGATCACAACCAGCTCTGAGAGGCAAGGTTAAGACACGAAGCCCTTCGGGGCAGACAAAAGGCAACTGTGCTATAAAGATGCTGATGAAGCCCCCTGGAAGCGAAAATGTGCCAAAACAATCTGGAAGGCGTTCCTTTTTTCCTTTCTGGCTGTGAAGACTTCTCTATAAGCCACAACATTCATTTTTAGCCTGTCTGGAAAAATTATTCGTGTTGGATGCACTGTTCATGAACTTTATAAATGCCATGCGCATGAAAGAAGAAATAACAAGAGCTTTGTAGATATTTTTGTGTAATTGTTGAAAGTGTCCTTATATGTTGCATTGTGATTATTGTTGCACTTAGGTGGTGTTACTCACTCATACACTGTAACATTGTATTGTCTTTTTTATTAGCTTAATATATAACTTGTATTCACTCATTTGAGCTCCTTGCTGTTGTTTTCAACGAATTACCTGGAGGTTGGCAATCCTAAAACCAGGTGACAGTATGAATGTATATCTCTAGTGGAAAATCCATGAAAATTGCAGGAAAATATTTTTCTAGCTGTTGACTTTGGGATTGTGGGGATGCCAAGGGATCCGTTTTAAGATGGAACAGTGGGATATAAAGACTTCTAATAATAAATAAATAGGGGAGAACCTAGAGAAAGCAGCACTGGGAGCACAAGGAAGCAAGATGGTGGAAAAAAACACTGTAGACAGCAGATCAATATCAAGAGCATGAGAGGCAAACTTCTTCGGAAAATAAAAAACAGCAGCTCCAGGATGGTGTCTTTTGAGTCAGAGCTTCATTGCATGTGTAAGCGTGAAATATGCAAATTATTCCTGAAAGAAAGGTTTTTGGAAGAAGGAGAGGGCCAGGGGAATAGCAAAGAGGAAGTTGTAGGTTAATTACACATATTGATTTGAACTCACCCGCCAAATTTTCAGCTACAAAAAGAGAGGGGGGGTGATCGGGAAGGAGGGAGAGAGAAATATATGAAGTTTGGGATGAACAATGTGATATTAATTAGATCTTGTTTAATGGAATCTGGAATACGAAAAGTTCTCCACGCATGTTAAATGTTACTAACCATCAGTTCAGTTCAAGGAAGAGTACAAAATCCTGGCACTGTCTTGAAACCAAGTGATAATACACTTTTTAATTCCACTCTCTCTTGATTGGCTGCCAACAAACACATGGCCTAATATGTTCAGCTCCCTTCAGGTTGTTATATACAGAGATAGGTACATATAGATATTTGTCAACATTTGAGCAGCTATTTTCTTAACAGTGCGGAGCCTAGACCAAAAAATCTCTGTGAGCTAATCTCCAGGGGCAAAAGTAGTAATCGATATAATAGTAAACTATATTATGAATAAAGCTTAGGACAGCACCCGTTTATGGGCCTAAAAAAAATCTTGCTTTATCATATATTTTAGTGTACTGAAAGACCAGAGGGTAGGCAGTTTGTCTTAAATAAAATTACATCATAATATTATATAAGATTACATTAATATTTATAAATTCATTATTATGTTGGAGGCTATTAACAAAATATAAATTTGGCTATTTATCTTTACATTCAAGACCAGAGGAACAATTTTAAAGCCACAGACTAAAAATAAAATGTATGCTAAAGCTCGAGTCTTCCCATTAAAATAGCCAAAAGAAATGGAATTTTGATCAAATATTATACCATACTGTGCTTCCAAATCATGTTCTGGAAAGTCAAGCAGCCATGGTGGAAATCTGCCATGTTTCCAGGGAGCAGGGTTTATTCTCAAGTTCCTGCATTCTTGTGACATTTATTAAAAAATGTGGTCAACTCTTCATTTTCTCATTATATGGTATCCCTTTAACACCGAATTATCTCAGGTAATAAAACCAGATTCCATAATTCCAAGTACAAATATATATATATGCCCAAAAAAGTGATGGACTTTTACCTGAAGCAATCATTCCACAGTAATGAAGGAATGCAAAACAAACTTGTCAAAAAATGAAGAATTGCCAAGTTTTGGTGTTGTTTTTGTTTTGTTTTACACTAGGTGCATTTTAAGTGTTTGAAAAATTACCAAACCTTAGTGGTCTTAGAGCTTAGCATGCCACAAACAAATTATGGCACAGAAAATTATCTTGACTTTCTCTTTGTATAGGAATTAAGTCGGGGCACTGCCAATGTCTGTGTGCCATAGGTTTTCCAATTTTTAATTTGAAACTACTGGCCTTATAAATCAGTGTAAAGGGACAAAGCCACAGAAGAACTTGGCAAGAATCTGAAGTCACTTAAGAAGTCAGTGGCTATGAATGGAGTATAATGAAATCTGATGGCACAGGGGCAACAGAATCTGGAGAATACTTACTGTTCAGGTTGGATCAATCAAATAACGGATGGGCTATGACAGACCTGGTCCTGTAGGATTCCACAGGGTCCTATCCTATCCTTCATGCTATTCAACCTCTATGTAAAGCCCTAATGACAAATCATTTATAGTTTTGGGGCAGGCGCTCATCAGTATGCTGACAGCACCCAGCTCCTTATCCAAACCTCCTGGAGATGAAGGTGAGGTCCTGTCTGATGTGGTTAAACAATTAAGTCTGAACAAATTGAAACTAAACCCTGATAAGGCAGAGGTAATGCTGAATGGGAAGGCAACCATCTTGAAGGTGCTCCCCACCTTCAACAGGGTTCAGATGACTAGGGTTGCCAGCTCCGGGTTGGGAAATACTTGGAGATTTTGGGGGTGGAGCCTGAGGAGGACAGGGTTTGGAGGGGAGGGGCTTCAATGCCATAGAGTCCAATTGCCAAAGTGGCCATTTTCTCCAGGGAAACTGATCTCTGTGCCTGGAGATCAGTTTTAATAGCAGGAGGTCTCCAGCCACAACCTGGAGGTTGGCAACCCTACAGATGACCCTTGCTGATTCAGTTCAGAGCCTAGGGGATATACTGGATCCAACATTACTGCTGAAGAAGCAAGTTAATGTAGCTTTGAAAAACACTTTCTTCTAACTCAGTTTAGCCTAGGAGATGGCCTCCTACCTTCATTCAACCAATCTGGCTATCTGGATCCATGCATTGGTCACATCGAGACTAGACTACAGTAATGCACTCTAAATGGGTCCCCCCTCAAATTCAGCTCAAAGATTCCAGTTGGTGCAGAAGCTAGGCTGAACATGCATATTACTCCCACTCTATAGTCATTCCATTGGCTGCGCATCAGTTACCAGGTTCAATTCACATACAAAGGCCTTCATGGCCTTGGACCCTCTTACTTGCAGGACTGCCTCTCCTCTTATCCTCTGTCACTACAGCTTTGCTCATCTGAGCAGTGCATTCTGCAAATGCCGTGCTGCAAATTGGGCAAAATCAACAACTGCTCATATACTCACATTCTCTGTTGTGGCACCTTATGCAAATCCTGCCTGATGATGTCCTGGCATTCCACAAAGTATACAAAACTGAATTATCCAGAAACCATGTTTACAAAAGTAATAGGGAAATATTATAACATAGTGGTGCAGGAAGATGCTTTAATAAAGGGAAAGGGAGTGTGGACTAGAGCCCCATGGCGCAGAGTGGTAAACTGCAGTACTGCAGTCAAAAGCTCTGCTCATGACCTGAGTTCGATCCCGACAGAAGTCAGTTTCAGGTAGCCGGCTCAAGGTTGACTCAGCCTTCCATTCTTCCAAGGTCAATAAAATGAGTACCCAGCTTGCTGGGGGTAAAGTGTAGATGATGTCAGGAACCGTCCTGATGCCTGGCTCTTGACATCAGTCAGGCTCGTTGCTGGATCCCTGGCTCTTGACAGCAGTCAGGCCTGTTGTGCACACTGCAAGTGTTTCCCTCGCTGCAGCCCCCTGATCTGTCCTTGACTCGCATGCTAGCAACTCCAGTGTTATGGCTTGCTCACTCCCTTCCTCCTAGCTGGTGCTGTTATCTCCCTGTTCCCAGGCCTGCCTAGTACTGCACCTGGGATTGCGTTATGCTTATAGTTTAGGCCTGTAGACTGAACTGCCATTAGCAGCTTTGAACCTGTGGATTGCTTATGCTGTACCTGCGGATCCTGAATAAACGTTAACCTGCTTTGGACTGTCAGTCTGAACGTGTGACTTTTTGGGATTACCGAGAGGAGCTGGAGAATCTCACAGATGACTGGGGAAGGCATTGGCAAACCACCCCATAAACATAGTCTGCCTAGTAAACATTGGGATGTGAGGTCACCCCATGGGTCAGTAATGATCTGGTGTTTGAACAGGGGACTACTGTTACCTTTTTTATAGTACCTACTATCTGTTGCTGTGTGTCTTATTCTACTATGTAATTTCTGCATTGTTTAACATCTTGTGTTAATAATTACACTTTCTTTCAAATATCTGCAATCCTCATTCTATTACATGGTTTATTGGCTACCCCCATCCTATTGATTGCATGGACATAAACTGTGTAATCCACTTTGAATCTTAGTGAAGAAAACTATAAATAATGTAATTAGTGAAAATAAAGTAACAGGGCAATCCTCAAACCCTTCCAAGCCTATTGACCTTACTGAAGGATGTTAATTCTGCATTGGATTGCACTGTAAAAATACTTAGAAACTGATCTGAGATATCTAAGTTTTCATCTACCTAAAACACCACATATTTGAGTCTGTTGAAAAACTGATTAAAGAGTTCTATGACTGGCAATCTTCTGTTTGCTTATGTACTGGTTTGCCATTAGTTGCTTGAACATTCCTAAAGCACAGGATATGCAACTTTTATTATGTGAGTATTTGTGTTGATCAATGTTGTAATCAAAGTAAGTAGAAACATTTGAGGGATTTTCTTAATGGGGTTCTTTTTTATCCAGTCAGCCAATCTTTCCCTTCCATTTTTAATTCACAAGCGGGCTCCTGGCAAACATCCCATGGCAATATATGTTGCTGAGAAATTCCAAGGGGAATTCCTTATGAAACAGCCAGATTTCCTTCTCATTGCTTCCAGAGCTGTACAGCCGCTGGCTTAGACATCTGGAAATAAAAACTACAGTCTATCCAACAACCTGTTGCAGCATGCCATTTGCCTACTGGGATCCTAAGAAAGGGTAACACCTCATGTAGCAAAGTTGTCATGCCTCCCTGTGTCTTTTCTGCATCTGCTGCAAGGTCATGTCGGCTCCTAAGGAGCTGAGCACCCCCCTTTAGGATTGCAGCCTATGTCTAGAAAACTAATTTGGTGATTACAGTAATTTAACACACACACACGTGTGTGTGTGTGTGTGTGTGTGTGTGTGTGGCTGGCCAACTTCAGAATTCCTGAATGAAGCGGATTGTTCGGATACATTCCAATCTGGTTTCAGGGCTAGTTATGGGACTGAAATGACTTTGGTCCCACGGAAGATAACATGCATCAGGAGATGGACAGGTAAAATGCAACCCTGTTAATTTAATTCTCCTGGACATCTTAGTGGCTTTCGATACCACTGATCATGGTAAGGAGGCAACATAGTCTTAAACCAGAGCACAGTTTAATAAGTCCAGTTCTTCCTCTGTCTGGAGCTGTAATGCGAACAGCTTCCTTTTACTCCGCCTACACCAAGTCCTGCAGTGGACTAGGGCAGTCTAAATTAAAGGAACAGGGGTATCAAAACACTGCAGTATCCTTCTAGATCACTCGTGCCAGAAATCAGGGTGTAAGAAGTAGACTTTTTTAGGAATTTAGATGACAACAACAAAAATACAGTTTGAGGTGGAAGAGCACATACAAAGTAGGGAGATTGTACGATGGCCCCTTAAATTGGTTTTAGGGTCTGCTCATAAACATAAATAGATTATAGAAACTGAACAAAAACAAACTGATCAGCTGTTGTCAATTGCAGTTTCTCCAGCTAACGTATTTTTTTAAAAAAAGAAAATTGGACCAGGAGCATGCACAATGAAGGCAAAACAGTTTCTCCATCTCTCGAGAAATATGAGCAAGATGGAATGACAACAAGTGACAAATTCGCAAGCTGCAAATGTACAGTTATGAAATTCAGTAGCCTCACAGCTGTGCTTTTGTAACTTGCGATTTCAGAAGGAAAAAAATGCATGCACTGGCACCAGGCTTTCGGGTAGATGATATCATTTTACAGATGACGCTCACAACGCCTGCCAAATTGACATCCAAGTTTGCCTTGCTCTTTCCGTATGAGAGATCACTGTATTCACACCAGTTCTCACAGGGTAAGCTGTTTATTTACCACAATTTTGGCACCGCAGAGCAGCACAATGAAGTCATGGCCCCCTCTTCGCTTTCATTTGGATTTAACTGAGTTTTTATGAGTGCAAATTCACTATCTGATCTGTGCATAAAATGTGCTATGCTTTGGCAGTTCTCATTTCCCCTCCCATTTTTAATTCATAACAATATTGTTCATAGTATGCATTTGGATTTTTTTCTGTATCACTGAAAAATTATCACAGTAGCAAAAAAGAAAAGAAAAAAGACACCCTTCTAGGTCCACGTGGATCTAGAAGGGTTGACCCTGTAGAACTGTTAGGGTTCCCAGGTCCCAATTCAATTTCAATTTATTACCGTCATTGACCAGCAAAGCAAACATTCAAGAAATTAACATTGATTAAAAAAGTAGAATCTAACAATATACCTATTCGTAAGATATTCAAAAGAATTAAGATTTGATTAGAAGGTATAAAAAATATGGCAATATCTATATATAAAAAACATTGATTAGAATAAAATACTGACAATAAAATTAAATATTTACATTAATAGTATCCATTCAGTTATCCATTCCATTTCCCTTATCAGTGTTAGACCAAGTACTTCTGAGCTTAATACCTAGCCTTGCATATGTGGCAACTTTGTGGGTTGTCTTACTATTCTTGTCTGAAAGTATTATCTTTATTTGTGTGGATCTTTGGCTAGTTGGAAGGCCAGACAAAATGGGTAGGTCAGGTCCCTCTTCGCCACCAGCAGGAAGTTTGGGGGGCAGAGCCTGAGGAGGGTGGGGTTTAGGGAGGGGAGGGACTTCAATGCCATAGAGTCCAATTGCCAAAGCGGCCATTTTCTCCAGGTGAACTGATCTCTATCGGCTGGAGATCAGTTGTAATAGCAGGAGATCTCCAGCTAGTACCTGGAGGCTGGCAACCCTAAGAACTGTTGACAGAGTACTAGACAAAGCTGGAATAGAGGAAGGCGGCTTCACATGTTTATATGCTTCTTAGCGCAATGGTGATACTATCACTGATTCTTTTTTAGTAGCTACGGATAAATTGTAATTAAGGAAAAGGAGAGTCTTGCTGCAAGAGGCCCAGGGACCAAGGTAGAAGAGAAGGCCCTTGGTCAGCTCCCATTACACTACCAGAGTACCTTTAAGTGTTGCTCCATGACAGCCAGTGTTGTGTAGTGGTTAGAGTTTCAGACTAGGATCTGGGAGACCCAGATTCAAAAGCCATTTGTGCAAGGACATTTCCCAGCAGTAACCCCCACCAACTGCTTCGAGGCTTCCTTTTGATTATGCATGCGCCCATCAGAGGTCTGCTCGCTCTCCCCACGCACATTGCCCATGTTTTCCAGATGCTGTTTTAGCCAGAATCTGGAAAATACAGGCAAAACTCAACGGGAAGAGCAAGGCGACCTCTGACTGTCAGGAAAGGCATGCATAATCAAAAGGAAGCCCCGAAGCAGTCGGCGGGGGTGACTGCGGGGAAACGTCCCTGCATAAGAGGCCAAAGTCTCACTCTGCCATGGAAGCTCACTGGATCACCTTGGGTCAATTACACATCCTCAGCTTAACCTACCTTACTGGGTTATTGACAGAAGAAAATGGAGGACAGGAGAATGATGTAAGCTGCTTTGGGTCCTCATTGTGGAGAAAGGTAGGGTATAAATGAAGTAAATAAATAATAAATATAGCTGCAGAGGGGGAAGTGGATAAAAGGTAGGTTGATTTATAGGTGGGAAGGAGAGAAGAAAGCAGGGAAAGGTGAGGATATTGGGGGGGTTTTTCCAAGAGGAGAGAAAAGACAAATGTGGGGAGGGGGATCGAGGGGGAAGTGAAATGCCCTCACAGGTCCTTGCGAGTTCCCAATCACACAACTGGTCCTGGTAGGGTTGCTAACCTCCAAGTAATAGCTGGAGATTGTTTGAAGTTATGCTGAAAGTTTGGGGGCTGTATCCCCAAAAAAGTGCCCCCTGCAGCCACGGAAATGGAAAAGGGGGGAGGGGAAAGGGGTGGAGCCCATATCTCGAGACCCCCTGACCCAATGTTTACAAAACTTGGGGGTATCTTAAGAAGGCTCATCTGAAGCTCCATTGAAAGTTTGGGGTGTGTACCCCCAAAAATGCACCCCCTGCAGCCATGGAAAGAAAAAAGGGGGGAGCCCATATCTCGGGACCCCCTGACCCAATGTTTACAAAACTTGGGTGGCCTCTTAAGAAGGCTTGTCTGAATATCCCCTGAAAGTTTGGGGTTTGTACCCCCAAAAATGCACCCCCTGCAGCCACGGAAAGGAGCGGATGTGCACAAGCACCCCCGCACACACACACAAGGATTTCCCTCTCTCTCTCTCTCTCTCTCTCTCTCTCTCTCTCCCCGGCCGGGCCGCACATCAGCTGATTCCTCCAGTACTCAATCCTGACTGATTGGCCAGAAGAAGACCCAGCTTGGCCACCGATTGGCCGGGGGAGGAGAATGCTGCTTACTGAAGGTTATGCTGCTTACTGACGGCCGAATTTGCTGGATTTATTCGTGAACTCCCGAACTCGCTGAATTCGGCTGTTTTTCAGTTCGGGCCGAACTGAATCAACAGCCCTAGCAGCTGGTATCACACAACTAGGCCATAGTTCCCCTAGGTGGAGACTGCTGGGGGAGGGAAAGAGAGAAAGCTAAAGATAGTGGCAGATACTGATAGGTTGGTTTATAGGTTGAAGGAGAGAAGGAAACAGGAAAAGGGGAGATAATGTGGGTTCTTTCAGGAAATGGAAAGAGGAAATAATGAGGGGAGGGGAAAATCAGTTGCCTCCCACAAGCCTTGAGGGTCCCCTGCTTGACTTTGCAACAGCCCTATAAGGTAGGTAAGTTACGATTCCTCTCATATAAAAGGCGGGGACAGCAGCAGGGGGCAGAAGTTTGGCTACCAAAAGAGTTCTTGGCATTAGTAATATTTGGAGATATCTGCCCCCAACTCACTATCGTAGCCACCATGCTACACTGGCTCCCATTAGGTTTAGTGGGACTTGAGTACAGTCACTTTCCATTGGGCTAGAGTGAGTTGCATACTTCTCTACTGGCAGATAACTGAGAACCATTTGAAAGCAAATACTTCCTGTCTGAAAAAGCAAAGAAAATAACAGAACTCTCCTGAAAATAGTTTCTGACAACAAACGGAAAAAAGGGGGGGTAATCAGAATCCAGCCTTTCAACAGAACATGAAATTTGCAGAAACAACAACCGCTCTTCATGTGACATGTAAAAACGTGTTGAATTCAGAACACATTCTCCAACTTTTCCTTGGGCTCTAACAGATGGATGGACTTGTTTCAACCTGCCTTCCTGCTCTGTCTTTTGGAAAACATATCCAGGTGATGACATATTTTAGCTATATTACCTTCCTTAATTATCCTGGAACAAAGCTTTATTGCTACACTGTGTTAGAAATGGTATCAACGCCTTTGTGTTCGGCGTGTATCTTTCCATCACAACTGATTGTGCTCCATATGCTAGTATTTCCCAACTTTTCCCAAGGTCAGCAGTATATACATACATACACAAAAATATATGCAGTTGCCTTTTTTTCTTGTAAGTATAATTTAGCATTGATGACTATATGCTGCTATAGGGAATCACTAAGGTCAGTCCTGAGATTTACTCCCCCAAAAGAGGCCTTTCCCAAACTAAATCCTTTCCCTATTACACCATGTTTTAGTACAGTCTTACTTAAAGAGCTTTCACTCTTACTATGTTTACACAGCTGCCAGCAAGGTTAAAATTGTAATGTTGTAAGCAAAAGGAATGTTCCAGCAAGCATGCTGCTACAAGTCTTGTACTAAAAGCGGAGAAGCCAGATCTGTTTCTATGGACTAGATGAAAGTAATTTTTGTTGTCTTTGCTGCTGGGCTGATGTTTTGTTGCAATTTGTTAGGTCACAGTTAAAGCAACATACCATCGTGTGTGTGTGTGTAAAGTGCCATCAAGTCACAGCTGACTTATGGTGGGTGACCTCTTATGAGGTTCTCAAGGCAAGAGACTTACAGAGGTGGTTTGCCATCGCCTTCCTCCACATAGCAACCTTGGTATTCCTTGGTGATCTCCCATCCAAATACTAACTAAGGCTGACCCTGCTTAGCTTTCAAGATCTGGCGAGATCGGGCTATACCATGCTGACTTCCCTCCCACCATCGTTAGTACCAAACATGATTCAGTACAGTGTCTTGCAAAATAGGGAATGACGTGATGGCCATGATTCAAGATCAAGTTTCTATGGTATCAGTAATGAAACTGTGCAGAAAACGATGCTGGAGACACCACATTTATGTGCTTGGTGCTCCTCTGAGTGGTGACAGAGTCTAGGGTTTATTTTCCCTTGGATAAGAGATAACTGGTGAGTTATGCCATCTTTATCATATCGGCTTCATTTCCTACAATCAGAGCATAAATGGAAGCAAGCAGGCACTTCCATGGTAGCAGATTTGCTAGTCTGTACTACATCGTCAGGTAGGGTTGCCAACCTCTAGGTGGTGGCTGAAGATCTTCTGAGATTATAACTGATCTTCAGGCCATGGAGATCAGTTCCCCTGTGGAAAAATAGCTTCTTTGGAAGGTGGACTCTATGGCATTATACCCCACTAAGGCTCCTTCCCTCCCCAAACCCCACCCTCCTCAGGCTCCTCCCACAAAATTTCCAGGTATTTCCCAACCAAGAGCTGACCTGCCCTGAAAACTTTTATGCACCTAACCCCTAAGAAAAAAGAATGTTTTTTGTAAAAAAAATGGAGGCCCTAACCTAACCTTCAGTTAATAACTTCTTGTTTTTTGTTTTTTAAACAACTACCTGGTGATGAGTTCCTGGTCTAGACCTGTCCAAGTTGAACCACTCACACTGTCCTGGAGATGGAATTAGGAAACTTTTTTTAAAGGGGAAGTGCCTGCACTGAGGATATATTAAACCCTATCTAAGTCTGTGCCCCGCCAATGAATTCCCAAGGAACCAGGAGGGGTATTTTTCTGCAAGGAACTGCTTCCCTAACTGTGGAACTGTAACTCTAATGCTGGCCGGGCACAATACTGGCCAGGATAGGCTATCAATAAATTTTTGAGCTATTTAACTATTTGGAAATCAATCTCCTTTGCTCTTTTAAAGACCTAACTAGAGCTATGGTTTAAATCTGAGGGAAATGTAACCCAACAAGTTCCTAACAGGTCCTCATTAAAGCTAGTTGTGTCTGTGAAGTGGCTGGATGAACACAGCAAAACTTCCAAGAGAGTGCTATAATCCACCAAAAGCTAATGTAGACTGGAGAACACAAGAAGACAACAAACTGCCAGAAAAAAAACCTCTCTCTAAACCAACTGAGAACTATGACAACAACAGCCAAGCAGTGCCCCCCCAAAAAAAAATCAAATCAGCCCCTCAAACTAGCAACCCCCAACAACAACCAAAGCCCAAGGCCTGCTGGCTTCCAGCAAAATTCAGAAAACAAGGCCCAAATCCCAACAGTGGAACTGTGAAACAGCAAGCAAGCAAACAAACAGTGTATAAGTTAAAGGATCCCCCCCCCCAACAATCAAATCAGCCCCCCAAACTAGCAAAAACAAAAAAACCCCACCAACCAGTAGGCCAAGGCCTGGTGGCATCTAGCAAATTATAAAAAATAAACCCCAAATACAACAACTTATTTAAAAGGAAAACAATTATATCTCAAACCCTTTGATGTCTTCTCCTCCAGGCAGCAGGCAGGAAAGAATCCAATCCAAGCAGCGGGTAGTAATCCACCAGGTCAGGATAAGGCACCAGGATCCAGGAATGCTGAGGGAGAATCAGGCAGCAGGAGCTACCACCAAGCTGTGCCACCAAACTCTCTCAAACCTCTCGGGAATCACCTATTCGTCTTGGCTAATTCCCATGGTTTTTTTCCCCAGTAAACCCGAACACTGAAATTAGCAGAAAAATGGTGATTTTCGGGTTTATTTTCGGATTGGGTTCACCAATATGCACAAGTCTACTGGCAACCCTATCCTCAGGGAGAGGACCTCAAATTCACCTTCAGCAAACCCAGTCTTCCTTTCCCTGCTTCTCTGCATCTTCAAAATTGTTGACTGCTGTTTGTCACGGTCAATCAGGCAAGCACTTGTCTCAGACCTCACCTCTGCAGGTGAACAGCCATTAAGAAACATTAAGATTCACAGCCCAGACACCAATCAAGCACTGCTTTAAGGCAAAACAACAGAACTAGACCCATTTGCAATAATCAGCAAGCTCACAGCATTAACCTTTGCTCACAAAAGGACTGATTTCCCTAGGCCAGCTCTAAATGGCTTATAGGTCTTTCTGAAATAGATAACAGATGGATTAACAAGAAATCAAGGTATATAAAACGATCTATCATTAGTTGTGCACATATTACAAAGCTTTTTCTCCCCTCACCAATATTTGTTTTCTTCTCTAGATGAAAAGTATCCCCATTTCAACTCAGACCATCAATATTTGCAAGGCAATAGGGATCTTTATTTTTGCCACTCCTGGGTAAATATGAGCCCACCCACTAATGACTTCATGGGCAAGGGATAAAGAAATCTAGAAAAGGGTCTTACTCACCAATTGATTTTTTACTAGTTGCCCCCCTCCCAGCTTTTGTTGCTTCTCCAGAAAGGGCCATGTGGATTCTCAGCTATTAATTACAATCTAATCCCAGGGATCAACTAGGTGATCTACAATTGAACTTCTGACCCATTATGGTTGTGAATGAAATGAGCTTCCACAGCCTTCAAGGATACTTCTATTTCTTCTGCCAATCGCTGCAGAGATACTTTGGTTTCATCTTTAAGAAAGGACCCCATGTTGTTCTGTCATGAGGCCCAATTTCTGCTAGGAAATCTGCTCCATTCTGGCTATGGCTCATCAATTCAGTTTCTCTCCAAGAAAACACTATTTATGTCTGAAACCAGCATTACTTCCTTCTCACTTTCCTAAGTGGCGTGAAGACTCAGAGACAGCACTACTGGGTTGAGAGTATGTTTTGGGCATGAGGGATCTGGAGACTTGGGGTGTTCTTGCAGTTGGCTTCATTTATAAATATAGAGGCTAGCAGGCAGTCTGCAAGAAAGCAGATGTTGTTTATTTATGAAATTTGTATGCCATCTCTCCAGACCTGCTGGAGGCACCTCATAACAATAGAACAAAGTCAATCAAGAAAAACAGTCCATATAACAAAAGGTGCAATAAAACAAGTCAGTAAGACAAGTCAAGACAATTTTAAAAGCCAGGACATAAAAAAGCACATAAAACAAACTAATCTAAAATGTATTAATAAAATAGTCCTCAAAACAACTAAAAAGAAACCCCTTAAGTATGGGTAAAGAGGAATGTTTAGGCCTGGTACAAAAAGAGAAGGTGCCAGGAGAGTCTTAAGGGAGAAGGCATTCTAGTTCCAGATTTATTACCCTGTGCCACATCAGCGACATCCTGCATTCCAAATAGCTGCTGTTGCCACCTCATAGCAGCCTCTTTGTCTCTACTTCTTCAAATTGTCTTCTGCTGATTCTTGCGCATAATCTGCCAACCATCTGTCCCAGCCCTGACTCTGCAGCCTGGCAACTGGTGGGAGGTTTGTGGGCAGGGCCATGGTGGCTACAGCGTCTCATGTAGCACTACGTCACTTCCAAACAAAAAACAGAACACAAAGTGTTCTTAATTCCTGCAAGAATTTTGGGTAAGAACAGGAGGCAGCATTTAAAAAAAATAATTCCCACTGCCACTCAGAGCAGTGTTCAGCAATGAGACCTAGGGACAGGGCATCCCCCTGTTAGTGGACGGACCACTCTAGCTATCTGGGGTGCCATTAGTGCATGAACGACCAAGGCTGGCACAAGAGCAGGGCACTGCTCCACTGAGATAAGAACATAAGAAAGACCCTGCTGGATCAGACCAAGGCCCATCAACTCCAGCAGTCTGTTCACACAGTGGCCAACCAGGTGCCTTTAGGAAGCCACAAACAAGACGAGTGCAGCAGCACCATCCAGCCTTCTTTCCAAGCTAAACAGCCCTAAGAGTCCTAACCGCTCCCCATAGGACAGTTGCTCTAGTCCCTTAATCATTTTGGTTGCTCTTTTCTGCACCTTCTCAAGCTCTGTAATATCCCTTTTTAGGTGTGGTGACCAGAACTGTACACAGTATTCCAAGTGTGGTCTCACCATAGATGAACCAATATTCCAGGGACCTGGAATCCATCTTGGTGTGTGTATTGCAACTTTGGAGCTGGAAGTATGAGTTGATCACTTTACATTTTGTCCTGGCCCAAGGTGTGAAAAGGCTGACTGACAATGGGGATGACTAATGCTTCCTCTTGCATATTAAATTAAGTGCTCCTGTCAGCCACCTGGGCAACACTGAGAACTTCAAATCTCATCAACAGGTAATCAAGGCTATTTAAAAAAGCCTAGCTGTTCCCTGCACATCTGGTGCCCTTTAAGCCAGTCATCAGGCATTCAGAGGAGAAACATCTTCAGTCTCACATCCATCCTGAGAAACTCCTCAGACATTCCCTCATATTTTAATATCTATACCAAGCAAGCAATCACCAGCAATTAATCAACAACAATCACACTAACATTCTCTTCTTTCCTGAGAAACATTAAATCTCATTGTCGAAGGCTTTCACGGTCAGAGTTCATTGGTTCTTGTAGGTTATCCGGGCTGTGTAACCGTGGTCTTGGAATTTTCTTTCCTGACGTTTCGCCTTCAGTGTTACTCCTCTGAAGATGCCTGCCACAGTTGCTGGCGAAACGTCAGGAAAGAAAATTCCAAGACCACGGTTACACAGCCCGGATAACCTACAAGAACCAATTAAATCTCATTCCTCTCTTTTGTTCAGACTCTGGAGAAGCAATCAAGTTCTTTGTCCCTAGTAAAGCTTTTCTTTGCCAGTTACCTCATATTGCCCCAGGACTCCTTTAGGGGTATAAATATTAGCCCTTGTGGCATTCATAGTGCATGTGTGTCATTTGCATAATGTGTTTTATACTTGTTGCCTTTGACACAATGGCTGACACGCCTGAGAGCCTGAAGTTGGACAACTAAAACAAAACTGCTGGCAAGAAAATGTCCTTGCTAGAATATCTAAACTTTCCTAGAACATAACAGTTTGCTTTTCAGTGTGAAGTCTATGAAGTTTTAAATTCTGCTAGAGGGGAGAAAAAAAGACAAGTATTACTGAATTCAATTAGTATGTCTTTGTAATTAGAATCTAATACTGACGTTTTCTCACTTTTACTCCCTAAATGCTGTTGCTATCTGAAGAGATTTTTTACTCAGGCAAGCTGAAAACCTGCCGTGTTTATTACCATTTCCCAATTTTGTGGTAGCGCTTTGTTATTTTAATATACCTGAGCTCTGTGAAATCAGTGGAAGGCAACACAAAAGGGAATTAGTGGGCAAACAGACTGAGGCCTATTTCACACGTGCAGGAAAATGAGGGGGGTCAAATGCTCAGGAAGCAAAATGGGCTGCACCACCTCAGATCATAGGAAACACAATTTTGGGAAAGTGCTCCTAAAGTTTAAAAAACTCCCTTCAAACAGAAAGTCAGAGAGAAAGGATAAAAACCTTCTCCCCACTGGGGTTGCCATGTCCCCATTGGCCACAAGCGGGGGATGGGGGTAGGGGTGCCAGATCCAGGTTGGGAAACTTAGTGGAGATTTGGGGATGGAGCCTGGGGTACAATGGCATAGAGTCTACCATCTAAAGCATCCATTTTCTCCAGGGGGAATGATCTCTGTAGTCTGGAGATGAGCTGTAATTCCTACTCCCCACAGAGCCAGTTTTCTGTTTGTGTTAAGGTTTTCCTTTTTGTGAAAGAACATTCAATGCTGGACTACACCACCTGTAATCTGCAGTGGTCCAGTTCATTCTATCTCTGCAGATGGCGACCAGATCCCTCCCTCCCTTAGCCCACTCTGGGCAGAACAGGAAAAGGCCAGGAAAAGGGGGAGGATAGGCATCACACCAGTGTCAAGATGTCACTTCTGGTATAACTCGGAAGTGGCGTCATCACCTTGGGTCACGAGCTAGCATTCATCCCAACTTAGGGTTGCCAACTGCCAGGTAGTAGCTGGAGATCTCTTGCTAGTTCAACTGATCTCTAGCCGATAGAGATCAGATCACCTGGAGAAAAATGGCCGCTTTGGCGATTGAACTCTATGTCATTGAAGTCCCTCCCCTCCCCAAACCCCACCCTCTTCAGACTCCACCCCCAAAATCTCCCGTTGGTTGAGAAGAGGGACCTGGCAACCCTATCCCAACTCGATGCCAGTTTTGGGTTGCGTCAGAAGTGTAATTATAGCGTAGGCACAACGCTAAATAAGTAAGTCCCGACCCCCTGCTATCTCCCATCAGTTGCTATCCATGGACTGGCAACTTTACACCGCAGCAATCTGCCGCCAAAGGTTGCCAATCTCCAGATGGATCCTGGACCAGAATTACAACTGATCTCCAAACAACATAGATCAGTTCCCTTGGGAAAGAATGGCTGCTTTGGAGGGTAGACTTTATGGCATTATACCCTGCTGATGCCCTCCCTTCCCCAAACCCCACCCTTTCCAGGGTCCATCCCCAAATCTCCAGGAATTTCCCAATCTGGAGTTGGCAACCCTATTGCTACCTCCTTCTCCCTCGGCAAACCTGATCTAAAGCACTAATTCTATGCATGCTTACTCAGAAGAAGGCCCCATTTCACTCAGTGCAACTTACTTCTGAGAACACATCCATAAGAGAAACATACATAATTCATTCGAAGCATGAAAAGACTAGTCCAAGAAATAGCTAACATAGTTAAATGTTTATAAATTAATTTACTCACAGAAAGTGTATCTTTTTTTTATTTAGATAATTTGCAGAATAACAAAGTTGCACAGGATGAGACTTGTTTGGACAAAGCTTAACTGCATCTACAAGTGAAGTTTAACAATTAAGCATTCTGTTCAATTTCCCGAACAGCCAGTGTCATCAGTTTCCAGTGCCTTCTAACTCTATATTTCAGCAAGGGGGCAAAATGTAACTCAAACAAAAACATTGCAGCTGTTTTTCCCTTGCTGATACAGAAACACTGAAATGTATGATATTTGGAACAGCAATACTAACAGCCAAAATTATGAATGTTTATTCAGAACTAAATCCAACTAAGTTTGACAGGATTTATTCACAAAAGCCTTAGACTGCAGTCCTAATGCTCATCTGTGCACGGGGTTGAGGGTAAAACCCACTGAATTCAGAGTAGTTATGAGTAGGCAAACACCGCTATATAGATACTACCAAAAATACAGGAGTTTTATACCACTTTAATTGCCATTTTCCTAGGTAATTACTAGGTAATCTCTTTTGGCATAGTTATTAGAGAGGAGGGAACGTAAGGGATGAGTTGAGAACTAAAAATGCTTAAAAATATATTTGTATATTTATCATGTGTACCCAATATAATGGATAAAAACACTGGGCCTGGACTGTAGCCTACATATAAAATCACATGTATAAACCTGGATGGCCCAGGCTAGCCTGATCTCGTCAGATCTCAGAAGCTAAGCAGGGTCAGCCCTGGTTAGTGTTTGGATGGGAGACCACCAAGGAATACCAGGGTTGCTGTGCAGAGGAAGGCACTGGCAAAACCACCTCTGTTAGTCTCTTGCCATGAAAACCCCAAAAAAGGGGTCGCCATAAGTCGGCTGCGACTTGACTGCACTTTACACACACACACATAAACCGTTACAAAAATAAGCAACACCGTTGATGATATGTAAAATCGAAATGACCAATAGACCATATGTGTTTTGGCCTCTTGGGCCTTCTCCAGAGGTCAAATTATACAAAACATGATTATTCAAAAACACATCCAGAAATGTGTTTTTCTGTGACCTTGGGCAGTTCATGAGAGGGAGGGAATCTTGGCATGGAATAGGGGTCACTGGGTGTGTGTAGGGGAGGTGGTTGTGAAGTTCCTGCATTGTGCAGGGGGTTGGACTAGATAACCCTGGTGGTCCCTTCCAACTCTATGATTCTACGAAATGCACTTTACAATGTATTTTATCTGAAATTTGTAAACCTTATAGCCTGTGTGGCTAGATGTGAATTAATACCACCAATCATAGGTCTTTCAACATGGTATTTTGCTCACACAAGTATGTGGTGCAAAAAAATATATATCTGGATGTGCTGTAGCATCAACAAGTGAAAAAATCTATTATTAGAGAGCCTCTCCCTACCCTCAGTATAGTTTCCATAGTTGTCTGGAGAGACAGACAGTGCAATTCAGAGAACACTTTATCGGGAGTAAGCCCAACTGAATAGACCTGGGTAGGATTCTGAGAGGCAGAATTCTTTATTTAAAAAGAAGCCTGCCAAACAATCCATGTGTGTGTAAAGTGCTATCAAGTCGCCACTGATTTATGGCAACTCAATAGGGTTTCAAGGCAGGAGACTATCAGAGGTGGCTTGCCATTGCCTTCCTCTGCATAGCAGCCCTGGTATTCCTTGGTGGTCTCTCATTCAAGTACTTGCCTAGGCCATCCAAGTCAGGGCAACAATCCATAGATACCCAAAAGTCCAAAGTATTGCATCCCGGGGCTCAGGTGAGAATTTCATATGCAAATTAAAGTCTGTATTCTGAAACTGAAATGTTTTACACAAAATATAAATGGGGGAACTGAAAGTGAATTCATCAGATTTAGAATATTTGTTTTAGCTTTAATCTAGATTTCTTATGAATATAACACTTCCCTCTGAGGAAGATAAAATTATATAGCAAAGATAAAATATGCTAATGTCAAATCTCAGAGAATCCGACCAAAATAAAGTTATGAGCCATGTGGGATAGGGGCTGTAGTAAGGATTAGACCAGGGGGGTCAAAGTCAATTGTTAGGAGGGCTTGATATGACATAAATGTCACTTGGTTGGGCCGGGTCTTGCCTCGCCAGCCCAGATTGAGGGGGCAGCTGCCTCACAGGCTGGATAAGAACTCTCAAGGGGCCGGATCGGGCCCTCGGGCCTTATGTTTGACACCCCTGGATTAGACAAAAGCAGAACGCTTTCAGGAGCCAACCCACTATCTACAGAGAAATTTAAATTTCCCTTCCTAAGACTAACTTAGTGCATTGAGCTGTTGAAGGAAACCTTACAAGCATGTACAATTGAATAATGTGGGTGACTGAGGGACAGGTCTTTGAAATTCAGTGCTATGCATGCATCTGTCTTGGGAAACCCAAATACATGCCTACTGCAAAGCACAGTTAATTCCACTGTGGTGACAACAGAGAAAGGGGCTTGAGAAACAACTTAACAACCTTAATAAAATGTAACTTTTTTCAGTTTCTGTTTGGCTAATTGCTTGACCTATGTGTGATGTCTTCTGCTATGAATGCTCGCTTGTAGCTGGGCACATTTGTGCGGACAAATAATTAAACCCTAAGCAATTGGGGTGGCATCCGACTCTAAATGAAAGACAACTCCCCCACGTGATGACATTTTTTTAGTGAGATTTAATCTTTTCAGTCCTGCAGCTTTTTCCTGGTAGGAACTGAGCAGCATTGAAAAATGCCTCGCAGCTATTTAACGAAAGCTCAACTTGCAATTTGCTCTGCAGCCATTAGATGGTGCTTGGAACAGAAGATAACAAGAAAGGCAGGCGGAAGAAATTCTATACATTGTGTGCAAACTTCCTTTTAAGCAACTCAATCGATATGCAATATGCTGCTCAACAAATATAGCTCCAAACCATTGTAAAGTAGCGCTATCAATTGAATCCTTCATTTTGGCATATTTATTTTAATGTGTTGGTCAGCAGGGCTGGAAGGTAATAATACTTATACTTTGGGTCACACTGAATTTCTGGATAATTTTAGTGCATTTTTAACTTGGGGTACAGGTTGTTTTGCATTTGTTTTTGGCCTTGGCTACATTTAGATGTAATAGCAGACTAGTTTGCTGCTGAAAAAACAGTCTGGGGCATTTTAGAGCGCTCTCTCTCTCTCCTTCTATTTGATAATTAGCTCTCCAGAATTGCACCAGACACTTGAGAGTTGGTCTGTAGATATTTGCAGTACACCCATATATTCCTGGGTGGTCCATGGAGGCCGTTAATGTGGCTTTTGGAGTAGGCCAGAAATATCAGGGTGCTAGGGGGAGCATAGGGAGCTGGCATTTTAGGGCGCCCTGGAGTGGTTTATCTTGATCCCCCTTCCCCTGAGTTTCTCCTTTCCCTCAGGCTGAGGCTGACACATTGATCCACAGTTGCAAGCAGCTGCGTCTGTCAATTTCAAGTCTGCCGGTTTGTTCCCCACTCCCTTCCCTTGATTTAGGGGGGGGGGGTTGATCGAGTGGTTGCCTAGCAGATGGATGATTTACAGCCGAACAGTCCAAAAAGCAGTGCTTCCAAAAATAGGAGGTCTCTGACCCATTGCCATGCATTCCTCAGTGGGTTCTGGTATCCTAATGAGAAAGTGAAATGGGACATCAGGTAGGAAAAGCAGTCAAAGGAGGAAAAAGAAAATGGAAGGGGCACGTGTGTGTTTACATTTCCAGGCTCCTAGCCGCAGTGCTAGTGGTGGGGCCACTGTAAGTGCTCGGGTACCGGAGACAACCAAGAAGGTCCATGCTGCCCAGCGTATTCCTTGAAGGTCTCCCATCCAAATACTTGCCAGGGTTGACGACTGGCCCAAGGTCACCCAGCAAGTTTCCAGGGCAGAGTGGAGATTTGAACCTGGGTTTCTCAGCTTCTAGTCCAATGCCTTAACCACTAAACCACACTGGCTCTCTACCCCAAAAACACCTTATAGGTATTTTTCAGGTATATTCTGGAACCAGATATACATTAACGAATCCTGGTCAGTGCTGATATCCCGATCCTGAATATTCCTGGAAATGCCAGTGGTGTATGTGACAAATCTGTTTGGCCAGTCTTTTTACGTTGCCCTAGTCCACGCTAGGAATTGAGAAGAGAAAAGAGAAGAGAAGAGAAGAGAAGAGAAGAGAAGAGAAGAGAAGAGAAGAGAAGAGAAGAGAAGAGAAGAGAAGAGAAGAGAAGTTGTTATGGCGGGTCTACAGGGAGGCTATGAATTCAGTTGGACAACACTATGTGGGGAGTAACAGGCTTGCTGTCAGATCTTTAAGAGTCACCTCTTCTACCCCTCCTTCAAGTAAAGTGGTGTTGGCAATCAGGGTGGCCCCTCGGGAGGCTGCTATATTGTTTTCCCTGCTCTGTTGATGGTTGGTTGTTGATCCTTCCCAGGGCAACCCTTTTTATCCTACTGATTGAGTTTCCCTTTGGCTTTTTCAGTCTTTACTCAGTCTTTATTTTTCTAAGAGTGTTCGCTTTTCTGGATTCCACAGCTGCAAGTCCTGGCATTTTTACATATCTATAGGTAACATCATAACAGAATTTGGCTTTTGGTGTATATTTCACCCTTCAGGGGATGCCCGGATTTGTTTTTCTTTCTTTCTGAGACAGAGCTAATGTGCTCCCCTATAGTGTGTGGGCCCTGCTGTGGGCTTGTGTCTCCCAGTGGCTCCTGGTCATCTTCAAAATTAGTTTGTCATACCACTACTTTCACCTAGAGCACTGGGCAGACCTTTCTTTTGTCTCTTATTTTAGTGCAAACACTCCACATAGTCGTGGAATGCATTGTAATTATGTATTCTTCAACTAACAGGGGCCAACTCCCAGATACTCTGATTGGAGGTCCAGGATATTTGGCCTTGCCCCACACTGGGACATTCCATGCCTTGTCCTTTTTTTGCTCTATTCCTGACAGGGACCCCCATCATTGGGGAATGCCCTTCTAATCCCTCAGCAAGGTAATCTATTTTTATGGTTTTTGCCGCTGGACGTTTTGTTGTGCAGATTGCTGTTCAAGCTGCACAAGGTTCATTTATGGTGCATGCTGTCCATCCTTTCTTCAACCACATCAGGCCTACTTCACTGCTTTCATTATTATGGGGCAGATCTGCTTATTCCCACTCCCGCTGATGACTTTGGTAGTTTTGATCAGCTCCTTTCTTGCATTGTAGCAGTAGCCTCAGATTTTTCTGAGTGTCAAGCATCACTACTTCACTACCAGACCTTGCACCTCTAGGTGGAAAAGAGGCTCTACTGAGGCTGTAACAGGGTTTGAACCCTGCTGTTGATTATGCTTTGGCCACTGGTTGGGGCTCAAACTCTCAAAACTTTTCCTTATTGGGTTTCTAAAGATATTACAAACAGAGATATAACCCCTAACTGACTTTTTTTGGCACTTCCCTAGTGCTTCATTTATAATAGGGGTGGGTTTTTTTTTTTTTTTTAGTATGCTGCACTTTCAACAATGAAATGAGGACATCATGTGTTCTAACCTATGCACCCTCCATTCATGAAGTTTCACAAGGTTAGAGTGTCTGATGACCAGGCCAAGATTTTCTACCAGCGATTGTCTCTCAGTCGCCATGTCTTACAATGCTATCCTTATGCTTGTCTCTGAAGCCAAATATCTGTGCACTCCTTACATTCCTTGAATGTGACTTTTCTTGGGTTTTCGTCTGCAAGGGACCCAACACTACTTTGAATTGGTCTCTCAGGCTCCAAGAAGGACTGGCCAGCATCCTCACACAACCCGTCCTTGTGGGTTAGTAGAATCTATCACACTCTATCTTGAGTGCATGGCTGTTCAATGCCACTTCAGATATTATGGTTCTCTCCAACAGAGTTCGGTTTTTCTTTGCCATGTTACTGCAGGTGTTCCAGTTGGGACACTTGTAGAGAGTTCCTTTTCCTTTATAAGTTAGGTCTGGGTGAATGTCAATATGGGACACTAAACAACTGTTGGGAAGGCGGTTCTCCATAGCCCTCCATAAAGAGCCAGCGTGGTGTCGTGGTTAACAGTGGTGGTCTGGAGCAGTGGAGTCTGATCTGGAGAATCGGGTTTGATTCCCCAATCCTCCACATGAGCTGCGGAGGCTAATCTGGTGATCTGGATTTGTTTCCCCACTCCTACACACAAAGTCAGCTGGGTTACCTTGGGCAAGTCACAGCTGTGTAAGAGCTCTCTCAGCCTCACCTACCTCACGGGGGTCTGTTGTGGAGAGGTGAAGGGAAGCTGATTGTAAGTCGGTTTGAGTCACTCTTAAGTAGTAGAGAAAGTCGGGATATAAAAACCAACTCTTCTTCTTCATCATAGTCTCTTTCTTTGAGAAAAGACTGAAATTGAGTTTTGAAGTCAACCTAATAGAATTGCACAATCATCCCTAAAACAACTGTAAAATAGAATTAACTACAAAGAGCTTACTCTCTTCCTAGGGTGTTTCTATAGTTAATTGGGAATTATTTTGTAAAAAAAAAATTAAATAAACAACCCCACACAATATAGCTTAGTGCCAAGATAGCTGGGTTACATGATAGCTTAAGTGAAATTAAAAAAAATAATGTGCATGCCTCTGTAAAGGTTCACACAAGCAACCTGAAGGTTTGCCTGTCCATCTGTATATAGCTACTTATATAGACAAAATCCAATAATCAAGATGTGAAATATCAACAACTGTGTGTGTTAAGTGTTATCAAGTCTCTTCCAACTCATGGCAACCCTATGAATCAATGTCCTCCAAAACATTCAATCCTTAACAGCCTTGCTCAGATCTTGCAAACTGAGGGTCACCAACTACTCAGTGGCTGTGGATCAGTGGTAGAGGATCTGCTTGGCATGCAGAAGGTCCCAGGTTCAATCTCTGGTATCTCCAGTTAAAGGAACCAGGCGAGTAGGTGATGTGAAAGACCTCTGCCTGAGACCCTGGAGAGCCGCTGCCAGTCTGAGTACACAATACTGACTTTGATGGACCGATGGTCTGATTCAGAATAAGGCAGCTTCATGTGTTCATGTGTACTCAAACAAAAATATTCATAATGAGCTTGTTTTGCCAGTCTTAAAGCCTGTGCTCTGTGTGTGAACACAGTGTGGGCTGGTGTGGTGTAGTGGTTAGAGTATGTCACTGGCAACCAAGATCAAGATAATTCATACCATAGCATTCCCCACTGGACAATGAAGGAAGATGGCAGGACGGGTCTCCCAGTCCAAGTCTGGAACTCTGCCTAGTATGGCTACATACTGGCTTTCTTATCTCCACCTTCATGGTATAGAGTTCTTCTGTCCATTCAAAACTCTGTCCTGGCTCAAGAACCACCAAGAATGGCAAAGGACATAGTAAAGAAGGATTGCAAATGGATAATGAAGTCTGAAGAAATTACAGAAACACACGCAGAGATCCTTTATGCATGAGATAAGATGCCTTCTGCTCAAGCAAGAGAGAGTAAATAATACACTACACATTCCACAGTGTATGAAAGACTTACAACCTTGGTCTCATTCAGGCTTCCTTGAAACCTTTAAAATATACCATTTAACAATTGTTTGATTGATTGATAATATGAGTTTCTCTAACAAAAGTACTCAGAAACACTAATAAAAACAGTCATAGATTCATACAATTCGCAAGTGAACCGAAAATGTTTGGGGGACAAAATAAGCAATAGCATCTAAGAACTCATTAAAACAAGATTTTCTAAAATTATATTAGAATATCAATATCGTGTTGAGATGAAAAAGTTTGTCACAACCAGGTAGCTGACTGAATACAGTTGTGTGATTCAGACAAAGTCAAGCCGCTGTCCTACGTACTTTGATAAGAAAGTTAAATTCTCCCAGTGACATCAATGGGATTTAAATTTGGCCAGAGCATGTGCCATCTTTTTTTCTTAATTATCATGCCAGAAATATAATGCTCATCCTGAATAGAGACTCAAAATCAGTGACAAATCTGAGAAAATATGCAGACAGTTGTGGAGCGGGTGGTGGAGATTGTTCCAACTGTACAAAGACAATACTTTTTTTGCTATACACGTAACACAAGTGAAAGCTTAATTAACTTGTCAGAAAGCGTGGCATCTCTTTTCTTAAGCTGCTGCACCCACCTTCCCCCAAAAGACTTGGAGTAAGAAGGGGGAACAGGGTGAAAACAATCCTCAGAACTTTATCTGAGGGAGCTGATCACACAAGACATTCCTGCCACCCTGTAATCTAACTTGTCTGTCATTACCACAGGCTTTTTTCTCCAGCTGGGTGAGCAGGCCTCTTTCACCATGTGTCTGGTAATGTCTCCACAGCAGAACTCCCAATTGTTCTACCAAGAGGGACACCTTTGTGCTCATGAAGTGAGGTAATAAGACACACCGTCACTAATTATGACATACAACACCACCACCTGACAGGCAGAAATAGAAAGTTCTGATGGGGGGAAAACCTGAAGAACCACACAATGTTTGATGGTCCTTTGTTTGCAGGAACCCACAACTATGAATCACGGCTTTAGTGATGCCCTTAAGGCAAGCTCACATGGATTTTGTTTTCTCTAGTGCATCCATTCCCCTAAGCAGCATAGTACTTATGGTGACCCCTCAAATCTGATAGTCCCACATATAGGGTTGCCAACTTCCAGGTACTGATGATTAACAAGAGCAAGCACTAATGGCGTTATAAACAAAATATAGTTCAATTTTCAATAAACAATCACATAAATCACATATATGCCAACTGCAATTTCCAAAGTATTCAACTGCAAAGTCCCGAAAAGGTGCGATGAGCTTGAAGTGAACAAGCCGGAAACTCTGGCTGACGCGATGTTGCTGTGAAACTCTGGGAAACGAAGGTATGAAAAACCCGAAGATAGTTTTGCTGGAATAGAACACAATTGAAGCCAAATGGAATATTATTGGCGTGATCATATCATATCCCGAGATGGGACTCCGGTAAAACCCATTTCCAGGTACTAGCTGGAGATCTCCTACTATTACAACTGATCTCCAGCCGATAGAGATCAGTTCACCTGGAGAAAATGGCCGCTTGGCAATTGGACTCTATGGCATTGAAGTCCCTCCCTTCTCCAAACCCCGCCTTCCTCAGGCTCCACTCCAAAAACCTCCCGCTGCTGATGAAGAGGGACCTGGCAACCCTCCCCACATACCATGATGAGAGAACTGAGGGGTAGGGTTGCCAACCTCTACATGGGGTCTGGAAATCTTGTGGAATTATAACCGATCTCCAGATGCTAGAGATCGGTTACCCTGGAGAAAATGGCTGCTTTGGAGGCTGGACACTTATACCCTGCTGAAGTCCCTTACCCCAAGCCCCACCTTCCCCTGGCACCACTCCCAGAAATCTACAGGTATTTCACAACATGTAGTTGGCAATAGGATTGCCAGGTCCCTCTTTGCTACCGACGGGAGGCTTTGGGGGCAGAGCCTGAGGAGGGCAGGGTTTGGGGAGGGGACGGACCTCAATGCCATTGAGTCCAATTGCCAAAGCAGCCATTTTCTCCAGGTGAACTGATCTCTATCGGCTGAAGATCACTTGTAATAGCAGGAGATCTCCAGCTAGTACCTGGAGGCTAAGCAATCTTAAATATATAACCTGTGCCAGTATTAAGAATATTTTATAGAAGAGGCAGCACGAAGGCTCATAAATCAACAATCTATAATAGGAAAATATACACTTTGAATCTTTTATTTCTAGGCAAATCCAGCATTACTTCATGTTGCTGCCTGAACACAACATTCCTTCATGCTGTTGTCTGAAAAAGGGTGAGGTTTGTATTGCCTCAAGATCCCAAAAAGATCCTCTTGCAACAAGAGATGCATTTAATATTTGCCTTCCAGACTATGTTTCCGAATGGATTGAACAGCGAATTTGATCTATCTTGCTTTTTATAAATTTACCTGTGTACTTCACGATGAGTGTCTCTTTAAGAACACAGCAGTCCCATGCCTTCCATTGGGAAACGTGAGACCAGGTGTAACCTCCCAATTGGCTCATTAAACCTTTTTAGATCACTAAAACAGTAGTGATAGCTAATGCCACAGGAGAAACTGGGTGCGCACTTTATAGTCTAGGACTAATGGATGCATTTGTTTGGGTAAGATATGTTCATATTGATTGTTAATCAGATTAATTGTAAATAACAGAATGTATAACAATGGGCTACTATCCTCATGTTAATAAGCTTGTATTGTCAAGGGGACCATGGTTCCGACAGTTTTCATACAGCAAGGGCTTTTGCTTTCTATTGCAGCTTCAGGAGGCATCCGACAGCAGGCAGTAAATGTGAAATTGACATGCATTAGGAGCCGATAAACTTTGAATGAGCTGACGAAGCGTAGCGAAACGTGCTACAGCTGTCTACACGTTCTCTTTGTGTAGTATTGTTTTGCCTTGGGGCTCTCCCCTGGACCTTTCTGCACCCTAGGAGGAATTTGGACCTTCAGGCACCATTTGGAACCTTCGTGGTCAAGAACGGGTGCAGACGCGGTTGCTAGTCTATGACTTAGACTCTCTTGCGTCATTGTTGAATTGCGATCCATTTCCCTTGTATGTTTTGTGTTGTTAGGTTGTCTTAGGTAGGATTTTTGTTATTGTGTTTAATTGTGTTCAGGCAACAGCATCAAGAAATGCTGGATTTGCCTAGAAATAGAAGATTCAAAGTGTATAGTTTCCTATTATGAATTGTTGATTTATGAGCCTTTGTAGTACCTGGAGGCTGGCAACCCTAGTTGGCAAGCCTGCAAAGGTTTTTTTTTATTACAGGCTTCAGCATCTATGCTGCAAAAGACCATCAAATCCCAATCAACTGAATACGTTGATCGCTTTATACTAATACCCCCATTTCCAATTGTGTGCTAAGTCGTCAAACCAAAGTGATTTACCTATTTTGAAAGTCCTGTTCTCTCACTACATTTAAGGCTGCATGATACCAAACAAACAACAGCTCTGCAAAACATCAAGAAAGCAAAAGACATCCAAAGCATGCCAGAAAAGTCAGCAGAATGAAGAAAGCAGCAGTAACAAAACAAAATTAAGCGAGAAGTGAAATAAGTAATATATTTTTATCTCGCCAACTATCCAAAGAGTTCAAGAGTGACAACCTTTGTCTTTTAAAAGACCACAGAAGCAGAAGCACACCAAAGGCCTTGAAAGCCCTTGAAAGCAAACAGGCTTTCTATGTTTCCCCCTTAAAAAACAGTCAGTAATATATATTGACACTTCACTGGGCAGTTTGTTCTACAGCCTGAGGGAAGCAACACAGGCTGGATCCTTATTCTTCTGGAGAAATGCCTTTAGGGCAACTTCTGCCATGACTTCTCCTTCTCTCATTTTACAAAGCATGCGGGTTACCCTCTTGTTAAATCAGAGGGCTGTATGTAAGTTTGAACACAAGGATCCCTCCGGTCATGTACAGGATATCAGTAGAATTTCTATATTTAGTTCTGAGTATGGTTGCCAACCTCCAGGTAGTGCCAGAATTACAACTGATCTCTTGCCTACCGAGATCAGTTCCCCTGGAGAAAATGGCTACTTTAGAGGGTGGACTCTATGGCCTTATACCCCACTGAAGTCCTTCCCCTCCCCAAACCCTGCCCACCCAGGCTCCATGCCAAATCTGCAGGAATTCCTCAACCCAGTTGGCAACCCTAGTCCTGAGCAGGTTACCAAGATGCAGGTGTTTGGCATCTCATACCCCACGATTTTTGCTTGCATCTTTGGATACATCAATGGGAAAAACTGTTTTGGGATCAGCTGTTAGACACCTTCACTGGTCACACAGAATGAAGCCGTTACCCCATTGCTCTAAAGCAGCATCAAGAATGAGGGGGCAAGTGAATGAGAAAGATTTTTGTCTGTGAAAATTTGGGCTGTTTAATTGCATTGCCTATATCATACTGCTTTTTGCATTGTTTTTCAATTTGTAATCCTGCATTGTTGTATGTAGTAAACAGTTTTTCTATCACATTCTCTAATTTTTAATCTAGTTTTTATTGCATTGTTTATATGTATGTTGTTTTTATGACATTATTACATAGTTTTTGTGTGTGCGCATTGTTTCTAATTGTGTAATCTGCTTTGAGAATGAGAAAGACGAACCATGAATGAAGTGAATAAATAAAGAATTCTGGGTAAAAAAAATTGCAACCCAATGTAGACATTTTCTATATTTTAAAATAATCAATTTTGAAATGCATATAAATTACCCCAGAAAAAAATCTGTAAGGTTTATTTAGTAGTTCTGTTCAAGTTCCTTAAGGATAGTGTTGCTAAATTCATTTTTTGGAATCTCATTCTTGAGATCAAAAACTTCCCCAAAACAGATGAATTCCATTTGCTTCAGCAATTTTCAGTATTTTGCAAGTGAATCTACAGTATTTTTTTTCAGTTTTCAAGACATTAAAATTGGATATAATTCTTAATGAAATTAAAATGGCATGTATGGATTTTTGCATACATATCTATTTTTTTTCCAACTTGGAAAAGTATTATTTACACAGAAGAAAGAAAGAAAGAAAGAAAGAAAGAAAGAAAGAAAGAAAGAAAGAAAGAAAGAAAGAAAGAAAGAAAGAAAGAAAGAAAGAAAGAAAGAAAGAAAGGCTCAAATAAACTTTCAGACTTTTGGCCTCTCTGGATGTTTATGCATGGGAGTTTTACCTGAGGTTCATTGCTCACTGGACCCACACTTACCTGTACACCAGCAGTCTTCAAGCTCAAATCAAGAAGCATTTGAGTCCCCACCCCTAGAAATGCTGCTTTGTAATTGGCTGTAGTGCTTACTGTGAGAGAAAAGCCCCCCCTAAAAAAAAACAAATTGCCACATTAAAAGGCATTTTTAAAAATGGAGCTCTCTAAAACGTTGGGGGGGGGGAACCCAAGCCTCATTTCTAAAATCCTTTCTTCTGCTCAGAAAGAACTCAGAGGAAGCAGGAAGTATTTTAATGCCCGCCCCTTGACATGCTGCTTTGTATTTAGCTGTAATGCTGTCTGCAAGAGAAATGTCACTCCCCCAAGCTTCCATGTCCCGCACTCTGCCTTATCCGTGGGGATTTCTCCCGGGCTGAGCTCAGGGGATATGGAAGAATCGTGTTAATAGAGGGATGGGAAGTCCCAGCATTTGTGAGGGCTGGCAGTGAGGTCATCTCCAACAGATGGAAAACTCATGCATAAATCCAAGTAACAACCAAGACAGACCAGGGGCAAGTAGGAGTGAAAGTACCCATGCATAAACAACCTTAGTCTCAAGAAAAGAAAAGTCTGACTAGCCATTTACTGATGGCAGAATCTAGTAGGAAATATGATCTAAAGATTTTAAGGAGACTTTGGAAGCAAAGGGCCTCAGTGACGTCAATTTACAGAGCACACCAGTTAATTAATGGCAGTAGGGTTGCCAAATGACTAGAGAAAAAAATGTCCTGTCCCTTTAATAGAGGCTTAATGGGATATTTTTCAACACACTATGCCATTTACCTCCATACCATGAAAAGTTTTAACTGCCTATTTCCACACATTAAACCTCTATTAAAGGGACAAGACATTTTTCTCCAGGCCTGTTGTTAACTCTAAATATTGGCCCAGTAATTCCCCCCACAAAAAACACCCGCTGTAGATTTGTTCATTAGCCATCTCTTTCTTATATATTTTAAACTAGCCAGCAAACAAGACTTGCAGAGGACCACAGTGACATACACAATAGAGGGCTGGATTTGAACTGGGAGAGAATCATGCAAATAGGGTGGGCCTCTGGGTATTTGGTTTAGGATTTCCAATCTCCAGGTGACCATTTTCTCCAGGCAACCTGGAGAAAATGGCCACTTGGGAAGGTGGACTCTATTTAGGGTTGCCAGGTAGTAGCAGGAGATCTCCTGCTAATTCAACTGATCTCCAGCCGACAGAGATCAGATCACCTGGAGAAAAATGGCCGCTTTGGCAATTGAACTCTATGGCATTTAAGTCCCTCCGCTCCCCAAACCTTGCCCTCCTTAGGCTCCACCCCAAAAATCTCCTGCCGGTGGCGAAGAGGGACCTGGCAACCCTAACTCTATGGCATTATACCCCATTGAAGTCCCTCCCCAAACCCTGTCCACCTCAGGCTCCACCCTCAAAATCTCCAGGTATTTCCCAACCTGGAGCTGGCAACCTGAATTTGGTTGAAGTTGCATCTGGTTTACAGGAGATGTTATCTACATAGTAGGTGGCACCATTTCAGCAAATGGATAAACCTGAGCTATATGTTCATGTTGTGCCTTTAAAAAGCAAGGAGCCATCAAGTTTTTATCAAATATTCAGATATACAGAGAGAAGCTAAAGGATATTTCTATGAAAATTATCCTTCTTGTGCCATTGAATAGTATGGGGTGTTAAAAAAAATAGGGAGGAAACAGCTACTTAGGGGGAAATACAAAATCCCCTCACTTTTAAAAATCTGGAATCTGCTCTTCCCCCTCCATTTTCTAACCTTTTAGAAAACATAGTTTTCCTGTAGCCTTTGTTGATGTTTGAGGACTGAACTCTTTTACTGGAAAATAAGATTCCCCCAAGATGATATTATGAAACATGTATTGTTGTAGTCTTTTTTTTTAAGCCAGTGCAAAATA
Organism: Euleptes europaea; assembly: GCF_029931775.1. Taxonomy (NCBI): domain Eukaryota; kingdom Metazoa; phylum Chordata; class Lepidosauria; order Squamata; family Sphaerodactylidae; genus Euleptes; species Euleptes europaea. The sequence continues at coordinate 26,210,072 of NC_079326.1, forward strand.
TAGTAAGCATTTCAACACCATCATAGATTTCAGTGTCTCAACAGGTTTTGGTGGTCAAATCTAAAGACTATGCAGATAATCCCAGGCTGACGCAACTGTAATTAGAACAGAATATTGAGAAATCCAATGTTCTTCTGCCATGGAAAACGCAGACATGAAACACTCTTATCCTTAAAAATTGACTGATGAGTCTGACATACGAAACTGGCAACATCCATCCATTCCCTTTGTTACAAACCATTCACATCCTTTCAAACTCTGGAAATCAGTTTAGAACAAGAAATTTCTAGGCCTTAGCATTTAGTTAAAATGTCACCACCACTGCATGCACTCAGGGCAGCTAACAATTATATGAAAATGCATCTTAAAGCATCAGCTAAAACTATCATTCTATAATACTTTGGTATAATAACTTCAGAAGGATTTCTGTTCCTGGGACATGTCCTTCTTGTGCCCACCCCCCAACAGCTTAAAATGCCACCCCTGGGGGGACAAGGCAGAGAATGTAATCTGGCCATGGTGATCTATGCTTTGGTTATACTGAGTATGATTATTGTAACATCTCCTACTTAGGGCTGCCTTTGAAAATGGTCTGTACATTTCAGTTGGTTCGAAATGTGGCAGGCAGGCTACTGTTAGGGGATGGATACAGAGGTTGAATCCCTATGGTGCTGACAGATCTGCACTGGCTTCTAGGGTTGCTATGACCTTCTTCACCACCGGCGGGAGGTTTTTGGGGCAGGACCTGAGGAGGGCAGGGTTTGGGGAGGGGAGGGACTTCAATGCCATAGAGCCCAATTGCCAAAGCGGCCATTTTCTCCAGTTGAACTGATCTCTATCGGCTGGAGATCAGTTGTAATAGCGGGAGATCTCCAGCTAGTACCTGGAGGTTCGCCGCAAAAAATGAAGGCTCAGTGCTGTAAGGATAATTGGAGTAATCCAAAACAGCACTATGACAATATAAAGCAAATAAGTGAATTTTATAAAGTGCAAAGTGAATAAATATATACAGCATATACAAAGGGAGTACAACAAGATACACAATTTACAATAACGATCCAATAAATATGATTTATCCAAAGGATGCCAAAAGTCCTAATACAACAGCTGTTGTATTAGGACTTTTGGCATCCTTTGGATAAATCATATTTATTGGATCGTTATTGTAAATTGTGTATCTTGCTGTACTCCCTTTGTATATGCTGTATATATTTATTCACTTTGCACTTTATAAAATTCACTTATTTGCTTTATATTGTCATAGTGCTGTTTTGGATTACTCCCAGTACCTGGAGGTTGGCAAACCAAAAAATTAATAGTACTTTACCTTTAAAACTTTAAATGGCTTGAGGCTAGGTTACTTGAAGGACCACCTCCTCCCATATTGTCCAGCCTGCCAGTTAAGATCTGCCTCAGGTCTGCTCTTTGCGCCTTCAGAGGGGAGGTGGGTGGCAATCAGACAGAGAGGACTTTTTCAGTAGTGATGCCTCACCTATGGCATGCCCGTTCCCTTGAGGCTCACCTGGCATGTAGGTTTCTTTCATTTAGTCAGGCAAAAACATTTTTGTTTACTCTGACTTTCAATTAAGGGGTTGATCTTTTACAATCATTTTATAGCATGCGGTTAGTCTAAAAATTGTTGCATTCATTCTAAGCGGCTCAATTATTTGTTTCATATTCTCTGGTTGAGATTTTTTTAATGCAGACTTTTAATTTGTATCTTTTAATGTTAATGTTTTATTACATTACTTCGTGAGCAGATTTTTGAGGAGAGGTGGCCCAAAAAGTCCCTAAATAAACAAAAAACAAATAAATTGGGGGAGGTTTGGGTTTCAGCGGGAGCAGGGAAACATAAATTCTGTGGACATAAATTCGCATAAATACTCTGTTGAATCCATCCCAGCCTATGTGGGATTCAACTATATGAAAATAGTGGTGGAAACATTAAAACGTCAATTTTATGAATGCTTATGTCAGAGTAACCTCCACTGAACTTAGTATTTCAAAGCAGATATACCTTACAATCAGGTTGCTTGTCATTTAAAAATACCCAGCAGCCTAGAAAACTGTCCAGCGATTTATCCAAATCCATAAGCAAATTCTACCCTGTGTTCCTGAAAGCAAGGGCAAATATGTGTTGTTGCACTCTCTCTGGGAAGTCCCTTCATAGTTCCAAGGCTATCCCTCAAAAGGCTCTGCTCTTCAGTAGTGAGTAACGTGTGAATCTCTTGCAAGATTCACACTTGATTCTATTATCTTGCTGCTCATATACAGACAGCTTATATAAGATTCCAGGATCTTAGCACTTAGTATCATGTCCCAAAACCAACTGGCGATCAGTGCAATCAGTACAAACTTGAGACCTCTGCTGATGTTGTTCCACATGTTGAAATCAACATGGGACAACAAGCATGAATACACTATCCCAGGGGTCGGAAACTTATTAGTCAAAAGAGCCAAATATCAACAGTACAACGATTGAGATTTCTTTTGAGAGCCAAATTTCTTAAACTTAAAATATATAGGTAGGTACACTGTTTATTAACTTAATAAACTTTAATTAAAGTTTTAAGTCTTAATTAAACTATAGGTACACTGAATAAAACTTGATGTCATACTTAATAGTGATCTTATTTATTGATAAAAATTAAATTGTAAGTCCCTGCCATTTTCCCCTCCCCGTCCGGAGTCCTCATCTGGAGGCCTGGTCTACCGCCATAAAAGCCTATTGGTAGACCTGGCCTCCGGCTGAGTCCCATTGGGAGGCCAGGTCTACCCATTGGCTTTCTTGGCAGTAGACCTGGCCTCCAAAGGCCCATAGAAGCCAATTGGTAGACCTGGCCTCTAAAGGGGGACTTTTTCCCCTCCTCGGTGTCCAGGTCTACCGCCAAGAAAGCCCGTGGGTAGACATGGCCTCCCAATAGGACTCAGCCGGAGGCCAGGTCTACCAAAGGAAGCCCGCACCGCCCAACAGTTGAGCGGGCGCAAGAGCAGGGGCTCCGAACCAAGTTCTGAGAGCCACACTCAACGGGCCAAAGAGCCGCATGCGGCTCTGGAGCCACAGTTTTGAGACCCCTGCACTATCCCCCCACCCCCAATCACACACACCCTATGGTGTTACAGTTAAGAGTGTCACACTAGGATCTGGGAGACAGGTTTGAATCCTCACCCCACCATGGAAGTTTGCTGGGTGACGTTAAGCCAGTCACATTCTCAACCAAATCTACTTCACAGGGTTCTTGTGAGGATAAAATGGAGAAAAAGAGAACAGTGGAAGCTGCTTTGAGCCCTCAAGAGGGGGAAATGGATGGATGGATGAATTAATTAATTAATGTTGCTTGCTGGCTGGTGAGTATGGTGTCTATGTACATAAAAAGTACCCAGTGTGCACACATAAACTCTGCCTTCATAACCAGGAGTGTTTGAAAAAGCAGGATACCCTTTAATGATGGTGGAGTATACTTCATGTACTCTGAACACACGTAGATGCTAAACTCATGAGTGATGGATCATGCGTAGGCAGAGTGGGTGGGGCCAGTGCATTTGCATCTGCTCCTCTTCTATGGATGTTGATTTCAGCATGTTTTGTTCTCCCCTTTCAGGTAGGCTGCAGCATTCGGCTCCAGTAGCAAATTCTAAACTATTTGATGAGCAGTCCTACATAGCAGCGTTCATTGCAGTAGTAAATCCGTGATGTTACAACTTTATTTATCCGACATATTTATTCTCTGTGACTCAGCTATACAGTTCCTGAGGCAAGTTCTAATGTGCAGAAATAATGTTAACAATACTCGTATAAATAACCAGTAAGAGGAATACTATTTATGTGTGTTTGTGTGTGTGTGTGTGTGTGTGGTTAAAAAATAGCAGTATAAAATTACAGAACCAGAAGCAGCAACGGGACTGATGGAAAGAAAAGTCTTATAGGTGCCACCAACTTATGAAGAGTAGCACCAGGTGAAAGCCTATGGGAAAGGAATTCCAAAATTTGACTGCCACCATTTGCAGCTACCAAAAAACAGAGGAAACTTTGTCAATTACTACCCTGTTCAGCAGTCCTGTCCAAAGCAAAAGAAACACTCAAGGGCAAGTGCTCTGATCTCCTTTTAGATCCAGCATCTGCTCCAGGAAATCATGCCTCTTACCTAGCCAAAGAGAAAGATTACACACCAAGTTTGCTAAAGCCAACAATTAGTAATAAAATATGTACTGTGCTTTTGAGTGATATACTCATAGTATTCAAAACACCTCATTTACATTGTTCTTAGAACAAACCTCTTAAATCTTAGATCAGCAAATATTATTATTATTATTAGAAGAGTTGTTTTTATATGCCGATTTTCTCTACCTTTTAAGGAGAATCAAACTGGTTTATAATCCCCATCTCCCCACAACAGATACCTTGTGATGTAGGTGAGGCTGAGAGAGCACTAAGAGAACTGTGACTAGCCCAAGGTCACCCAGCTGGCTTCTTGTGTAGGAGTGGGGAAACCAACCCAGTTTACCAGATTAGAGTCTGCCACACATGTAGAGGAGTGGGGGATCAAACCCAGTTCTCTAGATTAGAATCTGCCGCTCCTAACCACTACACCATGCTGGCCTCCAGTGCAGATGTTGGGAAGGAAGTTGAGACAGTGGTAGAGCATCTGCTTGGTATGCAAAAGGTTCCAGGTTCAATCCCATGGAACTCCAGTTAAAAGTATCAGGCAGTAGGTGATGTGAAAAGCCTTTACCTGAGACACTGAACAGCCTCTGACAATCTGAGTAGACAATAATGGCCTTGATAGAGCAGTGGTCTGACTAGTATAATGCAGCTAAATTTGCTAGAGTTACCAGCTCATGAAGCCTTAATTTGTCTTAAGGCTGTGCAGGAAGGTAGTATCATATTACAGGACGAAAAAATACTTTCTTTAAAATATATACTTTTTAATCCTGTGAGGTGAGAGTATAACAGCAAAATCAGACAGATAAACTGTTCAGCGTTTAGTGACATGACTGCAAATAGATAGAGGTCATTTATGCATGGTCGCTTTAACCTCCTTTATTCCCAGTTTCAGCCAGGATCAAATTTTTCAGTATGCACGATATCTCTCATTCTTTGGAACCTCAACGCTGTTTTGACGCAAAACAAACCTGGCTTTTTCCATTCCTCTTCTGGCCCAAATTAGACCATTCATCCTGGCTCACCTACAAGTTACAAAAGGCAAACTAAATAAAGATAACAAAAACCCTTTCAAAATATATTATTGTTGTTGTTGTTGCTACTACTACTACTACTACACACGGGCTAGTTTTGAAAAGATCCCTATTTGTTTTTTATTGTTATCTCTATGATAAGCAATTTCATACTTTGGTACTATAGAAACAAAAAATAGAAATCCCTTCAAAAGTAATGATATTGTTATCATAGTTTTCTACATGCAACATGCTAGTTTTTAATGGGCTGCTGGCCAATTTTCTAGTGGACCACCTAGCGCATCAGAAATTGATCATAAATCCACCAGCTAGTATAATCTACATTTTGCCAGCTTCTACTAGTGATATGGAAAAAATCCATAATTACCTGATTTAGAGTATGATTTTTGTAGTTTACAATGTACTTATTTTAGAGCGTTATATACAGCCCCTCAAGCATCAGTTTCATGGCATGAGTAATGCTTATATATGAGTCTAAAGGCATTTCCCTGAAAAGTTCTCAGTTGGCTCATAATGTATAATGAGATCTTGCAAATATGCAGAATGTGTTGCTTGCAGTTTTTCTGGCCCAGTCAAGGGCAGTAGCTGGAGCTCAGAAACAGCTAAGGAAATGCTTCCAAATGGTGATTCCTATTGGTCTCTGAATTTGCCTGATTAAGCCCTGGGAAGCATCTCAACCAAACAGCGAAAGCTCATGCAAAGCCTTTTTATTATTTTTCTAAAATGCCAATTCTTGATGAATGATGTAACTCCAGAGATCACTGTGGATGTAGCCAAGTTTTTGGTTGAAGTGATGAAAATCCAAAACCTTAAAATCTTTTATTCTTACGGTTCTCAGTTTTGATCTTATCGTACCGATTTTAAGATGTATGTTTTCTGTTTGTGATACTTGTCATAATGTCTATGCCATGAAAGGTTTATGGAATGGAATGGAATGTATTATTTTCCTTTATGGTTGTTTTGTTTGTGTTGAGTCAAATATATATGTCTTTTGTCTTCAAGAAGACGTACATTTGTACTATCAAAATATATTTCACACTGAGGATTTTCTATTCCCAAAACCTTCAGTATAAAACTATATTTTATAATATACAGGCATTTCCCACTGAAGACAAATTTAAGACACATCTGTGAACTACAGGAATTCTAGTAAAATACAAATAGTGCATGTAAGACTTGTCATCATCAGAACCCAAAGCTGGTTTCAGTAAAGTGTTCTCATTGATGTTAAGAAATATCCTCAATGGGCAATGGTCACTTGTCAGCTTACCTCTGTCCTGGAGGAATATGAATTCCCAATTGTTGGTCATTTAACTCTTCTCTACGTGCCCTTATAATGTAATCTTGACATCCAGATATAATGGTTAAGAAAGCACCGGTGAAAGATCTTATAGTGTTTTCTGCTAGTCTATTTCTCATCCATCCTCATTAAAACCCTTTTAAAGGGATGTAATATGACACAGCAGTTTTGACCATTACATCATGCTATTCTGTGACAGATTAAAGTATTTTTATCAAAAATATTATTTTCAGAATTACACCTTTCTCCTAAACCAATTGAGACCCAAATCAGGAATCAATAAGAATTAAAACAGTAATACAATGTGTATGTATGTATGTATGTATGTATGTATGTATTTATGTATTCATTATTTATACCCTGTTTTCTCTCCAATGGGTACCCAAAATTGTCTGCTACCCCTGAACAGAAAGGAAGCCAGGTAATGTTCTGAACATGCCACAGGCTAAATTTATTTGAGACGTTTTTAGCCTACCTTTCTCCTAAATGGTAACCTGTCTTTCCTAGGGTTGCCAGGTCCCTCTTCACCAGAATTGAAAAAGCCTGTGCAAAATAGGATTTACTACCGGAAACCTATCTTATTCTTGGCATTCTTTGACTTTTGATTTTGTAATAGGAACCATGTTCCTTTGTTGTTGCTCTTGATATATACTTGATATACACTTGTTGATGTTCATACACTACGATTACAAAGATTGTTGGTTATATCTTGAGTAGTGCTCTGGATTTATTAGTCATAAGTGTCGTTCTTTTTTTTTTTTTTTTTTTGCTAAGTACCTGGAGGTTGGCAACCCTAGTCTTCCCTCTCATGCTTATATATCAGGCTACAGAGATGGGCTACAGAGATGTATAACTCAAAAAGTTATCAAAGCCATGAACATTTAGAGATTTAATGCTGGCTCGCAAGAGCTGGTCCATGCAAATAGTTCTCACTGGGCTCTTGAACTTTAGTTTCAGTTAACAGAAGAAGTAAATTACACAGAAAACAACTTGCCTCATTTCTCATGAGGTCTAACTTTGGTTCATGGATACAGTAATCAACTGTCGGACTTTGAACAGGAAAAACCAGGTTCAAGCTTCCGCTCAGTCATGAGGCTCACTGGCCAAACACTGCCTTTCAGCCTACCGTACCTTGTAATGTGGTTGTGAGGATAAAATGGGGGGAGCCACGTACACTGTCCTGATCTCCTTAGAGGCAGTGCAAAATTAAAAATATGCTAAATAATCAAGGGGAGTGAAATGGTTAAGAGTGGTGGACTCTAATCTGGAGATCCGGGTTTGATTCCCTGCTCCTCCACATGAAGCCAGTTGGGTGACCTCACACTTCTCTCAAAACTCTCTCAGCCCACATGGAGGCAGGCAATGGCAAACCTCCGAACATCTCTTGCCTTGAAAAGCCATAAGTGAGGTGTGACTTGACAGCATTTTCCACCACCATATAATCAAGGCATTTATATAGATCAGGTATGAAGTAGCAAACCTTCACCAAACCAGATGGAGCACACCAGCTGTACAATGTGGCCTTCTAGTGGTACAACAAATTCCCTGCTTATGAAAGTTGCAGGCAAGCAGCAAAAAACAGATGTTTGCTCCTTGGCGAGCTGCCATAATTGTAAATTCCAGTAAATTTGGAAGGGGGGGTAACCTCTGGCAAATAAGTGAGCTAGCTTTGGAAATTTTTCATTCAAATTCCTTCTCCAAAGGAGTCAAAAGGAAAATAATTTCTTAACAGTGATAGAGTATTCTTAGCTTCTTCTCCCCTGGGCATGCAATTTCACTCTTCCTGGTAGCTTTTGTTTTCCAACATAAAATGAAGAAATCTCCAAACACCAGCATACCATAAAAATGCTGCTGGCGTCCTTTAGATTTGTTTTTATTCCAAGCATAGCAGAGAATACCATTGAGATAAGAGTCTGTTTTCCAAAACACTCTTGGCAGTGTTTGTTTGTTAAAAGTTCAAATCACTAACAAAAAATCTCTGCATTGCTAGGAAACAATAACTTTATTCCCACCCACCCCCAAAAAATCCTGTCAAACACTACCCAAAGTAAACATAAAAGGAAACAGAACCTTGATTACTTACCGTGAAGGTTCCTTCAGCTCTGAGGAGAGGAGGGCATCTTGATCAGGGAGTGATTCCAACTGGCTACTCAGGGAGGCAGGGTCAAACTTCCCCTTCCTGTCTCCTCAGTTGGAACTGCCTGTTGCTCAGTTTGATGGCTTTCCAAGCTAAATCTGATAGGAAGGAAATCTATAACGCAACTATAACAGGTAAGAAAGTTAAGGAGAACCATAACAGTATTAGAATTTAAGAGTAAACAGAGAGTCAAAAGGGGAAACCGTGATCTCTCCAAAGTCTAACTTGCTGGTTAATCTTGCTTGCTTGCATCTTCTTGTTCTTTACTCCTATTTTTTTGCTGTAGTTGTTATTTCTCCATCTTCTCCCAGGGTGGGCAGATGCCCTTCTTTCCTCAGAGCAGAAGGAACCTTCACAGTAAGTAATCACGTTTCCGTTCCTGCTCTGAGGAGGAGGGCATCATGATCATCAGGATCTTCAAGAGCTATGATTTCTTCATGTGGGTTTATTCTCCCTCCACCACTTGCTGGAGCACTCTCCTTCCAGAGGCTGAGTCAGCAGAAGTTAAGGTGTTGAGACGATAGTGTTTGACAAATGTGGAAACTGATGACCAAGTAGCAGCATGACAGATTTCTTCCACTGACACCTGTCTGTCAAAAGCTGAAGAAGTAGCCACACTGCGAACTGAGTGTGCTGGGATACCACTGGGCACAGGAATCTTGCTGGCCCTATAGGCCTCTGTTATACATTGTCCAATGGCATAACTGAAGGCTGGTCTAGACATTTTCTTTCCCCTGTTGGGAGCTGTGATGAAAATAAACAGTGCTTCCGATTTTCTGATATCAGCTGTCCTTCTGATGTAGCTCCTCAGTGTACGCCTTAGGTCCAGCTTATGCCACTCCTGTTCTTTCAGATGGTTCGGACGTGGACAGAACAAAGGTAGGCATATTTCCTGGCATCTGTGAAAAGATTTGTTCATTTTTGGTATAAATGCAGGGTCTGGTCTAAGGACAACTTTATTCTTATGGAAAATGCAGAGGCCTTTGTTGACCAGTTCTGACACCCAACGAGCAGATGCATCCATGCCACATGGTTTATGGCTGAAACCTGGATCCTCTTGCCCATTTGTTCCATAGAGCCACCAACCAAGAGAAGACTACATCAGGCAGCATCTGTTCCTTTAAACCAGTGGTTTCCAAACTTTTTGGGCCACAGCCCCCTTGGTTCCACAAACTCAACCCCAGCACCCCCTGCCCTATCCTATAAAAAGCATTATTCAAAATAGAGGTTTGCATGACTCACTAAAGAAAATAATAACAATAAAATTTCAAAACAGTAACAATTAATTGCACATCTATTCAAAATCAAATTAAAACTTTTTAGTTGAAATTTATTCAATAAAACTGATGAAAAAAATTCTGATAGTTTCTACCAAATTTGCCAGCATAGTGCCATAGCTTGATCTACACAGTTGAAGGAGCCCACCTCTAGCACCCCCTTGCTGCCCCCTTACCTCTTAGTGTCCCCCTAGGTAATCCCACCCTCACCAGGGGGTGGTACTGCCCACTTTGGGAACCACTGCTTTAAACTATGAGAGAACTGCCCCTTGGCAGCTGAAAGAATTCTGAGGAGAGGAATTGGCCTGGGTGGTGTCTATTCTTACATATTTGTTATCAGAGTCCAACTCTGCCTTCCAAGTAGAACTGGGTTCAGTAAATAAGTAGGCTCTGGATATAAATGTGCAGGCGGTACTGCTTTCAATGGAATGATCACTCAAATGCACATTCCATTAAAATCAGGGCAATTTACACAGACTAGTCATCCTGGAATGAGCATCCGGACAAGCACTTCTCTATAGGCTATGAAAAAATGTTGCTTGCATGTGCTTGTCATATAGTTATTGTAAATCACTTTGTGCTAATGCTTACATCAAACAATTGTGAAGAAATTTCTAATAACAGGAACTGAAACGAAGTGTGGAAAAAAATCTTCAAGATGATGTGACTGAGCACATAAAAGCCCCTGAGAGCTCAACAGTCAGAAGGGTTGAGTCATGTAATAACTGCAATTTAATAACAGTTGGTCACACATTACAATGTTGGTGGACAAGACACACAGATCTCGCCCATGTTGGCAAGACACATGGATCTCTCCTGGTGGGTTAAGGTGACACATGGACTCCTTCCTCTGATACTGACAGGATTTTGGAGAAAACCACTCGTTTATTCTATTTATCTATGTTTTATTTTAATAGGATTTGCTTGCAATTAAACATACTTTTAGGAGTGCAGATATAAGTCCTTTTCGGAAGTTTTTAGGGTGCGTAATGAACACATGTAGGGTTGGCAGCAAGATCTTCCCAGCCTACACACGTTAATTAGAATGCATGCTTTTTCCTAGTTGTGTGGAGAGGCCTTTATGCACATAGGGTCTCCAGGTCCCTCTTCACCACTGGCGGGAGGTTTTTGGAGCGGAGCCTGAGGAGGGCAGGGTTTGGGGAGGGGAGGGACTTCAATGCCATAGAATCCAATTGCCAAAGCGGCCATTTTCTCCAGGTGAAGTGATCTCTATTGGTTGGAGATCAGTTGTAATAGCAGGAGATCTCCAGCCACCTCCTGGAGGCTGGCAACCCTATATGCACATGAGGTCATATGGACAATAGAATGACTCTATACATGCGTACTAATGAGCATGCATACATTGGAAACAGAGCTTGCCACCATGATTCTAACCATCCCTCCCATGCTTGTTCATTATCTCCCCAGGAGAACATCTTTAAAGGGATGTATTCTGAGACCTATTCGATTTGGAGGGGGGGGAATGATTCCGAAGTCATAAAATGCTCCTGGGTGAGCTTTTCATTCATCTGAACTGTTCTTAATTATTGGCTTCAACTGTGTGCAGTTTGCTGGTCTGCTCTAGATGATTAAAGGTCAGATAATCACTGGAGACCTAATTTATAACTCTCCCAACTTGGGGAGGGGAGGGAATCCTTTTCCACAGCCAGAAGTCCCGGAATGTCTTTTTTTTTTCCGCAATGCCTTTCCCCTTCTTTCGCCATCATTTCATTTGAGGCGCTTCGATTTCAGATTGCGTGACTGCATTTTGATGTTCTTAATTAAGGGCCACAGCTGCAGTCAATTAGAACCGCAGAACTCTTGCAAAACCCACTGCCAATTTCCTCAAACCTTGGTGACTAATAATGACTGCTGAGTTTGACCAGCTCCCTTGGCACGTAGCGATTAATTAAAAATAATGATTACCAAAAAAAGCCAAATTGCATAGTTGGGGGGATAGCAATGAAACCCAACAGAAATGTGAATTTGATTAAATTATTAGGCCTGATTACTGAAACTGAGTAGTCTGACATGCTAATGATAAAAGGTTTGACATGGCCTCCCTTACATCTTGTTATACAATATGGAACAGTCAGAGAGCTACAGCACCACGTACTGAACCCTTATGAGTGCTGATTTACAAATTAATCAGCAGGATCGAGGGAGTGCAATGATTTTCCTCCATCAGGCTTTTCCAGATCAACCAGTAAACCTTTTAATATTCAGCAGTTTCACATTATCTGTATCTGCAGAGCTTGGGAAATCCAGAATGGAATTAAACGCATATTCTGTCCCCAATGTTTTATGCGCAAGGTTTCTATTATTCATACATGCATTTACGAAGAAAAGCAGCACACAGCCAACCACAGAAAAACAGTTGAAAAACAACTTCTCGGGAGCTAACAGCAACGCCAGCCAAAGGCTAGGAACGAGTCCAAATTTTGACCCTGTCTGGTTTAGTTTAAATATCCCCAGTCGGATTTCATTTCTCCTTAGTGAGAAATGAACCTAGGCATTTTTTGAATCCACTTTCTCTTTCTTCACTCTGTATATTTACCATCAACATTAATGCATTTCCCGTGTTATTCTAGCATCTTATGTACATAAATGGCAGATAACAAAAATGTTGAATAAATTGCATGATATCGCATGTTCTTATACATGGCATACTGGTGATGTGAAATAAAACAAAAGAATCATCAACAGCAATGAAAATGAAACCAATGAGAAGGCAATCTATCAAATCAAAAAGAAAGAGAAGTAGCCATATCACTTATTCTCGACCAAAAATGCAGGAACTGCTAGTTCTGGCTTTGGTATATCCCAATACACGCCACAATTACCATAGGATAGAGCTCAAGATTGTAATTTTAGATGACATTGTAAGAAATGTTAACGACAGTCATCGGTGAAAAGGAGTGCTGTGTGCTCCACAAGCAACCAAATTCTGTGCAGCATTTATCACCTGTGAAGACATACGAGTATAACCAAATATTATCACAGCAATTTATGATCCCTGCCTTGCACACACACCTCTAAACAGATTCCTTCTTTACAGCAGATAAAGCAATGTGCTTCCAACTTGAATTCATGTAGAAGTACACAGCTGTTATCCTGCAAGAATGGCCTGTGTTTATAGGGTTGCCAGGTCCTTCTTCACCACCGGTGGAAGGTTTTTGGGACGGAGCCTGAGGAAGGTGGGGACTTTGATGCCATAGTCCAATTACCAAAGCGGCCATTTTCTCCAGGTGAACTGATCTCTATCGGCTGGAGATCAGTTGCAATAGCAGGAGATCTCCAGCTAGTTCCTGAAGGTTACTGTTCTTCATTTTTTGCATTGCCCCTGAAGATTGGCAACCTTATGTATTTAACTTCATCCTGCACAGCACACCACAATCTTGGGTAGCCACTAGCAGGCTCACAGGATGAGTCAGCAAGTCCTATACCTGGAGCTTAGTACTTTGAAGTATTGGAAAGGTTGTGACTGATTGTTTTGGGTAATCATTGCTAATATAATTCAAGTTAATAAACCTGACATTTCTAAATTCCATCTATTTGGTGGACAAATAAGAATGTCATTCCTTTTTCCCCAATTATAGCACGTGGGACTATATTGAAAAGTCCTTTTGAGACGCAAAATGAGGCAGGATGGGGACGACGGCGAGAGTTGTTCATTATATGCACTATTTACTACATCTCCTAATGAAATAGTCTGTTTGAAAGGGGCTGCAGAAGCCTCCCTTTCGAGTCTTGAAAATAAGAATGACCACAGCTTCCTAACTGAATCTCAAAAGGCTATAATTGTGTTCCCCTATTTCATGGTCATACAGTTGGTTGTAAGTAATACGATTACTCACGGGTTACTGCCTGCCGCCTATATCAGAGAGCCAAGCCTGAATATGCAACATGTTCCAGGGTTAATGAAGCCTAATGTGGTGCCAGCATCACTCTGAGCCGTTGCCTGCAGAGTGTGAATGGATTGTATCCTGTCCTTGCATACCATTTTATCCCTGCTGTAATAAATGACAAGCAGAATAAACCACTGATTAAGCATGCCAGTCACTGAATATGTGACTAAACTAACCCCTGCTGTACAGGCAAGTTTAATTTCTCTCTCTCTCTCTAACGATAATTCAGTTTTTAAAACCGTATCTCTGACAAATTTGCACAGTTAGGTTTTACAGCTCAGCAAAGTTGAAATCAAATCATCTCTGCTTTGAACAGTGTTTTGTGTTCGTAGATCTTTTCTTTTCTTCTGGAATGTTATGACCCAATCAGGCATCTGGTTGGCCACTGTGTGAGCAGACTGCTGGACTTGATGGGCCTTGGTCTGATCCAGCAGGGCTTTTCTTATGTTCATATGTTCTTGGGATGTTTTTTTGTTCCTTTGAAGTTTTGACCCATCTGCACACACACACACACACACAAACGAAGAACCTTTTTTGTTGCCTTCCTGGAAATATTTGCTCCTTTGCTCAGAAGAATGTGGACAGACAACAGATATGGCGCAAGAGAAAGAGCAGAAATAGGAATGTGCCATGAGTCAATGCCACATGTGGTGCTCCCATACCCAGAGTCCTTAGCATCAAATTATCTAAACCAGAAATGAAGAATGAAAGAAAAAGGGTACTGAGAGCCATTAATACACTGCTTTGTTTTGCTACCACTGAGGTGGTGGCTGGAGATCTCCTGGGATTGCAATTGACCTGCAGGTGACATATATTAGTTCACCTGGAGAAAATGGCCACTTTGGAACATCTCTCCCCAAACCCAACCCTCATCAGGCTCCACCCCCAAAATATCCAGGTATTTCCCAAACTGGAGCTGGCAACCCTACATTGACCTCTTCTGATGGACTGTGTATCATTCATCTCTATGCTACTAAACGTTCATTGAGGTCATCATTGTGTCATCATTGTGAGACATCCACTTCAGCTGTTGTGTATCCCAGTTTTTACACTTGGACAGTCAGAATAATTCTTTCATATTTGTTCAGCTACTCTTAGTTTGCATTTTTTCAGAGTTTAAGTATAATTTGGCATATTCGGTCAGAAGGAAGGAAGGAAGAAGTGAAAGCATAGGAGAAATAAGACATTACAGGGTGGGTTTGTGAGCTCTTCAGAAGCCCTTTGCCATGACCCTAGGAAAGCCAAGCATTTGATGCATGCCACTTATACATTTATGCTGTCATTACAGGGATCATAAATTTGCCCTTTGCAAGCTTCTCAAGCAGTGTACAATACAGCAGCTTAGACCTTTCCCTAAGATTCGTAACATCAGGATAGTATATGATTACAGTTTATGCTGTTCTTACTCTGAGGCAGAACTGCTGGGTTAGATGTGTTTGTTACATAAAGTTTAGAACAGGCTAAGTTTTTTCCCCTGAATAATAATTTTGTTTTGTACTTTAGAGCACAATTTCAGAATGAATTCGCCCACACAACAAATGGTGTGGACAAGGTGGTATTTCTATCAGAAACATTTTACTTGCTCAAAGGGTTTAAGAAAAGGCACTTTTACAACCTGCTCTGAAAACAGTACATTCAACACGCCTTGCTTTCTGGTACATATGCTTACTCTGCCTTATGAGTTGGATTCTTTTATTACAGTGTGAAAAAATGTCTGATCAAGGCTCATTTGTATACATGGTTTTGATAGCTCAGTGATTTCTTTTAAAAAATGAGTGCTTCATTCTCAATCAGCATAGCTAAGCTAAGCTATTTCACTTTACAGAGTACTGATCAGAAGAAGGATTTTACAACGTTTTTCAAAATGTTACTTTGCATTGACAACCAGTTTGTTTTAAATGATTCAATATTCTTGTACAGTAGAGCTTTAAGATATGATAAATAAGGTTTGCAAGTCCAGGTTGCTAGAATGGATGAGATCTTTTAAGAGCTCAGGTGCTCTGCTACCAAATTAAGCAAAATGAAAATTCTTATTACATAAAATAGAGGAAAAACAAAACTGGAGATTTCAGTTTCCTAAAAGCATCAGCAAAATCACCAAGAGTACATATGAAGTGAAAATGAGAAAATAATGGTAATTAGAAGCTAGAGATTTGCTGACCTTCAAAAGAAACTGGGAAAGGAAATTACTTTCCATGTAACTGTACAGCAAAACTGCATTTTAAAATGAAATTCTAGAGCCAAGTTGAAAGATCATCAATAAACTGGGCTTCTTTTCATACAGAGTTTAAAAAGTGACCTACAGAAAAGCTCTGAGAGAGGTAGTATCTTTGGAAAGTAATCAAAAAGTCAAAGTAGCATTGACAGAAAAGAGTTGAAAAATGTAGGATGATCAAAACTGCAAGTAAAATTCTCTGAAAGATCTCAGAAGAGGTATTGTAATACATCGCATTAGGATTGAGTAAGCCTTCTTACCATGGCTGTCTTCAGATACTCATCCACACATAGAAGAAAGTGGCTGACTCTCAGCTGCTTTGTACTGTTGCAAACTGCTGCAAAAATGCCTCAAAGCAACTGATAAAAATGGAATACTACAAATGGCACGGCTAATCCCATTAGCTGGCGCAGCAATGCTGTTGTTGTGGATGGCGTACTGGGGCATGTGGCTTTGCACCAGTGGGACGCTGGCAGGAGACCAAGCCGGTGTCCCTGGGCCACACTGCCGCTGCAGCGCAGGAAGGCCGGTGTAAGCGACCAAATGACAGCGTCCCTGCCTCTTGCAGCGGCAGAAGTGGCCTGGGCGCCGGTGCAAGCAGCCCAGACGCTGGCACAGGCACTTGCTCTCTTTCTGAGCTCTTTTAGGCCAAGAGCTCAGGGATGGGCTGACAGAGACATTTCCACCTCCATATTGGTTATTTCATGTAGTTTGTTAAGAAATCTGTGATACCTTTTGTAAAAGAAGGCATCATTGGGACAAAAGGTCTAAGAAAGAAACCTACATATTTAGATAGTGGTTGCAGAACTGAATCCTAGCCAGAAATTATTGGTCTCCCCAGGCGAGGCGAAACATTCTTATGGACCTCAGACAGAATATAAAATCCTGAAGTTCTGTAATTGAGATTATCAAGAAATTGTCTCTCTTGTAAAAAGATATACACCCTCTCAAAGGGTCCTAATTTCAGTATGTATGGATTTAACTAGATCATACCTGCATGGAGTTTAGTATGTCTGACTATTAAACTGTCTCATATCTTCAAGTTCATAGTCCTTCCTGTTTTGTCTAATACTAACTCCCTCCTGTCCGCTACTTTAACAACACTACTTTCATATGAACCAAGTTGTAAAGTGCCCTCTTCTCATCATCATTTAAATTGTTCCATCTGGATTTGGTATTCTTTTTAAATGTTTCCAATTGTCAAGGAGAATTTTGCTCTCAAAGACCTGTATTGCAGGTACAATAAGACCTGGGGGCATAAAGAGGGATACATGGTGAAAGGAAGTAGAGGTGGAATGCTCTAAACATGCATTATCTTTAAAAATAGTGCAACATAATAAAAAAAATCATTTCTTCATCTCTGCTTTGACTAAATATTGGGGTTCGTGGGACCTGAACAGACAAAAGCCATGGGGAATGAGAGGTTGTTACAAGGAGGGGAATTAGCTGAGACTGAGCAAAAAGCTGGCTGTATCCAACCCAAAACTCATTTATTATTTCATATCAGAATGTTGTAGAATATAAAAATAAATGTTCTTGTAACAGCCTGTTTATATGTAAACTTGATTTTACACCATTCAATAGTGGTGGATGATTTCATTGTTAACCAATTGCTTTCTACAGTTACTTCAATATTCCATTAAATGGAGCTTTTTAAATCAATTATGGAATTATGAGAAACCAGGGAGAAGCTAGGCTATTGTTGTGGTGATGACAACCAGGGTTACCCCTGTATTTATTTCTACACTACAACACTTTTATCATAGCTTTCATAAGCTTATGATTAAGTTTTGTGGTAGCTTTGGTCATTAAAATATGCAAACCTGAAGGGCAAAAAATTAGGCTGGCTCCTAAAATTTTAGGCTGGCTCTTAGCACCTGCCAGATTTATAACCAGCCTCTCTTCTTGGCTCAAGGCAGCTTATTAAGAAACTCCTAACAAGATTCTGGGGAATCCCAGGATCCCACAGAACAGAGATTAAAAACCACTGATGGAGGATAACAAGATGCAATCCCTGCCCCAACATAAGAGTTGTGAGGATATTTTCCAATATCAAATTGAAAAGAATGTATGCTTTGGGCAAAAGCTGTGAACAGGATGCATTACAACTGACAGCCCTGCCAACAGTTTCAAAGTATCTGCATATCTGCACAAGGCCAGCCGACGTTTACACCCATTTATCCTGCTGTTTACGGTTTACACCGTCAGGATAAAATGCTGGCTCTCCGTTTTAAAATCTTTGCAAAGTGAATTTTAAAATGTTTAACTCTTACCTGTGGAAAGGGCGCCAGTACAGTAACGAAACTGTTCGGACGATAAGATCAGTGCTGCAAAAGATGCTTCTTGGGAAGTAACAAGCCTGAAGTACATCCCTCAGTAAGCCAAAACAAGCAATTGGAAAACCACAAGGTGTGTGGGGGGAGTTGTTTTGGTTGGTAAAGTGAAATGCTAATGGAGGGATTCAACTGTTTGCTTGTTTTGCTTTCAATAATGCATTACTTTATTCCAGCGGGAACTGATCACATTTGGTAATACTCCATTTGGTCTGCGTTGATGCTGGAAGGGGTAAAAACGGGGGCGAGTGGCAGCAGCACCAAAACACAGACAAAAAATGTCGGTTTCAGACAGAAGAAGAGGTACCACTATGAAAACGTTTCATAAAGAGAATGGTTCTTCAAGAAGGGCACTGTACCTTAAAGTTTACCTCCCCCCAAACCCCAGTTTTGAAGTTAACCAGACCAGTGAAATATATCTAGTTTATTAGCCATTAACTTGATCTCTCATCCTCAGAACAATGTGAATTTTTAAAAGGCTGGTTTGTTGCTCAATTTTATCTATCTATATATCTCACATCTTCTGCAAGAAGAACAACTAGGATGAGTAAAAGGAAGTCTATATCCTGTATGAAGCTCCCCTTGAGCATTTAATTTTCATATGTGTGTGTGTGTTAAGTGCCGTCAAGTCGCTTCTGACACATGGCGACCCTATGAATGAAAGTCCTCCAAAATGTCCTATCTTTGACAGCCTTGCTCAGATCTTGCAAATTGAAGGCTGTGGCTTCCTTTATTGAGTCAATCCATCTCTTGTTGGGTCTTCCTCTTTTCCTGCTGCCCTCAACTTTTCCTAACATGACTGTCTTTTCCAGCGACTCTTGTCGTCTCATGGCGTGGCCAAAATACGACAGCCACAGTTTAGTCATTGTAGTTTCTGGGATCAGTTCAAACTTGATTTGATCTATAACCCATTGATTTGTTTTTTTGGCAGTCCACGGAATCCGTAACACTCTCCTCCAACACCACATTTCAAAGGAATCTGTTTTCTTCCTATCAGTTTTCTTCACTGTCCAGCTTTCACACTCATACATAGTAATAGGGAATACGATGGCATGAATTAATTTTCATATACAAGACCTCTATTGTTATGTAAAGGTACATACAGTAGTCCTCTTCATATGACTCAATCCAAGCAGAAACAATGCACAAAGAGTGGGAGCGGGAATAAGCATGCTGGGCCTGACCTAGGGTTGCCAACCTCCAGGTATTAGCTGGAGATCTCCTGTTATTACAACTGATCTCCAGCCAATAGAGATCAGTTTCCCTGGAAAAAATGGCTGCTTTGGCAATTGAACTCTATGGCATTGAAGTCCCCCACCTCCATAAACCCCACCCTCCTCAGGCTCCACCCCAAAAACCTCCCACCGGTGGCAAAGAGGGACCTGGCAACCCTAGCCTGACCCCACCCATGCAAAATCACTGGAATGTGAGCATAGTGCTCAGGCAAGTACAAAATATAACTACAATTACCTAAATTCTAATTACAATCTCCAATTACAATTCCAACTACAATGCTAATGACTACCCACCTCTCTCTCTCTCTCTCTCTCTGTGTGTGTGTGTATGTGTGTGTGTGTGTGTGTGTATATATATATATATATATATATATATATATATATATATATATATATATATATATATATATCACTATACCTTTCCCAGAAAGAAAGTCTTGCAGTGCCATTCTAAGCAGAGTTACACCCTTCTACGTCCATCCAAGTCAATGACCTTAGAAGGGTCTAACTTTGGTTGGGGTGGCATTGTTTCCAGCCAGGCCAGGGAATTACTGAAAGTATGCAATTGGTATGGAATACTGCAGCCAGGATGTTGACTGGAGTGGGTCATAGGGACCATGTCACTCCAGTCTTGGCCCATCTGCACTGGCACCCAATTTATTTCCAGGCACAGTTCAAGGTGCTGATGTCCATCTTCAATCCCTATATGGTTTGAGACCAACATACCTGAAGGACCACCTACTCCCTTATGAACCTACCCAATGACTATTGTCATATTCAGAGGCCCTACTTTGGCTGCCCCTATCTTCTAAGCAACCTGCATGAGGGCCTTACACAGTCATGGCAACAAAGCTCTGGAACTCTCTCCCCAGGGAGATTCATCAGTCCCCTATAAAAAGAAGGAAAAACTTGAGAGTCCCAAAATAAGAAGTGTGTGTGTGTTTGTGCCCTCAGGTCAGAGCTGACTTATGACAACCCTATAGGCTCTCAAGGCAAGAGACATTCAGCAATGGTTTGTCATTGCCTGCCTCCATGTGGACTGGCCCAAGGTGACCCCGCAGGCTTCATGTGGAGCAGGGAATCGAAATCAGTATTCAAGATTACATTCCTGCCACTGTTAAACACTACACCATCCTGTCTCACCCAAAACAAGATACCCAGAACAAATTGAGCAAGCTGCCAACAGCTGTGTTCCTGTTTCCATAGGGAAACCCCTAAGTGAGGAAGTAAGTAAACATTCTAGAATTCTTCAAAGCACTCCGATTAATAATGCAATCCTAAACAGATTGCACTGTTAGTGTTAAAATTCCCGAAGGGTGGGGATTACTGAGTTCCTAGAATCCGCATTTTAAAACTCGTTCAGACGTGATGTTTTTGAAGAGATTTCCTAACACCGATGCCACATCATATTAATTACCAAACCAGCATTAAAATTAACCTATCTTGAGACTTGATCCCCTATACCCGAAAAAATTTTTTTAATTTCAGAAATTATTCAGCAATCCTATTCCTTCCTTAACCAAAAGTTCAGAAAACTCTGATTTCTCTAAAGCAAATGCTCTCCTTTGGAAAAAATCTCTTACATACTGTCACTGTGCAAATCTATACCTTTGACAGGCAATCAGTCACTATCACTTCAACAGTACTTGAAAGAAAATCCCTATTGGATTTGCCGCAAAGTACACCAAGAGTATAGAAAGCTAAGTTTAAATTCGTGTTAAAAAATTTTAACCTTTGAATTTCAAACAAATCCTTTTGAACGCAACTATGACTATGAGTTGGGTGGTGAACATCATTCATTCACATGAGCGGAGCATCTTTGTTCAATAGATAATAGCATTAAAGAGAAATGTGTCTGAGATATTTCTTTTTGTAATACTACAGAATCCAAAGACATATCTAGACAGACATATAGCTCATTCATTAATCCTGGATAAGAGACAATGGGTGAAAACTCATGGTCGCTTTAGCCTCCTTTATTCCCTGTTTCAGCCAGGATTCAGCCATGATCGAATGCATGCGTTTAGCTGAACATGCGTTTGATCCTGGCTGAATCCTGGCTGAAACGGAATAAAGGAGGCTAAAGCGACGATGCGTTTTCGCCCAAAGAGTTGTGCAGGACTATCCAGAGAGCATGGATTTGAACCATGGAGGCCAAATCTCTGCAAAACATTCCATAAAACCACTACTGGTTGTTTTAAGTAATTGTCTGTACGATTACAGAATATTACAGTGATCATCAGTGTATTGTCAGTATAAGCTTTAGAATGTTTGGATATTTAAAAGAACAGCACTTATTTAATTAAAATCAAGAATTCCGGAAAACTGAAAAATAATTGATTCATTAGGCCTAAACTGTCCTTGGCAGAGAAATTCTCCACAATTGTCCAAGAAGCCTAATTGTATTATTCAGTCATGATTATAGACACCAATATTTTCCTTCATAACCAACCTAAGAGCAGATCAGAACAATAGACAGCCTGGAGCTGTTTCCATAAATGTCACCCCACAGTACCTCTCCCTCAAGAACATTTTCACCCACTCATACTGAATAGGATCCAAGCCATAGGCTACTACACATTTTCAAGAGATGGCAGCAAATGACTTTTTGATCTTGCACTGACCAATGGAATGGCACTCACAGATGTGAACTTCACAGCCTCTGACCTCCTCCTAGTGCAGCCTGCTTCATCCATCCCAAATCATGCCCGTAAGGTTAGTGTACCTCTGAGAACAAGGCAGGAGTGAGTTGGCTAGGGTGGAGATCTGCAATGGAAAGGAGCTGGTAAAAATATCTCCCCATTCTTTAGTGGTGGATATGCTTTCTGCCACTGGAAACCATAGTTGGACCCAAGCCAACGGTTAGTCATACTCAGTCATGCATTTCCCTTCATTTGTACCTAAGCCATCAACTGACTCATCTCATTCCCCCCGCCCGCCATGAACTCCATCAGTCAGGAAGTTCCCCATTACCTTTCTTTATCTTCTCAGGTAGCAAATGGCTATGTTTTCCAGTGTATGCTAACATGCTTTGAGCAGCATGCAGTTAACTAACTTCCAAGTAAACCAGGGTACAGACCAAACACTAGGATTCTACGCGCAATGTACCTTACAAAGCTCTAAGCATGAATGTGCCATACAAAGAGAATGTGAGGATGCTTTTGTGATAGAGGCCCTTTATACAGGGCTGTTTCCCTTGCAGTCACCCCACCGGCTGCACCGGTGCTTCATTTTGATTATGCATGCGTTGCCCAACTGTCAGGTTGCCTCGCTCTCCCCACGTGTTTCCGCGCATTTTGCCCATGTTTTCTGGATGCTGTTTTAACAAGAATCCGGAAAACTTTGGCAAAACACATAGAAACATGCAGGGAGAATGAGGCTGTGGCTCAGTGGTAGAGCATCTGCTTGGCATGCGGAAAGGTCCCAAGTTCAACTCCCAGCATCTCCAGTTAAAGGGACTAGGCAGGTAAGTGATGTGAAAGACCCCTGCCTGAGGGGCCATGGCTCAGTGGTAGAGCATCTGCTTGGCAAAACACATAGAAACATGCAGGGAGAATGAGGCTGTGGCTCAGTGGCAGAGCATCTGCTTGGCATGCAGAAGGTCCCCGGTTCAATCCCCGGTATCTCCAATTAAAGGGACAAGGCAAGAAGGTGATGTGAAAGACCTCTGCCTGAGACCCTGGAAAGCCACTACCAATCTGAGAAGACAATCTTGACTTTGATGGACTGAGGGTGATTCAGGATAAGGCAGCTTCATGTGTTCATGTGTTCATGAGACCCTGGAGAGCTGCTGCCGGTCTGAATAGACAATTCTGACTTTGATGGACCAAGAGTCTGATTCAGTATAAGGCAGCTTCATGTGTTCATGAGATGACCTCTGACAGTCAGGAAAGGCATGTATAATCAAAACGAAGCACTGGAGCAGTTGGAGGGGGTGACCACGGGGAAACAGCCCTGCATAAATGGCCAAAGATAACTGTGTTGATTCAAAATGTGAAGGGATGGGAGAATCCCACAGCCCAGAACAACAAAAAAATAAATGAGTGAAGATTTCACTGGTCATCAGAATTATTCTTTATCTCAGTAGAAACTGTTCTGAAGTCCTTGATTTCAATGTAAGGGAATATGCTACAATGAACGATAAACATTTTAAAAGGTTCATCTGTGAATCAGCTTCAAAGTCATTTACAATTCTAGAGTGGTTTTTGGAGGTTGTGTTTGTTTTTAAAAAGCAGCTGTTTGTTTTAAAAGACCAACTGTTACACAACTGATATAAAATTAATACACACATCATCCTACCAATTTATTTCCTTCAGCGCTTTAGGGATTTTTCCTTCTTCATGGCAAAATACAAGCTAGCACAGAAGCAGTAACAGCTAGAGTGTGTTCATGTAGTGTCCGGGAAATGGGCTGTTAACACAATGCATTTCACCTTGGAAATAAACTGGAATACAACAGTCCAAACATTGGCAGGTTGCCATATGTAAATAATTTGGGGGCTGAGTTTCAAAGAGCTGCACATCATTCCAGCTACACTCAAGAAACCTGTGACACCCCTCCTTAGCCCATATCGATCAAGCCAGTAAACAAGCTAAAACAGTTTGTTCCGAACCAAATCAGTCCCATCGATATAGTGTTAATTCACCCCTTGGCCTTTGGCTTAAGGGTTATCCCAGGCCTCTATTTTGTCTCCCATGCTTTTTAACACTGCATAAAATGTCTGTGTTACATAGCCTGGAGATTTGAGCTAAAATGACACCAATAATTAGATTACATCCAGTGCTGTCTCTCTTCTCCATATAATCCCGGGGCACAGAATAAGTCCTAAACCAGTGCCTGAGATCAGCAATAGACAGGGCCAAAGAAACTAAAGCTTAAGGCCAAACTACATAATACAATTTCTAACTAGTTGGGTCTGGGTTCTCTGGACCCAACTCCCTTTCCCCACAGCCACACAGCATCTGCAGGGAATGGCATTTTAAAAGTCTCCAGGGAGCAACTCATTTTGGGACCATGGCACGGGAGGAGGAAGGGCTCCCGCTTCCACCCCCCATGCCATTTCCCCAAGCCAAAACAGCCCTAGAGGAGTGCTATTTGCCCCATGCTCCCTACAGCTGGTATGTGCCTTTTTGAGAAAGAAAATCAGTACCCCCAACCTGACTTGCAGGAAATCATATCTTGTAGTTTGGCCCTCAGTCAGAAAAGACAGTGACAGTAGGAAATGCAGTTGATCTAGGATTAGGGTTGCCAGGTCCCTTTTTGCCACCGGCAGGAGGTATGGGGGCGGAGCCTGAATAGGGCGGGGTTTGGGGAGGGGAGGGACTTCAATGCCATAGAGTCCGATTGCCAAAGCAGCCATTTTCTCCAGATGAACTGATCTCTATCGGCAGGAGATCGGTTGTAATAGCAGGACATCTCCAGCTATTACCTGGAGGTTGAGAAAAATATGCACAAGTACTACTGGGATAGTAGTGAAAATATAGTACTAGGCTCAAACCAATTAATTTAAATAATACACAAGCAAACTATGCAAACATATATTGTGAACAATATATGTTTGCATAGATGTTACACATTGTTCACAATATATGTTTGCATAGTTTGCTTGTGTATTATTTAAATTAATTGGTTTGAGCCTAGTACAATATTTTCACTACTATTACCTGGAGGTTGGCAACCCTATCTAGGATGCATCCTCCAGGAGAACCATTTCAGGGGGCATTTTGGTCTGCAGGAAGGGGAAGCAATGTCCATAGTGTGAAGACAGTGCTGGTTCTATTATCATTGGTTCCTGCCTCATTAAATCCATAGGGCAGTGAAGAAGCATGCTCAGGGTCATACTAGGGTTGCCAGCTCCAGGTTGGGAAATACCTGCAGATTTTAGAGATGGAGCCTGGGGAGAGCAGGGTTTGGGGAGGGGAGTATAGAGCCACCTTCCAAAGAGGCCAGTTCTTCCAGGTGAACTGATCTCTGTCACCTGGAGATCAGATGTAATGGCAGGAGATCTTCAACCACCACCTGGAGGTTGGCAATCCTAGGTCATATAGAGAACAGGGATCCATAAGGCAGGCTGGGGCAGAAGCAAGACACAAGGTCAAACAGGCAGGAGTCAGGAACTAAGGACAGCAGAATTAATACAGTCTTTACATCAGAGTCAAGCTGCTCTGACTGAAGGGCCTAGCCTGGAGCCAGCAGCCTTACATCTCCAGGCTAAATCTTATTGTACACTTCATTCAACTACCCCCCAGTAGCTGTCACTGGATACCTCCAAGCAGGCTGTGTTTCTTCTGGTGGCCATCCTCAGGAGATGGCCACAATGCTTCCTTGAAGTCAAGGAGCATGCAGCATGACATCTGACATAATGGATTATTAGCCAAAAAAAAAGTTACAGATTAGAAAAAAAATTGGACATGGCTACCATGAATACAGAAGGTCCCAACTACAAGAAGATCCCAGAATGTATAATTACCTCACCCGCCCCCCTCCAAAGAGCCTATACTATAAATTTAGGTCGGGAGAGGAGGGTGGGAGGAAAGAACAATGATAAATAAGATGAAATGTAGTTACATGTTATTTAAATATCACTTCAGCTTCAAGTGACAACTGAATGGTTAAGCCAAAAGTTTGGTAGGAAATGAAGGAACTGGAAAGAACTGGCAAGAAGACAGACAGACTATAGAGGTGTTCTACACACATATTCCTGGCATAAGGGGTAGCAAAGATGAATTATATGCTAAGGGAACAAGAGACATGGGCATTTGAAGCTGGAGGACAAAAATACAGGAAGACCAAAAATACAGCCCGTGGTAAAAGAGAATAATATTGAAAAGTTGAACATGATAATTAAGAACTCTGAAGATAAATTCTAGAAATTAGGGATGTAGGCAAAACAGGATAGGGAGCCAGTGAAGAGGATTTGAGGAGGAAATTGCTCTGTTTCAGAGATGTATTTATTTGGTACATTATTATTCCATCTTTCCTCCATTTTATCCTTACAACCACACACTGTGAAGCAAATTAGGCTTTGAAAGAGTATCTGGCCCAAAGTCATCCAGCAATCTTCATGGCAGAGTGAGGATTAGAATATGGGAGTCTCAGATACTAGTCTAACACTCTAAACACTACACTACACAGGCTATAAAACAGTAGCAAGAAAAATACATGAGAAACCCCCCTCATAATATAGAATCAACATGGAAAGGTGCATAAAATAGGTGTTTTCATCAGTACTTCTCCATACCATCCACCACTGTGACCAAACAAGTTCAATTGGCCACGTTTCCAAATGGCAAACATGAAATATAATTTACTCCTACTTCTTAAAGTATCTGCTGTGTTTCAATTACCCATCACCAATTTACCCCACTTCAGTACCTGAACATTTTATTTGTCTTAGTTCCCTGTAGTATTCAGTTGGTAAAAACTGCAGTTGATCTAAATTGCTGTACTTTTCCTTATTGGACTACTCTTTTGGCAGCCGAGACTGTTGCAGAAGTGTTCCAATGTCTTTTTAGGATAAGGCTCCAAATGTACAAACTGTGCTGTACTGGCTTCTGTGTCAACACAGACATGGTGGTCCATTACAGTTTGATAAGTGCAGCAATTTATTCTGAATTTACAACCTACCGGGGAAGTTGAACACCAAAGGAGATCTGCCTTTAGGATATTTAGTTTGCTGGTTAATAGTCTGATTGGATTTTCAGACTCTCATTCTATGAAACACTTATCAATTATGAGGGACTTGTATATGAAAAGGCAAGTGTTTCATCCATTTAAAATCTAGCTACTTACTTGAGAGTATAACAAATATTACTCTGAATGCTACTGAGTCACTCACTGGATACATTCCGGAAGAAAGGGTAATACATTAATCAAAGTAGAACTGACACAAAAAGGAGGACAGGGCTGTTTCACAAATATTTTCATAAATGCACACACACACACACACACACACACACACACACAAGGGTCACGACTAATCCATACTTACACAGCCATTGTTCAGGGGATTCAAAAGGGTACGAAGTGTTCATTAGAGGAAGAGACTGTATCCCTGTTACCAAGGAAACTACACTAGTGCACAGCATGGTTACTTTGACAATGTTCCCACCACTCCCTATACCAGTTTAAACTGAGCGGAGGACACTAAATTTGTTGGCCCTCGGCAATATTATCACATAACCAAATATAACACATAGCCAGCTCTGGTTAGCTATGGGCACAGTGATGTCATAACAGCCTTGATGGGATCTCTGACTCGCCAAGACCACTCAGGGAAGTAGTCTAGCTAGTTTAGGGCTCCTGCTCCCAACTCAATTTCCCTTTGGTTTAAAAATTGGGGGGGGGGGATTAAAAATCTAATCTTAAGGGTTCATTTCTTTTTTATTTTATAGATTTAACTGGTCATGTGACAAGATTTGCTTTTTTTTGATCAGCTAAAATGTTTTCAAAATGACTTACAAAATGGAAGTGTAAACATTATTAGCTTTCAGTGGTTTTTGGAGAAATGGCTGTCTGCTAAACAACTCAGGGTCTCTGTGCCTTTCTGACTTCTCCGGAAGATGGATTCAAGGAATCCCCCGAAATCTTCTGAACGGACTCATATATTTATATTGCAGCTGAAATACTGAAAATGTTCACCAGAAGGGAAAGCCTGCACTGGCGTGGAGAGGCGTTCCTGGGGGGCGGAGCTGCCTTTAGGCAGCTTTGATGGCTCTTTTGCCCTGGGAATGTCTTTTTGAGTGGCAGCGGGGTGTGCCCCCTCACCCAGGATTTTAAGCGATTTTCCGACTAAAAAGACTATCTATTTAAACTAAAAACTGAATTATCAGGCAAACAAAACAATCGGAAAGAACTGAGTGGCATAAATAGCTACCAATCGGCGGCTGTGGTGTAGCAGGGGAGAGGAGAAATCTTTCGCTTTCGATTCTCCATTCCTTTACCCTAGGAGAGTCCTCCAGCCACATTGTTATTCAGGAAGTGGCCTCTCTAGGAAGACAGGAAATCACAGTGGGATGTTGGGCCGGATGTGCCCCACTCAGTGTAGCAGCAAAATAAGTCCTACCTTCTTTAATCATAGAGTGGGAGCGACGGAAAGCCCACTGTCTCACAACTCCTGGTATACTTCCTGTAACAAGCTTCAAAGCCAAGCCAGAGCCTTCTAACAACTTAGTAGCTTTTTTGCACTGAGCTGCCTGCTTACATCCAACTTACCAGTTTGGAAAGTATAGAAGCCACAGACAATCATGTATTGTAACTATCAAAAGATACAGGAAATGTTGGCCATGCAAACTGAATTATTACAGAAGAAGTTTGAACAGGTCTCCATGCAACAGGAACAATCAGCTACACAAATGACTTTGACTATTACTCAAAAACTTGATGGCATAATAAATGAGATCAAGGAAATGAAAGATCAAATTACAGTAATGAAAAAGGATATGAATAAGATAGAACTTTCAGTTAAAAACAATACTGAAGAATTGAAAGGAGTCAAAATGGACATGAAATCTCAAGCTCAACAAATTGAAGTATTATGTCTCCAGGAAGAGCGAATGAAGGACCAATTAGCTGTTTTGGACCTGCAACAGAGAGAATCTAACCTGCGCATACGCAATTTGCCTGAAAGACTAGGGGGCACAAGAGAGACCATCATAAGATCACTTGCTGATATATTTCATTTAAATGAAAAAGAATTAAATGATGCAATAAACAAGATATACAGAATCCTCTTGTCAACTCGAGTACAGAAAACAACAGCTAGCGAGATCTTGGTCTCTTTCTTTGACATCAGGATGAAAAATATCATTATGAAACTTCATTTGGAGAATCGTTTAAGTGTAGATGATACACCGTTAATAATTCTCAAAGACATTCCTCATCACCTGATTGAAAAGAGAGCCATCTATAAAGACTTTGCTGAGACACTGAGAAAAAAGGGAATAAAATACAGCTTGCTGTTACCACAAGGACTTACCTTCACTTACAAACAAGTTAAACATACCATCAATTCGTTGGAAGATATCAAAAACTTTTTGACAAGAAATAATGAGCTGTCAGACCAGACTACAGGTATACAAAAAGAAGAATCAACAGCCCAAGGAGTAATGGGTAAAGATTGTCACAAACAGGTGACCACTTCAAGAAAGCATGCAGATGGCAACAGAAACTCCGGACAGAAGAAAAAGTTTAAAAAGAAGGGTTAAGAAAGCCGGAAGAATACCAATTTGACTCTTATATGGGAAAGGGGGGGGTAGAGGAAAAATGATATCAACTTAAT
Source organism: Euleptes europaea (assembly GCF_029931775.1). Classification (NCBI taxonomy): domain Eukaryota; kingdom Metazoa; phylum Chordata; class Lepidosauria; order Squamata; family Sphaerodactylidae; genus Euleptes; species Euleptes europaea. The sequence goes on from NC_079326.1 coordinate 26,239,952, forward strand.
TTTCTACTTGGGGGTATATAAAGCTTTTTAAGATCTACTCCATTCATTATGACAGAGATGAGTGATTGGAGAGTATTAGGCTAATGAGTTTTGTTATGTCTCTGTTTTCATTTTTTAAATTATTATTTTCTTTTCTCTTTATTATTAATATTATATTATTATTGCTTAGTGAAACGTATTAAATAACGGGAAAGTATAACATTAAAATAATGATGTATAAGGATTAGAAAATATTAATACAAAGGAGATACTAGATATTTGAAGGGAGGGAGGAAGTCGGTGGGGAAGTCAACTATAATTAATTATATTTAATATTGAAGACATACACCTAATAATTCTTTAATTTTTTATTGATTCAAAGATTGGTATATAGGATGTACTGTCAAATGATATATATATAGTAATTATTGAAAAATAATAAAATATATATTAAAAAATAAAAAAATAACTTTACAACCTGCCAATGATGAATCATGAGACGACAAGAGTCACTTGTCATGCTAGGAAAAGTTGAGGGCAGCAGGAAAAGAGGAAGACCCAACAAGAGATGGATTGACTCAATAAAGGAAGCCACAGCCTTCAATTTCCAAGATCTGAGCAAAGCTGTCAAAGACAGGACATTTTGGAGGACTTTCATTCATAGGGTCGCCATGAGTCGGAAGCGATTTGATGGCACTTAACACACACACAGTGATGAACAGGATCCATTATGCCAAACGTATCTGCCATATTTGCCTTTAGAATATTTTGAACTGCTTGCTTCTCCCCAGATAAGTTCTTATCAGTTAAGAAAAAGATGAAGTATTTTCAGAGAGGCCTTTCCTTTCAGCCAGATCATCTAATCTATATTTTCTCCATTGCATAGTGAAATCTTTTGAAATGCCTGTTGTATTGGTTAGGTTTTGACAGAATATCACTTTTGAATGGATGAGGTCCTCCAATTCTCTTGAAGCACAGCTCGTTCTTTGTTGAAAATTCTCTCTCTGTGTGTCCCATTTCTTCACAGATTTTTCCTTTTCCATTTTTTTCAGAGACGATATCTGCATAGTCTTTGAGCACTGCCTGTTATGCAACATTTAGAAAAAAAAGATATTATTAATAATAATTCCTGTCACTGATGTTGTCTGGACGGAACAGTGTGGCTGCCAGAAAGTATGGGAACAGTGGCTGAAAAACACCAGATCCCGTGAAGAGAAAATAGCAGGATAATGATTAGGAAAAAAGAAACCTTGATGAACATAAAAAATATGGGTTTATAAAAAATGCTAGGTACCATGGCAACTGAAATAGCCAGTTACATAAATCCCCATAGCAACTCCATAACAACATAGATCCTGTCTGGGACAAATAAATAGATAGATAAAATGTATTTGAATAAGGCTTTCAAAGTCTGCCTGTGCTTCTGCTTGAATTTCATATAGATTAGTGATTTTCAGGCCATAACATCTCTGTTTAAAGATGGTTGTTTCTTAATACTATAGTCACTACACGGATGGCTTTGGAAGCACTTCATGGTGGCAGCAAAAATGTGCTGACAATCACTCCTACCTTATCTTATGGAGGGATACCATGGCAGAAATCTTGTGGTGCAGTGGTGGAGAGTGGCGGACTCTAATCTGGAGAACCAGGTTTGATTTCCCACTCCTCCCCATGAGCAGCAGACTCTGATCTGGTGAACCAGGTTGGTTTCCCCACTCCTCGACAGTGCCTGTCCCACTTGGTTATTGCTCATGCAGATCTTATGATCCCCAGCATAGTCCTTTTCACTAGTGGAAAAGTTGGCTGGATCCCACAAGTCTGCAACTTTGTATAGTAAGGGGGAATAACAGGGTCAACAAAGAAGGGGCTTGGCAGTATAAGAAGAGGCCACCTTGGTCTGCTAAACAGAATCATAACACATGAAAAAATATCTCAAAAGCAATTCAGGGTTTTTGTTTGGTTTTGTTTTTACAATTGGGGCATTTCCTGCTGGCTTGGCATACACTGACATTAACTGCTAAATGATGAAGTTGTTGAATGCACTTGAGATTTGCTGGTAAATAATATTTGGCATTTCTATAGCTTGTTTCAAGGATTTGGCGCTTCACATACCTAATCTTGGCAGCCATTACAACAACCCAGCAAGACTGGTGAATGTTATTATTCCCATAATGCAGATGGGATGCTATGTCTGAAAAAAACCAGTGGCACCTTATTGGTTTGTGGCTGAGGTGAGATATGAACTTGGTACATGCCAGTTTGTGGCACACATGCTTAGCCCATATAGTAAACCAGTTCTCAATCTGTCTGAAAGTTAAATATTTCATCCGCCCAGTATAATTTCAGGCAACATGGGGCTAGAGGGCGGAAGAAGCAGGAAAGGACAGAGAAACAGAGAAGATGGGATGGAGCTTAGTTGGCTGGCACAGGCAGTAAAGGCACAGTTAGGGAGATAAAACCATTGGGGGGGAGGTACAGGGGTGATGGAAGATACACAAGATGAGAAGCAGGGGGTGAAGGAGAGAGACAGGGGAAAGTGGCTGGATTTAAGGTGGCTGAGGACATGGAGCAGAAGGGGTGGACTGGGAATCGTAGAATCATAGAGCTGGAACAGGCCATACAGGCATCTTGCCCTGGCTCTGTGCTGTAGCTTTGAAGTAGCACAGGTGGCAATCTGGAGATGAGGGTCTGCCTAGTGAGACACTGGAGTTTCAAGCCAGACAAGTTGTTTCCACAGGTGCCAGGATTTCAACCCACAAAATGTGATTTCCTTGATTCCCCCCCTTCTGCAGCAGCACAAAATGCCCCCTTAAGTCTTGAGAAAAAGAGTACCCCCAGAAACACAATTTCTAGGAGTCCTTTGGGCTGGCACAAGAGGGGGAAGCAGCAAAATCACACTCCTTGGACATAAATCTTGTTGTCCATTGAAAAATTAGTCTGGATGCAACCCAGGGTGGGCAGGCAGGTGAAGTCAGCTCCACTTGAGACTGAAGCAGCAAGCAACATTCAACAGTCTGGACAGCATGTGGGTCTCACTGGGATCCATATCTGAAAGCTTTGGAACAATGTGGGGGGTTTTGGAAGCCAGTCTCTTCCCCCATGAAGCAGCTTTAAGGCATGATGCCTGATAACTGAGGGCCTTTGGTGTGAACTGTTGGCAGACAGAACACACAACCACATTATGAGCCTCTCTAAGACACAAGAGGCAGAAGGAGTGGCTCACAGGTTTGAGTCGTCTTAGTTCTGCTGTCCTTACATTTCTTCAAGAGTACTTTTTGAGCCATTTTCAGGAAAGAAGCCCAAAGAAATTATCCTCAAAGAAAACGATAAACTTGTTAGTGGAATACAAATAAGATGTACAGCACTCCTTGGTGGCAAAAGAGGTGAAGGAAAGGGATGTTCTCCCCACCCACAAACCGCATGATGGTTTTGACAGAAATCTCCCTCTGCAGATAAAGGCAAGGAGTGACTGTCCTTAAAAAAGCTCTAGAAATCTTTGAACCTCATCTCTATGGCTGGCTTGTGCCTACACAGTCGCACTGTGGGACTGCAGAGACAGACTTAACAAGGAACGTAATATTCCTCTGTGATTACATCTTTTAAAGCTATTTTATGGCCTGCTTCTAGCCTGAAGAGTTTCACAAATGTCATTTTAGGGTACAGAATTTGAATGCTATTTTTATGCTTGTGGTTTGTTTTATTATCCATCATTCTTATATAGTTATGTCAATGGTTTTATTGTATTGGTTTTACCAAGCAAGCCACCTCCAGCAGATCTCTGAAGAAGCGGCATATATTTTTTCTAAATAAATAAATGTCCCCAAAGAATACACTTGATCAGTGCAGTTCCCAAACAGGACTCCAAAGAGGCGGCATAAAAATGTCCTAAAATGTTCTAAGCCGTGGCTCAGTGGTAGAGCATCTGCTTGGCATGCAGAAGGTCACAGGTTCAATCCCCGGCATCTCCAGTTAAAGAGACTGGGCAGGTAGGTGATGTGAAAGACCTCTGCCTGAGACCCTGGAGAGCCACTGCCAGTCAAAGTAGACAATACTGACTTTGATGGATCAAGGGTCTGATTCAGGATAAGTCAGCTTCATGTGTTCATGTGATGTTGAACCACTTTCTAAGAAGGTGTAACACTTTTCTGTGTTTGTATTGGGGAAGGGCTTGGATTAATGTGTGTGTGAAGTGCCATCAAGTCACAGCTGACTTACGGCGACCCCAGCAAGGAGCTTTCAAGGCAAGAGAGAAGCAGAGATGGTTTGCCATTGCCTTCCTTGGTGGTCTTCCATCCAAGTACCAACCCAGATTAGCTTCTGAGATCCTATGAGATTGGGCTGTACCGTGCCGCCTTCCCTCTCCTTGGATTAATATATTAATATAATATATTCCAACAGTCATCTTCTAACAATCAAGAGGATAGATCATTGCAACACAAAGTCCAAGATCCTGAAAGAGGTGGTTCTTTCCTGTCTTTCCTTTCCCACTGCACCCCGTCAGGCAGTAGCAAAAAAGAAACACAGCATTGATGGCTGCAGGGAGTAGGAGGAAGCAGGCAAAAAACAGCTCTCCTGGATCTCATGCCAGTGGAATCTCTTCCACTAGAGCAAGGCTTTTTATGCTGATGGAAGGCTTCTTGCACAGGGGAACAGGTCACAGGATCTAACACAATGGAATGGCTCTAACACTTCTGTTCTGCTAAGTGAGGGAGTCTTTCCTTGACAGAGCAAAACTCCTCACTTAGTACAAGGGAATCCTTGAATCCACTCCATTATGACTTAAGAAAACCCATTTTTGTTGCCTTGAGACAACTTATGCCTCAGCATTCAGAAGACCTAAACCGGCTCATTCACCGTGAAACAATATTTGTCAATGTAAAAATACCAGGCATGACATCATTCACAAAATGTGCTACAGTTCACACTGAGGGTAAACATTTTGTTGCTTATTGGCAAGTCTTCATAAGCTGCTCTCTCTCATATGCACATATATGTTTTTATAAAGAGTAGAAATGTTATCCAGGTAAACTCCTGGTAATGTCCCAAGCTTCCACCAGATCTCCCATTTGTTGGAAATATCCCTCTGTCTTAGAAAGTTCTGGAATTAAATATTTGTCACAGCTGTTTTACAGACACAGTATGTCTGGTGTCTACCCTGGAGTGAAAACAAATAGCAGCCAGTTTGCTGGCCATAAGTTCCATCTGGGATTTTGCCATCTGTCATTGTGTTCGTACAGTTATTTAGATTTCCAGTTCATACCAAACAAATTCCACTAATGCTCCTAGCAGAACATCAAACGGCAATAGGAGAGAGATCATATAGATGGCAAAAGTAGTGCTAGACTTTGAATGTTTGCATCTGTTCACAGTTGTAAGTATTGTTCATTATAATTGCTTTAAAAAAAATCTGCCTCCCTCGTTGGTCAGCGCTCCATTTACCAATACCAGAAGGCGGCAAAAGAAAAAGCCAAGCATTGTGTCATTTTCTATTAGACAAGAAGGGGTCAAGTGGGATTTTAGATATATTAGATCAGATTAGTCAAGGGGAAAAAATGTATGTTAGCCACTGAGACAGAGTAAAGACCTAAGATTATTATTTTTATTTAAAGGGAGGGAAACCCCTTACATAGGCAAAGAAAGAAATACAAATCATTCTGAAACAGTAAAAGCAGAACACATGGACTAGCTGTGTCTAATAGATCGAATGTAATAATGTCCCTTAACCACAATAAAAGTGACAATAAGAACATTCCCATCTCTTTGTGGCATAAGCTCAGAGTCCTTCTTTTCATCCGCATAGCATTAATGGATGTATATAAAGGGGGGGGGAAAGCTGAGGTTTTTTTTAACTAAGGCAAACAAAAGGTTATATATATATATATATATATGATCTCCAGCCGATAGAGATCAGATCACCTGGAGAAAAGCGGCCGCTTTGGCAATTGAACTCTATGGCATTGAAGTCCCTCCCCTCCCCAAACCCCGCCCTTCTCAGGCTCCACCCCAAAAATCTCCTACCGGAGGCGAAGAGGTACCTGGCAATCCTAATGGGTAGCCATTTTACTTTGCAACAGCAAAATGTCTTTGTAATATCTCTCCCTTTCTGGCCCCAGCTTTCTACTGCTAATATAAATACATTGGCCCAATGAATGTACACATCTGATTAAATGAGCTCTGAATCATGAAAGCTTGTGCTGGAATGAATTCAGAATCCTGCTTCAACAGGGTTGCCAGGTCCTCCCTCTCCACCAGCGGGAGGTTTTTTGGGTCGGAGCTGGGCAGCCATGCGCGACATGCTTACATCACTGCCGGGTTTACTTCCAAAGCGCTGCATCGCACCCTGGTTTGAGTGGTAAAATGTCCCATCGCGATGTGGCACTTCTGCTTTCCGGCAGTAACGTAAGCACATCACATGCAATCGGCCGCCACTCTGAGCAGCCTGCTGGATTGGCGGGCAATTGCCTGGGGGTTCCAGCAACCTGGCAACCCTATGCTTCAAAGAGTTCAGATATAAAATATCCAACTATTGGAAACTTCTTTTTAAAAAAACCAAAAAAACCAACAACATAAAACTTGCAAGAAAAATTGACTTTAGTGAGATCACTTATGATTTTACATTGAAAAATAGAGCTATAAAGTGCCATAGACAGCAATTCTAAGGACTCTTTCCTGGACTCTGCTAAGGACTCTTTCCCATGAATAAGATGGGACTTATGTCTGAGTAGACTTGTTCCCAAGGGGTGTTTATGCCATATCCTGAATTGTCTTTCATGACTCATGAGATGGAATGGAATTGTATTACATGTTTTAACTGGGCCCGGGGAAATTATGCCTGGACCCTAGCTCAGTGGTTCCCTACCTTTTTGAGTACGAGGACCCCTTTTTAACATCAAAAAAGTTCAAAGATTCCTCCCCCCACCCATTATAGTAATTGTACTATTAGCAACTCTTGATTAGGAAAACACATAATTACAAAAAGATTTAAATTACAATGCTTATTTCGCATATGGATTCGCGAACCCCTTCCAATAACTCTGTGCCCCCCCCTCAGGGGTCCCCAGGTTGGGAAACACTGGTCTTGCAGATAATCATTGTCAGACAGAAACTCAACTCTGGGTTGGGAAATACCTGGAGATTTAGAGGCAGAGCCTGGGGGACAGGTTTTGGGGAAGGGAGGGACCACAGTGGGTTATAATGCTACAGAGCCCACCTTCCAACACAGCCATTTTCTCCAGGGAAACGGATCTCTGTTAACTGGAGATCAGTTGTAATGCAGCAAAATCTCCAGACCCCACCTGGAGATTAGCAGCCCTAGCCAGCTCTAATATTGTTTTTAAAATATTTTTAAAACATTTTAAAGAATAAATACACAAGCTCTTTCATTTTAGCCAAACCAATGACAAATTTCCTCCCCACCCTCTAACCTGAAAATCAACAGCACTTACTTCTGAGTAGACATGCCCAGGATCATGTTATATAACTTGTACATAATTGAAGTCATAACCCTGTGTGTAATAAGTTGGGCATAAATCCTATTGAAATAACTAGACTTCATTCTGGAAGTGAACAGGATTATAACCCTGGAAGTAAACAGACTTATGTGGAATTTTGCCTACATCTGGGGGCTCCATCATCTTTCTACCGAAATCATCTGTGTGACTCATGAAGCTGCTCCCAAAAGGCTGATGAACATCTGCACCATCATCCAAAGTGGCACAAGGAAATGCTCTGGATGGTGAGAGAAGAGCACCTAAATTTGTACAAACTAATTACATTGCACCATTGGACCAACAGTGATACGCTCAGTGGCTGCAAGCAAGAAGTGCAGATATCAGTTTGACATGCAGATAGCCAAACCATTTCATGCGACTGACAGTAAATATCCTCATTGGCACAGGCCTGTGTTGGACTAGTATCTGGGACAACCAGGTTCGCATCTCCACTCTGCAATGGAAGCTTGCTGGGTGACTTTGGGCCAGTCACACACTCTCATTCTAACCTACCACAAAAGGTTCTGGTGACGATAAAATGGAGAATTATGTAAGTCACCGTGGGTCCCCAGTGGGGAGAAAGAAGAGTTGGTTTTCATATGCCGACTTTCTCTTCCACTTAAGGGAGACTCAAACCGGCTTAAAATCACCTTCCCTTCCCCTCCCCAGTCCCCACAACAGACACCCTGTGAGGTACGTGGGGCTGAGAGAGCTCTTACTAGAACTGTAACTTGCCCACTATCACCCATCTGGCTTCATGTGTAGGAGTGGGGAAACAAATTCAGTTCACCAGATGAGCCTCCGCTGCTCATGTGGAGGAGTGGGGAATCAAACCCGGTTCTCCAGCTCAGACTCCGCCACTCCAAACCACCACTCTTAACCACTATACCACACTGTATAAATGTGGGGTATAAATGAAGTAACTAAATCAAAGTATTTAAGTTTGCCTAACTATAGCCGGTATGTTTGACACAGATTAATGTATCCACGGGCAATAGAACTTCCGCCCATGGAGAGTGATTTTCCTGTCTCCCCCGCTCTCATTGTACCCCAAAATGTCCCTGAAATCCTTTTCAGGGGTCTGATCCATGGGAGAAATTTCTTTCACCCACAGAAACATTACTGTAGATCCAAACCTATGTTTTCATGTTTTCTATCAATATTTGTATTGATTACTTTCAGCAACTTCAAGGTGGGGGGTTTTCATGCCACTTTGTTTTTTTTTTAAAAAAAGCAGCAGTTATCCCCATCCCTCACCCAACTGAGCTCCAAATGGTTTTGAGAATCCAAAATGCCTTCAAAGAACCTAAACGCCACCCTCTACACTATTTATTAGTGTGCTGGCCATCACATCTGATCTATTTTAAGCACATTTGAGGTTGCAACCGGAGTGGTATGATGACAGACACATGCTAGCAACTGGGCAGTAGTTATTATATGTAAAGGATGGTCCATGCTTAATGCAAAGCAGCTTAGGATTTTGGTTGCACCATTTCAGCTGTGACAACACAAGCTTCTCCCCCAGTCCTACAATGTAAGAAGAAGAGCTGCTTTTTATACGTCAACTTTCTCTACCACTTAAGGAAGAATTAAACCAGCTTACAATTACCTTCCATCCCCTTCTCCACTACAGTCACCCTGTGAGGTAGGTGGGGCTGAGAGAGCTCTACGAGAGCCGTGACTAGCCCAAGGGCACCCAGCTGGATTCATGTGTAGGAGTGGGGAAATCAACCGCTCATGTGGAGGAGTAAGGAATCAAACCCGGTTCTCCAGATTAGAGTCCACTGCTCTAAACCACCGCTCTTAACCATGACACCACACTGGAGAGTAGGACAAAGCTCTCGTGGACAAAGTTTTGACAGTTATAGTACTATCACAAGCTGAATTATACTGTCCTAACCCCATTGAAGTTAATGTGTTTAGAAGAGCAAAGTTCTGTTTGGGAAGGGGCTATTGAATGAAGGAATAGCAACGTTGCATTTTTTATTATATTATGTATGTTACTTTAATAGTTTAATGGTTACTGAAGCAAGGCAGCATATCAAATGTTCTGTTCTTCAAACTCCAAAATATATGAGCAAAGCCCTTGAGAGGGAGCCTGGGGGGGTTCAATAGAGTGCTCCATCCTCAGGATCCACATGGAATTAGTGCGACAGGGCATTAGAGGGAACAGAGATGTGTGTTTCCCAGCCAGCACTCCCTTTTTGCAGAAGAAAACTGCAACCCTAAGCAGAACTAGACCCTTCTAAGACCACTGATGTCAAGGGGCTTAGAAGGGTGAAATTCTGCTTAGGACAGCACTAGAAGTTTCTTGAGAGCCTGTGTAGTGTAGTAGTGATGAATGTCAGGCTAGTATGTGGGAGACCTGGGTTCAAATCCCCCACTTGTGCCATGGAGGCTTACTGGGTAACCTTGAGCCAGCCACACTCTCTCAGCCTAATCTACCCCATAGGGTAGTTATGAAGATGAAATGGAGGAGAGAAGAACACTGTAAGCCATTTTGGGTCCCCATTGGGGAGAGAAGATGGACAGACAGACAGACAGACAGACAGACAGACACTGTAAGCTGTTTTGGGTCCCCACTGGGGAGAAATAACAGAGAGAGAGAGAGAGAGAGAGAGAGAGAGAGAGAGAGAGAGAGAGAGAGAGAGAGAGAGAGAGAGAGACCCTGAGTAACTCGCAGTGTCGGGGGGGGGGGGAGTAAAAGGATATTTGGGAGGAAAGGACTACGACTGTAAAATCCTGGAGGGGTAATCCCTCCATATTACTCTCTTACATAAGAAAGGGCAGTGCCTTATGTTGACAGATTTTTTCTCTCTTTTTTAAATAGAAAATTAACATTTCTAATTACCTGAAGATTTCACATCTCACTGCTGGTTTAAGATTTTCTTCAAGAAACCAAACCTCAATTTGAAGCAAGGTAGAATTTTATACCGTGCCAAAGTATTGCAGGTTTCCCTAACTATGGTAATAAAAACACCAAGAAGTGTTCGTGTCTTTTTTTACACAGGGTTGGTTTATATTACATTGCAGAGAAGATGTAATAAAACTTTCATCAATAAAATCCTTATAAAATTTAGCCACCATGTGAACAGAGGTTGCATCTGCAGGGCAGATTATACATGTTTGCTTGGTTTCTGGCACGGATCTCATTTTTGCTGTGGCAAGTTTAACTTTAATGAAAGGGATCAGAAAGAATGTTCTTCTATTACCCAAAGGAAATGAGAGGAAAATGCTAATGAGATACAGGTATGTACTTGCCACTTGGCTTTGAACCTGCTTGATCTATAATCACTTGAAACCTTTAACAGAGTGTAAGGGCTCTTGAGTCATTACTATTAAATATATTTCCCATTTCAAGAGTCAGTATTCCCTTTGACTAGGATTTAACCAGCTTTTAGCAAGTATACGGAGTTGCAAAAGAAAATAAGGCAAATGTTGAAGTTAACTAAAGCTGCAACTTTATTTAGGATAGTCTGCAATCAACCTAGCCAATTTTAATCCTTGTGTCTCGATGTGGGCTACCTTTTCTTTCCTTTCTACAATCCTTTAATCCATTCTTAACCCTGGAGTAGATGAATGAGACCACTCAGTGCTCTTTCGGTCTTTAACAAAGTGTTGATGGGATTATGTCAGTATCTCCATACTCAAACCTTCTTGCTCTGGACTGTTAATGAATTTTTTTAAATCCCTTAATTTATCACCCATCCTCACTGGGCCCAACACAGAAGAAGAATCTATAATTCTTTTTGTGTCCATGCCATTTTTCTTCCATTTGGTCTCAGGGACATTTTCCAAGCGTTTAATGTTTGTGTTATCGACAAACGCTTATACAGCAATGCATTTCCTTACTCCGTTTCAAGGACAACTATCCCTGGGGTGCAGACAAGCTGGAGACGCTATTCAGGTCTCTATTACCCCGCCTCTCCGTTGTTCCCTCCCATTCTGTTGCCCAACTCCCCCTCCCATTTCCCCTTCCCTCCTCCCCCTCGACCTTCCTCCTCCCACCAACCGTTCCCCTGCATTTCCCTGCTGTTTAATTTAAAAAAAATTATCTATTTGTGCTAACACTGGAGTATTGGAGTGCTGGACTAGAGCTCCCTGTTGAATCTGTGGTGTAGTAACATAATTATTACTGCTGACATATTCCCTGTAAGTGGGTCTTTTTTATGCCAACTCCATTTTGTGTGAGATACGATGGCCTTTAGCATCTTCTGATATGGTTCCCACACCAAACAATCCTAAGGGCAGGTTTTTCACTTTTTTTCTCAGAGATGGAGGGGAGCAGAGCAGTGTGGTTACAATAACCACGGAAGGATTTCAAGATCCCCCTTGCTCACCTCCCCGCTCTCCCTCCACCCGCCAACCATTTCTCTGCTCTTTTTTCCCCCTTTAGTTATTTGGGCTGGCCTTGGAACATTGGTGCGTTAGACTGACCCACCCCCCTGATTTCTTTTGTGCAAATTTACAATAAGAGATCTCTGATTGAATGTGTATGTGGGGGTGCTCACATAGAGGATTGAGGATTGAAGATTGTGATTCTGGTCGTGGCGTCCGTTTTGAACCCAGTGAGACAATTGCCAATCACAGTGCACCATCACACCAGCCCTAGTGCGCATGCATGAAAACAAAAAGCGAAGGCGAAGAGGGGGAGCATCCTGGGCATTTGTGTCGTCATGAATGATGCCACGCTCCCCTGAAGAACATTGTGTTTTCTCCCTGAAAAGTGCGGACAGAAAAAAAAATTCAAAAAAACAATGAAAGTGGTGAGATGCAGACAGAAATTCTGAATTTGTAGCCAAACCTTGCAGATTGACCATATGGATAATAAGCTGTAAGTGAATGGTGCAGAAACGGCCACTGTGTAGTACAGGTGATCACAGCAGTTATCTGAAGTCTTCAGATTCATGGGTCTGCAGTGCAGTGTGAGTTATTCAGCTCCTCAAACAGGTATTTAAAACTGTGTAGAATGAAATTCTAGGCCCTTACCACAGATCAAAATATGCCTTCCGTAGCCTGAGAGCTTCTTCCACGATCAATCATTGGCTTGCTTTCACAAGCAACAGCACATGCAAGTAAATCACCCTCATGATCAATTATTTGCTGACTGTTTTCATAAGAATTGATTCCAGCAGGGCATTGGCAGCTGCTGAGAGTTGGTTCCAACGAAATGCTGGGGGCAAAATTCCTGTTCAGACATGGGCCAGGCAACATCTCACAAATTCACATGAGATCATGGCTCCAGTGGGAAAAAAATGTCTCAAGCTTTTCAGCCACCTATCTTTCACTGGAAGCAATTCACTGTCATTCAAGGCATTGCTGCCGCCTCTAGAACCATTGCATCACCCTTTATCCAATGAGGATATGAGAAGCATCAACCAATGGAGGATCTGGGGGAATGAGCCCAAAACATAAGAAAGGGGACTGACAGGAAGTGTAAGGGTCTGACGGGAAGTGTAAGGGTCAGAGAGAGAGAAAGAGTGAGAATTTCATCATTGTTTGATTTCAGCAATGTTCCCAAGGAGACCACAACAACATTCTATTGGGAAGGCCTTTGAAAGACTGCTTAGTCTTGTTGTGATGTTAAATGCAGGCAATTAAAAGCTCTTTATGCTTTCTCACCTGATACCATCAGGGTGACTTCATTCACTTCACAGAAGGAACAGAAGTCTCCAGGAGCAAAAGTACCAGTATTATCTAGGACAATTGTCTTCACAAGTTTCTGCTTTGAGTATCCAGTTGAGGTTTCTGATCAGTAGTGTGTGGGAAGGGAAGTCAGATAGATACTGATCAGGCTTCAAAGATGACTTGATAATGAATGCTTGTGCAACAGTCTGCACCTCAAACTTACTACATAGGTGGCAGCCATGTCATGTTGTATCCTAAGATCCTGTTCTGCAAAAGGAGTAATCTTTCACTCTGGAGTCTTCCTCTTCGCATAGAGCCAGTGTGGTATAGAATGCCCCCGTCTGCACAAAAGCTATGAATATCACAAGGCATGTCAAGTTTGTCATCCGCTTCATCTCTGCCAGTCTTCAAGACTGTGGCATGCCTCCTTCACCTCCTCCACCCCTTGCCCTCTGTCATGGTCACCCTTCCTCTGGCCTCAGAATGGGGGCCGAGCCCACAACTGGTTGTCTTGGCTTTCCCTAGCTGCCTGGTTCTCTCCTTCTCAGGACCAGCCAGCCATCTTCCTTCCTGACCATCCAAGTGCCTGCCTACTTATCCCCTCTTTCCATCACCAGCCCCATTCCCTCCTCACAGCTAGAGAAAAAAACCTTCCTGCTGTCTCTGCTGGCCCGCCTCTGGGTCCTAGCTCTCCCTGCCTCCCTGGTAGGGTTACCAACCTCCAGGTATTAGCTGGAGATCTCCTGCTATTACAATGGATCCCCAGCCAATAGAGATCAGTTCACCTGGAGAAAATGGCCACTTTGGCTATTGGACCCTATGGCATTGAAGTTCCTCCCCCCAAACCCTGCCCTCCACAGGCTCCACCCCAAAACCCTCCTACCGGTGGTCAAGAGGGACCTGGCAACCCTACTCCCTGGTTCCAGATGCAGCCATTTCCAGGGCTTGGTTGAGCTTCATCCCTCAGCATCCAGCTTCCCCAGCCCCTTGCCCATCAGGTGAGGTGGGCTCTGACCTCGGGCTTCTGCCTCTATTGGTCCTGATGCTTCCTGTCTGGACGAGGCCTCAACTCGTCTGAGAGCCCTTTTCCCTGCTGCCGCAAGCCATCTGACCTCCACCACTCTTCCAATCCTTCGCAAGGCATCCGCCTGCCCCCTGACAGCATCTCGCCCAGTGGTAAGTCAGCCAGCAGCCATCAGGGGTTCTGCGGGGCTGACAGGAGGGGAAAGTGCAAGGAAGCCCTCCCTGAACAAAAACCTCTGTTTGTCACCTCTGTTTCCTTTTCAACTCCTACAACGGCCATTTTAAAATGCATACATATGCTCAAAGTAGTTTCCCCAGAAACAGTTGCAAATCTTTCCTCAACTCGTCTGGATAAATAGAGCTGGAATTCAGGTCAGCTCGAGGCCCCTTTGGCTCAACAAAGGAAGTTTACTCTGTAATCGCAATGTTATTATGGGAGCAGCTCCTAGGAGAAAGTGTGAGCAGGTGCTACTGCTGTCAAAATGTTCACCTCTTTCAACTGTAGTCCACAAATGCAAGGCTTCTTCTGCATGGCTATTCGGTTTGTTCTCTTCATTCTCTTGCCAAACATACTGTGTGCCAGCAGTTCCAACCCTCTAGTGAAAATGCCACTGAACACACATCATTAGATGACACATGATTATGAGCCAGTTTGGATTTCTTGTGTCAAAGGCTCCCCCCTCCCCAGCTAGGGAAAATAACAACATGACTTAGTGCAGTTTGTAAGCCTTGTTTACATTAAAGATCATACTATACAGCTTCAGAGAACAAATGGGCTAGATCCTTCCAACTGTCACTTGAATCCCTTCTAACAGATCCATGGATGGAAAGGGGGAGGGCAAACTGGATGGAAGGGGAGAAGAACTCTGACTCCTTACCCAAGCTATTTTTGGAGGTCTTACATCCCAAAGGTGCATCCTTTGGGGGGGGACATTTGGGGCTACAATTGGAGAGAGAGACAGGGAAGTAGTGGTCCATGGATAGAAATGCTTTGGGGCATGGAAATTATAGGAAGGATCCAAGCCTGCAAATGGAAGGAGTACACAGAAGATCTCTCTCTCTCTCTTCTCCCATCTCCCCAAAGCCTGGACTGCTCCTGAGAAACAAAGGGCAATAAGTAATAGGAGGACTGCAGCTTGAGGAGAAATCAGCAGAAATGACCCCTGACTCTCTTCTGTGAACGCCAAGGAAATAAGGCAGGATATAAATGTTAAACTCAGTTGAGCAAACGGTCATGGAAGAGGACAAGTGCCCTTTTTGCTGCCATCCCCTGAGCTGCACTCCATTCCATTCTGAAGGGTCTGAAGACCTTCTTTAGAAGACGTTCAAGAGGACTAGGAAGCTTCTGGAGGCTCTAGAGGGGAGACATGTTTTCCATGATGAATTCCTTCCATTCATTATTTGCAGGAACTATGTTAAAACTATGTTTTTATTAATCCCATCCTTCAAAAAGTTTTTTTGTTTTGTTTTGTTTTGCTATCAAGTGAAACCTAATGAAACCTAATTAAAATTAATTAAAATTAATTAAATTAAATTAAGCTGTGATTAGTGGATTATTTGAACTCAATCGTCTTACTAAATGTAGTTTGTTTAGTTTCCTTAAACTAGGATCTGACATTTATTATTCAGTTACTCTTACCTACATATGAAAATGAATCCTGGCTTGCCACTTTCTTAAACTCCCTGCAGTAGAAGAAGAAGAGTTGATTTTTATATGCCGACTTTCTCTACCACTTAAGGAAGAATCAAACCCGCTTACAATCACCTTCCCTTCCCCTCCCCACAACAGACACCCTGTGGGGTGGGTGGGGCTGAGAGAGCTCTAAGAGCTGTGACTAGCCCAAGGTCACCCAGCAGGGCCGGGAGCAGAGGAGCTGGAGGGACCTGTGCTGTTTCTCTTGCCCTCCCATCCTGCAGGTAAGTGGGGTCTCGGGGGTCTTTCTCGTCGTCCTTTGTCTCGCCCTTCCCTTTCCCTGGGCTGGAAGCTGCTCCCCTCTGGTGAGCCAGTGTCAGGCGAGACTCTGTCCCTACCCCCCCATTCGGCTGCCTCTGCTCCAGTCCCAGAGCCAGCCCCTTCTCCCTGTGTGGCTGAATTCTCTGGGAGCCTCCTCAACGGTGTCTCCCCCATGTCGGGCATTGCATCTGCGCCAGCCCCAGGCTGCTCAGTGCCGACCCATGGGATCAGCTCATCTGCTGCAGCCTTGTCTGCCACCTCTGCACTGGCTCCCCTGGTAGTGAAGTCCAGGGAGGCCATGCCTGACGCAGGCGCATCTGCCGAACCCATGGCCGAACCCAGACATTTATTTATATTCCACTTTTCTCCTCAATAGGGACAGAATGCAGCTTACATCATTCTCCCCTCCTCTATTTTATTCTGACAACAAAAACCCTGTGGGGTAAGTTAGGATGAGGGAGAGTGACCAACCCAAGGTCTCCCAGCAAGCTTCCATGAAAGGATGGGGATTTGAAGCCGGGTTTCCCAGATCCCAGCCCAGCACTGTTACTACTACCTCACAGTCACTTTTTGAGCCATAAAATGATTTCATATCCAATGTGTCTTTTAGAAAAGATGCCACTGTGCCCATAATTTGTCTGCACATGTTACACATCAAAATGGAAGAATTGCTTGAGAAATTTGCAAGTAAGATTAGTTGGGATCATTACAACTGCAATAGTTTACTGCTAGTCTAGCCATTCGGTATGCAGAAATCCCAAGTTTCTTGTACATTCAGATATCAAATATCTAGAGCGAAATGTAAGATTATCATTTAAAATCACCCCACAAGTTGTTCATTAACCAAAGTACAGGGACTATAAATTAGGTTTATTAGAAATATTATATACCTTGATGTGATTAAGGAGATCTGCAAAGTATGGTGAAAAATGGATGCTTTGTCCCACCTGAAGATGTGTCAAAAGCAATAATAAAGCTTGGTATGCTACCAAGAATTTACTATATTGATTTTGGAGCTAAGTCTGCATGTATTTCTCCATAAAAGTTAACAAATTTGCAATGCACACCATTTATAAGCCAACTGCACTGAAATATTTGACTTGAACATTAGGGATCAACATCAGGCTTAAGCAGGAGTCCCAGTTCATTCCAAGCATAGAGCAATCCCCACATGCAAAGGACTCCCAGTACTCAACAAAGCCCTGTTTCCCTCCCCGCTTTCCTCAATGCTTTTGTGAAGGCATGTGAAGGCATGTGAAGTTTACCAAACTTGGGGTTCTTGCAAGGAGAGTCCCTTCTAGCTACCCTTAAAATTTGGGACCTCTACCTGCAAAAATGCCCCTGCAAGAGCCGCGAAAAGCCACAAAATGCATTTAATGTGTTTAAATGGCCGAATTATTCAGGAATCCCAAATTTAAAGCCAAATTCCCACCTATACTGGCATAGAGGAATTTGGCATTCAGTTTTCCTGAATAAAAAAAGGCCATTTAAGCCCGAAACTGAATTAAACCAATTTTTTTTTTCAACAGCCCTAAGCTGCATATTTATACTCCCTGGAAAGGAACACACATAGGAGGGCCTATACACTGGCCACATGTGCAGCCCTACCATCTGCCATATTAGAAGGGAGATTAAAGAAGATCCCCAGGGTGGAGAGACTTTGCCCGTGTAACACAGGGGAGCTGGAAACCATTGAGCATGTATTTTTTAGATGTCCCCTCTACAAGTCAGCCCACTTCAATATTATTGACCCTTTGATTAGGGAAATGGGCTCCAGTGATGAGGGTGAATGGACCAAAAGGTTTCTGCTGGGAGACTGCTCACCAATCACCACCCAGGTGGCAAAATACTGTGCAGTAGCAATGAAGCTACGTCGCCTTAATGTATATCCTTAATCTGTGGGATTTTAAAATTGGGTGATTCCTATTTTGTTGGCCTTGGTTGTAAACATCTACTCACCAATCACCACCCAGGTGGCAAAATACTGTGCAGTAGCAATGAAGCTACGTCGCCTTAATGTATATCCTTAATCTGTGGGATTTTAAAATTGGGTGATTCCTATTTTGTTGGCCTTGGTTGTAAACATCTACCTCTTTTATCTGGCATACTAGCCACAAATAACATTTATTTATCTGTAGCCATACCTAGGGTTACCAATCTCCAGGTGAGGCCTGGAGTTTTCCCAGAATTACAACTGATCTCCAAATGACAGGCAACAATTCCCTTGGAGAAAATATCAGCTTCAGAGGGTGAACTCTATGGCATCTCATCCCTGGTGAGCTCCCTCCACAAACTCCACCCTCCTCAGACAGCACACCCAAATCTCTAACAATTTCCTAAGCCAGAGTTGGCAACCCCAGCTGTACCTCTCCACAGTACTAGCCTCTGCTGCAACCTTCTGGTGCCCTCCAGCATTGGCACCTGATCCCCTTTATATTCAGCAATGCTCAGAAACAGAAGCTGGTAGACTTTCAATAAACTGCTACCTGACTAGGGTTGCCAGCTCCTGGTTGGGAAATACCTGGAGGTTTATGGGGTGGAGCCTGCGGAGGGTGGGGTTTAGGGAGGGGAGGGACTTCAATGCCATGGAGTCCAATTGCCAAAGCGGCCATTTTCTCCAAGTGAACTGATCTCTATCAGCTGGAGATCAGTTGTAATAGTGGGAGATCTCCAGCCATCACCTGGAGGTTAGCTGCTCTACACATGACCCATCCCTGAACACTATCAAACACATTAAGTATTATTCTTAATATATTGATGGGGGAAATATCTGTAGTTTGGTATCCTATATGTGTGCTAAAAGGGTATGCACATTTCATCAAGGGTGTGAGAATAAATATACCAAGTAGCAGCAACTGTCAATCATGACATTTCAAAAGCGGTTCTCATAGCTGAACAAGTTGCCTGCCTTTCTTTTCCTGTTTCTCATACATAGATAAAAACCTAATACACAACAAAAGATAGATGTGTGTACCTATGTCTGGCAAAACTAATGTAAATTTAATCTTCCATTTCTTGGTGGAAATGAATTATTGCTGATGCATTTGATCACTGATCACTCAGTCTCAGAACTGAATAAGTGAATCAGACTCCTGCCAGTATTTTCTGAAAAATTAGGCTCTGTGGTTTGTTTAAAAAGTGAAGTTTTTTTCATCCCAATAAAAAATTATATCTTCATCCTACCTTAAGACTCAGAAGATGGATTATTTTGTCATAAAAGTAATACCTACAGCTTAATGGAATTCTATGATTTTTCAGCTGTACAAGATGTTGATAATCTATGCTGACTCTGCATTGGAAGCTAAAAGGTGAGGTTTGATTGAAAACAATCAAAAATTCCATAACCAACAGTTGATTTATCAGAAAAAGTAGAGACATTGTATATGCCTTCCATCATAACTCAACTGATACCAAACTCCATCAAGATTTCCTTTTGTATATAAAGATTTGGGGCACCATATAAGCAAAGTAAGGCAACTTACATTTAGTTCGTCGTAAGCCACTCAAATCAATGGGATACTTAGCTGGACTGTGCCCTATTTTTGAATATATATACACACACACACACACACACACACACACACACATATCAGTTGCTTTAATCACATGCAGTTTGAAATAATTTATTAGTATTTATTAGTATTTAATACTGCTGGTTGTTAAAGATGAAATCTTTTTTACTGTTAAAGTCAATATAGGTTTTACTAATTAAATTACTGGAATCAAGCTGGACAAACTGAAGCTACTGTCCATTTAATTCAGAGAATTAAAATGGCCTCAGTCCAACCAAACACAGTGTACCCTCTGATTCTGCAAATTTTGTAATCAAAGTACTCATAAAGCTCATTGGGTGGAGGAAATGGCTAATCAGAATGGAATAACCTTGCCAAATAACAAGATTATATAGCACATTGTAAGTGTTAAACACACAAAAGTTATCTCAGTAATACCACAATCCTGTAACTATTAATATTCTAGTAGTGCTGATAAGAGGCTGAGGGAACAGATAGGTTTGTCAGGCCTCAGCTATTTATTTATTTATTTATTTATTTATTTATTTATGCTTATATCTAGGGTTGCCAACTGCCAGGTAGTAGCAGGAGATCTCCTGCTAATTCAACTGATCTCCAGCCGTTAAGAGATCAGATCACCTGGAGAAAAATGGCCGCTTTGGCAATTGAACTCTATGGCATTGAAGTCCCTCCCTTCCCCAAACCCCGCCCTCCTCAGGCTCCGCCCCCAAAATCTCCTGCCGGTGGTGAAGAGGGACCTGGCAACCCTACTGATATCCCACCCTCCCTCTGCATAGCAGGCCTTAGGGCGGCTCACAACATTAATATAATAAAAGCAGTTTAAAACTGTTAAAACCAGGACTATACATATACTTAACAACATCTAAAACAACATGATGGTGCTTACTTAATAAAAGAATACAACAGCCCTCCCCTCAAGATTAAATCTCAAGTAAAATAAAAATAATACATAGCTGGGGTAGGGGGTATAATAACTGTAAATAACCCCAGCAGTAATCTGGGGGGGGGGCAATGGGGTGGAGAGGTGGGTGGTGAACAATAAAGATTACAACAGTAGTGGGGGCCCCACAGTTCAGGTTGGCATAGAATGTTAACTATGTAGGCCATATAAACTGTCACTGTCCTCAACTATAGGCCTAGTGGAATATCTCCGTCTTACAGGCACAGCGAAACTGAGCCAGGTCTTTTATGGCAAGGGTTGCCAGGTCCCTCTTCACAACTGGCGGGAGGTTTTCAGGAAGGAGCCTGAGGAGGGTGGGGTTTGGGGAGGGGAGGGACTTCCATGCCATAGAGTCCAGTTGCCAAAGCGACAGTTTTCTCCAGGTGAAATGATTTTTATTGGCTGGAGATCAGTCGTAATAGCAGGAGATCTCCAGCTAGTACCTGGAGGTTGGCAACTCTATTTATGGGCCGGGTCTCATTCAACAGAGAGTTCCACCAGGCAGAGGCCACAGCTGAAAAGGCTCTGGCCGTAGTCGAGGACAGCCAGATGACCTTTGGGCCAGGTTTCAGAATTGATTGATGGCCTTGAAAGACGGTAGATCTTTACTCACATCCCAAGTTTCTTATGCTTTGAAACGACACTTGCATTTTAGTCTTAGCTCTTCTACCATCCTGAAATACTAGATTTTGTTGGTTGACGTTATCACATGGCCACATTCCTTTATCTGCCAGGAAATAATTCAAGTGTTTTCATTTAGAAAAGGAACGAAGAGTTCTCAAATGTTCGAAACAGAGCACATCTGATGCAAAAGCAAATAAAAAAATTATTGGATCACATTTTACCCAAATAATTGTGCTATTATGTAAGTGCAGGAAATGTATTGAGGAAGTTAGTGGAAAAGTTGCTAATCTCATTCCCTAAAAAGGTTATCCTATGCTGCTTCTTGTTCTGACCTGGAAACTAAGCAGGGTTGGCCCTGGTTATACTTGGATGGGAGACCCCAGAAGTCCAGGGTTGCTATGCAGAGGCAGGCAATGGCAAACCATCTTTCTTCACCTCTTATTTGGGAAACCCTACAGGGTCACCAAAAGTCAACTGCAACTTGACGGGACTTTCTACCAACATGCAGTTTTATCAACCTTTGCAGGAGTGACTTGAGAAAACCCTCACATGGGTGACTTTTGCCCCTCAATCCAATTCATAAAAGTACAAGAGTCCTCTAAATTTCTTGACCGTATACCTCTGGGTAAGGAAGAGGTGAGGAGCCCCGTGGCGCAGAGTGGTAAGCTGCAGTACTGCAGTCCAAGCTCTGCTCACGACCTGAGTTCGATCCCAATGGAAGTTGACTCAAGGTTGACTCAAGGTTGACTCAGCCTTCCATTCTTCCGAGGTCAGTCAAATGAGTACCCAGCTTTCTGGGGGTAAAGGGAAGATGACTGGGGAAGGCACTGGCAAACCACCCCGCAAACAAAGTCTGCCTAGTAAACGTAGGGATGTGACGTCACCCCATGGGTCAGGAATGACCCTGTGCTTGCCCAGGGGACCTTTACTTTTACCTTTAAGGAAGTGGTAGTTTCATGTATTTTCTTGATTTCCTATAATTATAATTAAATGCATTTGATGATAAATAACACACACACAAATTCTAATACGTTTCTGTTATCAGGACTATTTCAGTGTTTGCATTTGGCAAAATCTAATTTTACTGTAGATGTTTTTTCCTCCTAACACACTGAGGCAGATGACATAACTGGCCAGGCTGTTCGTTCCTTCTCGGTATGTGCTTATGCTACATTGCCGTGTTAATATCACATGTCTCAAACACATTACACAACTCTCAACAGCATGCCTCTGATTATTGAAGGGTTTCTTTTAACAAATTTTGGCTGCAATCCTGAAACAACTTCCTTTCACCAAGTCTCACTGGTTCAAACTCAATGGCCTACTCAGAAGAAAGTGATTTCAAACCAATGCTGCTGTGTTTGAGTGTAGGTAGGTACTACTCAAGGTTGGAGGGGTGGATCTATAAGCAGGATTTTTGTGCTGGAGTTAAAAGCTATGTTTCATAAGGACTGGATTTTGTAACATAGCCTACATATGAGTTGTAAATGAGTGGTGTATCAGAATATGTTTGGCATCTGAGTAAGAAAAAAAAACAGAAACTGGGCCATTTTTCTTGATTTCAGGCAGTAGCCTGAAATGATAAAGGGCAAAACCATATTTTTCTCCCACACTTTCAAAAAAACCCACATAATTTTGCTCTATTTAGGAGCATAGACATCTTTCATGTTGGGCTGTGCCCCCGAATCAAGCACAAAGTTCTAGGCTCCATTCATAGACCCACCAAAACTCTCTGGGTCTACCAACAGATCTACTTAGACCCAACACATATTATTGGGTTTTACAGCCTGGCTCCCCCTTTAATCCTATTTGGGGCACTGCTGTCAGGATATACCCAGTTTCCAATATGCATTTAATCTGAAATTTAGCAGCTTCATCCAAGTGTGTAGACAGAAGACTCAGAATTTTAAGTATAAATTACGTATCATAAGGGTCCAGCATTTACATAGCTTTCAAGATCATTCCTTAGAAAGGCCCACCTGTTGTGATAAGTAATGGAGTAGAAACTGTTTACAGTTCACAACTTATTTAAAATGCCCATACCCTCACAACAGGCTTCCTGTACAGAACTCTTGACGAGTTTCTTTTCCAGTCTTTCAGTTCACTCTCCTTTGCTTTGGAGTTGTGTCTTCCATCTTGGGCTTTCCCTGGGGTCTTTATTCCTTCTGTCAGGCAGAAGTAAACTTCAGGAACACTTGGGAGTGTTTTTTCTAGGTAGTCTTCTCCCTAGGTCAGCCATTCTCTGATAAAGCCAAGAATATTGTTGGCCTTTTCTTTTAGTTTCCTTGCCTCTCACAGTCAGGTTACTAAGAGGCCTAGCAACTCCTTCTGACAGATCTGTCCCCTTCCACTTTTGCTTCCTATTTAATTTCTGACTCCTTGAACAGACTAGCTTTTCTGTTGCATCCTTCACAATCAGGGTAGAGAAACCCACTCAACACCAGATGGTTCCAGTTTCATCCCAGATGGCCAAGTGTCGTAGTTGCCTTAGCTCAAGTTTAATGTTTAGTTTGGTGGAGCCCCCATCTGTCCATAATTTAGGTTTGTCCTGTCTGGACCTAAACCTGGGTTCCAGATGGCATTTCCAGCTTTCAGGCTTCTAGGTGGTTGTGAGGATTACGATGCCTCCTGATGGATGCCATTGGTATACAGAGTGTTCAAATCGCAACCCTATGCTGTTCCCCCAATTAAAATCCTTCTTCATCCCCACCTATGTTCTAGGAAATTACCTAGAATGTAACTTCTCAGGCATGTTTAATTCTTGCCATGTTTTACAGGTTGCAGCCTTGAGTTGTTCCACACTCATGCTGGAATTGCAATAATTCATTCGTTCTTTTTCAGTGCAGAGTTCAAATGATGCAATGTTTGGTCCACTGTATCCCAGTGTTTTTTGAGGATCCCCCCGCAGTTGATTTCACACTGGGGACATTTCCTGCAAACAAACCAGTCAACACTGTTCTGGCACAAGCTGCATGTAGAATTACAGAGGAGAATCCATATATCGCACTACTTAAATTATTTGTCTCAGATCCACCCCCTGCTACTGTTTCTTCGTGACCCATTTTATTTTGTAACCCAATTTGCACTAGTACTTCATGGCCCCATATCACTGCTTCTCTTACCCCACATTATTAAACAGCAAATTCACTACACTTCATTCCAATCCCAGGGAGCAATTTATGCAAATCCTGCAGCCACCCTGGAATAAGGCTGCAACAACTAAGCTTCAGCTAACTCCAGCAATAAACTCCAAGATGTCACTACCAAATTCATATTTCGACCTAGAAAGTCACATGTTGAGAAATGACACTAGTTCCTAATGGCCTCATAGCACCAATGTATGGTTTTATTAATGGGGCACAAAGCAGGTGATCAGAGCCAAACACGGCCCAGACGGTGCACTAACAACTCCTGCAGAATGCCTATCTGACAAAGTCATGGAAGCTGTTTCACAAGTTAGCACTCTCCACTTCTTTGCATTCTCTGGGACAGCTCCCATATTGTAGAACAGCCTTCTTGGTTATGTCAAGAAGACACCCACTTTGTAAAAATGCATGACATTTGTCAAGACTAGGGTTGCCAGCTCTGGGTTGGGAAATACCTGGAAATCCAGTATGATCCCAAGGCTTTTAACTGAGTCAGCAAGCATCAGTTAAACATCAAAGGTGGGGAGCACAATCTCCTTTAAAACTTCTTCCTTTCCAACCAGCATTACCTCTGTCTTTTCAGGGTTTCATTTCAATTTGTTCGCTTTTAGCCAGTTAAGCACTGTGGCCAGGTGATTCAGGACCTCTACCACATCACCAGGATATTTGGATAAGGGTATATAGTGCTGAGTGTTATCAACATATTGATGCCAACCAATCCCACCAAAGCTACAAATGATTTGTCCTGAGGACTTTATATAGAGATTGGAAACATGCCAGATAGAACTGTGCTCTGGGGAACCCCACAAGACAGGTCCGACGCCGGTGACAACTGGTTTCCAATAGCAACCCAGTATTGTAAATGATACTCAAGGGGAATTGTTGGGTGTGCATAACAGCTCTCCATCATTAGCCCCAAACATACCTTTTCTTTATATTTTGCACTTAAGCATTAAATAGGGAGCACATACACCCCCGGATGAAAAAATAAAACTCCGTTTTATGTGTTCTTTAATGCTGAAATGATTTACTCTGTTACAACATCCATTCAATAGCCAATGATTAAATTATAGGGATGAGGCTGTTTCTTTTTTATAAGGCACAATAATTACATGCAGAACTCTTTTGGCTCACCAACGCCAACTTGTGTCATCAATAACAGCTCAATGGTCTCAAGCCTATCTAAATGATCAGGAATGCCCAGAGACATCTGACACTTGAGCATACTGCAAATTAAAATAGGTACATGCAGTTTTTTATGAAGTCCACGGTTCAAGCTTAAATACTTGCAACAGAGTTAATGACCACCTAGACTACTGGAAATAGCCCTTAAAATTATACTTTCTTCGTGTCGTTTTGTAATCAGTTACACTTTTTTTTTTGTTTTACATGCGTTACTGATTCCAGAACCATTTATTTAAAAAGCAGGGAGCCTTAAATTAAAGCAGGTGGGTGGAAGCAAATTACAAGTATGCTCTATTCATTATCTCCAATGCCGCATCCACAGATAATGCGAAATATTACAGTCAGCGCAGTTTCCACTGTGAAACTGAAATGTTGCTTGTTGCTCATGATAAAGGGAGTGTCAAGATCTCAGAGTGAGGCAATGCGCTGCAGTTGCCCAAGGCCAGCTCTAAATCACATGCAAAAAAGTCTTCCTTTTATAATTACAAATTTCTTTATTTCGGGAAAGTGGGACACAGTAGGTGTATTCCACTTGTTTGGGCAAGTTTCAACCCTTTCCTTGAAGCCTCCACCTTCGTTATCTGATACACCCCCTAGAGTTTCTCTAATAGAGCATGAGGCGTGTGGGACTTTTCCATTGGCATGTTTCCAGGCTCGTATATAACGTAAACAAAATAGCTTCATTATGCAATTCTCTCCCATCACGGTGAAATTACTTCAAAACTCAAAGCAACCAGTGCAAGCTGGTTAGGGCTCTACAGGGCAGACAACAGCTGAGGCAAGTTATTTCTGAAGCATGCCAAAGCAGAGCCAGCATGGTGTAGCGTGGTGTAGTGGTTAGGAGCAGTGGACTCTAATCTGGAGAACTGGGTTTGATTCCCCACTCCTCCACATGACCTTGGGCTAGTCACAGTTCTCTTAGAGCTCTATCAGCCTCACCAACCTCACAAGGAGTCTGTATTGGGGAGAAGAAGGGTAGGAGATTGTAAGCTGGTTTGATTCTCCTTAAAAGGTAGAACAAATCAGCATATAAAAGCCAACTCTTCTTCTTCTTCATAGGCTTCACCACTCACCTGCCATAGTGTCCATGATCTGCTTAGAAGTAGTACTGGTCTCTTCCCACCAGCTGCAGGATTCAGCCTCTGTCTCCCGCCTCCCAATGATGCAGCAGACATCTGCACTGCAACCCTGGAATTTGCCTGGCAAACTCCAAACTTGCATGGCACTGGCAGTGGAGTCAAGCTGATGGAGCCCCGAGGCTTTTTGGTGAACGACTTGGAGAGGTGAAACTGGTTTAGAGTCATGTCCTCTGCTCTTAATTCCAGAAATGTTGCAGGATACTGATACTTAGCCCTGACCTGGATGGGCCAGGCTAGCCTGATCTTGTCAGATCTCAGAAGCTAAGCACGGTCAGCCCTGGTTAGTATTTGGATGGGAGACCACCAAGGAAGTCCAGGGTTGCTATACAGAAGGCACTGGCAAACCACCTCTGTTAGTCTCTTGCCTTGAAAACCCCATAAGGGGTCGCTATAAGTCAGCTGCAACTTGACAGCACTTTACACACACACACACTGATACTTTCACCTGACATTTCTTGCTGAGAAAAGCAAAAAGGCTTGTAAGGTGCTGTAAGAACTCTAGTCAGAAAGTAACAATCATGCAAAGATTTGTGTAACTGTGAGCAAAGCGACAGAAGCTGAAGTGTTTGCAACCCCTTGGATTTCATCAGGAGCCCTTCGAGTTTCCCTGGGATTCAGGGGCTCCTAATCTGTTTTCAGAAGAGACTTCTTCAAAAGCCCTGCTAGGCAAGCAGAAGATCTCTATGCATCCCATTGAAATAATCATGCCTAGCTAAAGAATGTTGGCAAACACTGGAAAACATAACCATGAGTAAATTAATTGGGATGGATGTGTGGTTTGTGCTTCTAATTTTACCTCTCTGCTTGTCCAGTAAAAACAGGCTTCCTTCTTACTGCCATGTATAGACAGCCAGGCTGAGGTCTAAGCGTAAAGGAAGAATCCACAGCATTTCTTTTTTTACTAACTCCATTCCCCAAAACTATGTATTTAATGCCTAACTTGCATCATATTCCTATAGGTAAATGACAAGTGCATCAGGCATTAAAAATTGTGACATGTCCTTAGACATTAGAGTGCAAAGACTTCCTTGGATCCATTATCTAGAACATAGTGTGGGTGAGGGGGGGAAAGTACAGGCTAAAACACAGTTCTCCTAACAAGGTTTTAAAAATATGTTATACATTGGCCCTAAAATGTGTCTATTTCGATGTAAGACCCAAAGATGTCACATGCAGCATCCTTCCATTTAAGTATCGTCACAATTGGCATGTAAGTTAGACAACCAAGTTATCCTCTGGGGAAAAACCATTAGGAGTATGCACAAGTATTTTCCTGTACTGAGTATACAGTGCTTTCAATGTTTCATAACTGTTCTTTCCCATAATTATTACCCCAGGTCAAATCATACTTGAAAGGGTTCTAGATGGAATCAAGAAAGGAGTTGGCGGGAAAGTTAGCTATAATTCTCCTTGCTTTTAGTAGTGGTGTGACTTCCCAAAGGATGGTGTCTAGATTATCCAGAAAGTTATCCTCCCAGCTTAGTGAAAATTTGGTAACATGAATGCAAAGCAAGGTGCAAACCTGATGCACTTTAAGCCAGCACAAGCTCAATCACCATTGGTGATGCAGACTTTTACCTATGGCATCGTATCTGCTGTGGACTATGAGAGTAGTCAGAACCATGTAGCTGTTTAACACATGCAGCAATTGGATGCATTAATAAATCCTAAGGAACTAAGTTTTGGGACAGAGTTTGGTGAAGTGCTGTAGGCCAAAGGAAGATGCAAATTATCACATGGCTATCACTTTTTTGCAAAGCGGTGGTGTGAATGTGTTTGCAAGCATGCGAGACATTACAACTAGTTATTGACTTGTTTCCTTTTGAGTCATCTCCATGTGACTAACTTTCCAACAGAAGTCTCTATTGAATATTTAACAGATTGTTGTGATTTTTCTCCCCCGCCCCCCAGGCAGGGAGCAGAAGAACACAATAATTGTTTGGCTGGATCGAATCAAGGTCCACCTAGTTCGGGGTCATATACTCAGTAGTGGCTGGACCCATGGCTCTGAAAGCTCACAAACTGAAAAAAATGGGGATGATAATCCCCTGTTTTTGTCCTTGGCATCTGGTATTTGGGAGAAGAAAGCAAAAACCAGATATGCCCAAACCAAACATATTTGATATTTTTTCTCATTCATATTTCCTAAATAAAACAATTGGTGTATTGTGCTTGCACAAGGTTTTTTATAGGCAAGGTTCTGTTAGCTGTGATCCATCCCTTAAAAAAATTATTTAAAAGGAAACAATTTTCAGATCTTATTAAAGTTTAAATATGTCGAAGATGTAGTTTTTAAACATAAGGGGCAGGAAAAACTAGTGTACGTGGATGTATTATACCAAACCAGCATGGTGTAATGCTTCAGAGTGGTGGAATCTAATCTGGAGAACCGGGTTCGACTCCCCACTCCTCCACATGAAGCTTGCTGGATGTCCTTGGGTCGGTCACAGTTCTCTCAGAACTCTCTCAGCCCAAGCAAAGGCAGGCAATGGCAAACCACCTCCAAACATCTCTTGCCTTGAAAACCCTATAGGGTCACTGTAAGTCAGCTGTGACTTCATGGCACTTTCCACCACCACCAGTTATAATATACTCTGTATGCTGGTGGTCAAAGGGTTCTCCCACCTTGCTTGTTTTCCAATGGAAAAGCTCATTGGATCCAACTTGTACATTGTACATGTGCATCCGATCCCTGCGCTCAAAGCTGGGCCATTCAGCAGAGAACACCTGCAGAATGCCACCCCTTCCATGCAATTAGGAGAGTTATAAAGACGTAGTGCTTCCAATTGCTTTTGTATGCACATTGAGCTTGCTATAGATGTTTGGTTGAACACACAAACATTGCTCCAGTGCATGCATGTTTTAAAAAAATACCTGCATAGTGTGAGTCATTACCTTAGAGTCATGATCCAAAAACCCTGAAACTCACAGGATTGCCTACATTTCAAGGCCCTTACAAGTATAAACAAGGGCCGTTTCCGCACCATTTCCATTACCACAAATTATCGTCGTGGTCAATCTGC
Source organism: Euleptes europaea (assembly GCF_029931775.1). NCBI lineage: Eukaryota > Metazoa > Chordata > Lepidosauria > Squamata > Sphaerodactylidae > Euleptes > Euleptes europaea. The sequence continues at coordinate 26,269,616 of NC_079326.1, forward strand.
ATGGTTTGGGAAAAATTCTGCCCACAATTTGGCTTCTTCATCACTGTATTTACTATTGTGTCTGTCCGCACTTTCCCCTGGGGAACGTCACGTAATTCGTGACGTCAGGGAAGTGTGACACACTCCCCCCCCTCCTCCCTTTATTATTTGTTTTAACTTCATGCTGGCAGCTGCTCTTCTGGCGACTGCTCCTCCACTCAGAGCCCCGCAGTCCCTACAAGATGTTCATAATCACAGACACATTGGGACGAGCAAAGCAAGAAGATGGGCAGAACTTGGATTGAGCGAAGAAGCAGAGCGAGACCAAGCAAGGAACTCTTACCCTTCTGCTGCCCCCCTCGTTTGAAATCTGCTGAATCCCAAACCATCACAGAACTCATAAAATCATAACAGACCCTGCGCAAAGGAAAGGGGGGGTTAGTGCAATGATTCTTTTGTTCCTTTGTTCCTTCGGGGGGGGATTAAAAAATAAGCGAAAAATGTTAGAGAGAGGAGAGGGGGTAGGGAGACATTGGGAAGGCAGTGGGTGTGTTTTACTGAGATGGGTGGGGAAACGAATACATGTTAAAAATGTCTGCACCCCAAGATAAATTGTCCTAGAAGCAGTTGGAAGGAAAACATCACCATAAAAGTGTTTGCTAATGAGACAGAGATACAACATTTGCAAAACAGCTCCAACCCCAAACGGAGGGGAAATGGTGCGGACAAGAATAAATATAGCTTTTCATTTAACATTACACAAAGTTAATGCAGAAATGGCCAATGTGTATGCCAGTGTACAGTACTTTCGGTGAAGTGCTATGCAAAATTATTGTGGTTATTATCTGACACAACTTCCCAGAAGCAGGGGAGAGGGGGCTTCTACCCTCTTGGCTTTCCAGTGAAGCTGACAGAGTTGTTCCAGAGAACTTTTTGCAGCTGTTCAAATGTGGTTGTGTACATTTTAGTAATCAGCTTAAAGCTAATAAGTTAAGAAACAGTATGACATGGACGGAGTGAACTGGTGGGCAGCTTGAACTGGTGGGCAGCCTGGGCAAAGGGAGAATACCCAGCTAGTGAGAGCAAAAGATGTTTTTAAATTTGTTCTTATTTTTTTATATAATTGTTGTTTTACCGTTATCAAAATGTTTTTGTATTGTTGTTACCCATCTTGGTGCTAAGATGCTCAGGAAAAAGTTAATCAAATCAATCAATCAATCAGTCAATCAATCAGTGTTGTTTTTGTTAATTCAGGGGTGGCATTTCAGGAAGGTAGGGCAGTAAGTAATTCTCCAGAAACACCTTCTGTTCTCAATCAGCCAACTAGGAGTGGAAAGACCAGAGCATGGGTCTGGGACCTTCATATCTGTGAGACCACCTCTCCTGGTATGTTCCCCAGAGAACTGTTAGATCATCAAATACCAACCTTCTTGGGGGGGCCACCTAAAGAGTGTCTGGTTGGTCTTGAGCAGGGCCAGGGCTTTTTCTGCCCTGGCCCCTGTCTGGTGGAATAGTCTCTCTGGTGAGACTAGGGCCCTGCGGGACCGTAAAGGGTTCTGCAGAGCCTGCAAGACAGAGCTATTCCACCAGGCTTATGGTTGAGACCAGCTACGGTTCCTTTTCTATATAAATGCTGGCCTCCCTAACCTTCCATTAACCTCCACCGCTGTCTCCCCCTTTTTACTGTGCTGTGGGGATGTAGTCATCTGCTCGCCCAGCTGTAACTCAGATGTTACGATGTTATGATTTAAGGGTGCCATTGGACATTTGTCCTTTATTTAATGATTTCACAGGGCTATTTTAAATGCTATTTTAAGGTGTTTTATCATATTTTATCGTATTATATGTTTATATGGTTTGTGAGCCACTCTGAGCCTGGCTTCGGCGGGGGAAGGCAGGGTAGAAATTCAACCAAATAAATTAATAATAAATAAATGGTGCATCCGATCCTCACAGGATCTAGATTATTTTTAGTAGGCCCACTTGTCTGCAGCAATATAATCATTTACCAGCATTCATTAAATCTATGCTAAGGCACCGAGGACACACAAAGATGGACAAGTATAGTTGACGACATAATTTAACTCGCAAGTATGGCATAATGAGGGCTGCTGTCGGATGAACTATTTGAATGGAATTTAAATGGAAGCACTTGGATAGAAGCTAGTAATGGGGCCAATTTAGATATTAACTTTTTGCAGATGCTAGAGTTATTTCTTCTGCTATATGTGGAAACTTAATGTGCAAATTGGTTGCTGGTAGGTCTGACTTTCTGACAGATTCTATCCAGAATCTTCCCCTCCCATATTTAGCATCCACTCCAGAGTCCCTATGAAAATTATGATTTAATTTGAAGGCATTTGTACTGAGCATGAGCAGCAGTGTACTCAAGCTCATTATGTAATCTTATCACAACTCCTTTCCGTCCCATTTGGTATATAGTATCCACCTGATTGCACATGTAGACCCCAATAACTTTTAAAAAATTATGTTTATCTGTTTATCAATTAAATAAGATTTTTATCCTGCTGTCCTTTTTTTGAGGAGGCTTGTGTACATGTTTCCCTGTCTCTATTCTATCTTCACAACAATTCTGTGAGACAAAGTTGGAGAACCAGTGTGGTGTGGTAAATAGAGGCTCAGACTAGCAGTGCATTCCTAAGGAGAGTTACTCCAGTCTAAGCCCACTGAAATGAATGGGCTTAGATTGGAGTAACTCTCCTTAGGAATGCACTGTAAGACTGAGGAGACTTTGGTTGCAATTCCCACTCTGCTGGGAAGCTGACTAGATGGCTGGATAAAAATGGATCATACTGACAGATAGTGACTAACCCAAAGTCACCTTGTGGGGGTTTGAAACAGGGTTTCTCTCCAGACCTTGATCAATACCATTAGTAGCTCTCAAATCCTAGATCCCCTTTGCCCCTGGCTTTATAAAAACTCATTAATATCATGAAATTAAGTGTCATTACATAAAATTTACTTGTGTGCTAGGCATTACTGTATTTGATTGGGTCCTAAACTCATGTAGAGTTGGTGGGGCTAAGGAGCTCACTCTCTCTTTTCTGGGAAAAATGGGGAGAGTCTGTTTTTGGTAACCTGCGAGTTCAGTACTGTTTTTGACTGGGAAGTTCAGGGTTCAGATTTGCCTAAGCGGTAGTGAAACAACTCCTGTGGAGTGACAGGCAGAGGAAAGGGACCCTTTCTCAGGGAACAGGCTCTGTGAAAGAGATATTCCAGATACGGGGGTTAAGGAATTACTGCCACAAAAGTGGGGTAGATCTATAGAGAGAACTGGAAGAGAGATTTGAGGAACCATCTCCATACTCCTTTGTTCTCTGGGTGGGAGAGAGATTGTATAATCGCCATACTCTCCTGTTAGCTAAGCAGCAGAGTCTGAATAGGAACATCTATAGGAAGTTCTGGGAACTGAATCTGGGAACTTAATTTAAGAATTGTAATTCTGTACTAATTAAGCCATCTAAGATCTATGCCTTCTCTGCAGTAAAACTTATAAACTAGCTCTGGTTCTGCTTCCCTACCTACCGTTTCCCCTCCAAGTCCATCCCTTGAACAGCGTTTAATAAATCTCTGTTACTTGGTTAACTTGAAAAAGTCTCTGATGTCTCATTTCTACTGAGGTAAAATAAGTAAAGGGACTAAGGAGAAAAATTAAAACTCCAATCAAACATTTTGGAAAGCAATCTCTCTCCAATCAAACATTTTGGAAAGCACGCAGTACGCACGGATCGTGATAGCAAGGATTGTACATGCAGGTATATCTTCCATTCAAGTGAATGGAAGCTTTACCTGCATGCAAAATCCATGAATTACCCAAGTTACACAAGATGGCAATCACACAGATTACATTTCTGATATAAGTGGCTGACGGCCTCCCAGGGCATGTGAATGGAACAGAATGGAATGGAACATCTGCAGAAGATTTTTTTTTTAATGTACACTATTAACGTTCATGTTACTTTTCACAACAGAAAAACAGTCAGGTTCCTGCTGCAAAGGAGTTTACAGTGTTAACGCATGTTCTCTAGATTTACAAAGCATATGAAGACTTTCTGGAACAACTAATGGCGTTCTCACTATATTCCTTTGCAGGGAAAGTGACATAGCATATTTTCTTATTTTGCACATGCATTGCCTGTTCCTCAATGATAATTTTATGATTCAGAAAGAAACTTTTCCCTGAATTCTAAAAGTACTGCTTATCATTGTATTAAATAAGACTGGAAGTAATTAAGGGGGGAAACATTGATAGGTTAGTCTGCTTACTACGGAAGCCACAGAGAATATAAATCATTTTAACTTGGAGACCGGCTGGCTCTGGGGATTGATAATGGAATATGATGTGTTTTAAAATCCATGTTTTCATTTCTGAGCAACTGGCCTCTGAATATTAAACCCTCAATTGTAGCCTGTCAGAATTTGCTTCTATTATTATTTTATTAAGGCTGAAATGTTTTGTCGATCTACTGGTTAGTTCAATTGATTGAAAACCTTTTGATCAATTAAATAAGTACTACCAATTAATCAGGAAGCAGATTTTAATTATTTTAAGGTCATTATGTTTAAATCAAGTGATAACCATGGTGGCAGGCAGAACCTTCTCATAGACATTTCCCCTTCACTGTCACAGAGGGAGCAGTGCCTTTTCTAAGATGGTGATGGCTGCAGTACCTGAAGGATCAGAGAAACCCCAGCCAGGACACCCATCCCACAGGTAACAGGAGGCATGGCTTTGGGCTACATCTGTTTATCCTCATTTGGACCAAAAATGGGGGGGGGTTGGGGAAATTTAGAGAAAGGGAACTCTGCACAAACAGCCGAGGATGCTGAGATACCCCCCGGAACACCGGCATGGGCCTTTACACTGGTGGGACACCGACAAAAGGCCCAGCCTGCGTCCCTGGGCAGCACTGCCATGGCAGCACTGGGAGACCGGTGTCCAGGCCTTCTTGCTGGTGTCCAGGCCACTCTGCATGCCTCTGGCAGCTGTCCCACTTACGCCGGCGCAGCCCCTTTTTTGCCTCCTGAGCTCTTTCAGCCAAAGAGCTCAGGAATGCGCTGTTACGGTAGTTTCCTTATACCAGATAAACAACTTAAATGGAAATCCCCATCTATATCCAGTTTTATCCCATACCAGTTGTCTAGTAAGAAATCAACAATTCCTTCTTTCTTTAAGAGTAATCGGAGAAACGTCAGCAAAGACTAACACATCTTAACCATCTATTTTTAACTGCACATTGGCTCTAAAAAATTCTAACATTTTATTTCCGATACTAAAGTCAGATAATTTCACCAGAATATCCCTTGGAAGTTTTTTCCTTCTTGCAAGCTTGCTATTAATCCTGAAGGCGGTATCAATTTTAACCTCAGCCTCAAAATCAGATCCTAGACAAGTTCTAAAGAGGTCAGTTAAGTAATTTTTTTTAATTAGTTCCTTCTACTTCCTTCTTAAACCTGCACAATCTCAGATTTGAATTCCTCATCTGGTTCTCAATTCCTTCTACTTTTTCTATTTTTTTTAAATTTTCTTCTTCTATCACCCCAAAATCTTTTTCTAATAATCAGAAAGTGCTTTCTTAAATTTCTATTTTTGTTAACATCTCTGTTTTAGTCAGTCAATTCCTCCACCTTATTAGATGTACTAATCAATTTATTATCTTTTTAAAATTTTGTTTTCCAACGCCAGGAATTTATAATCTAATTTTTCCAGTTCTCCTTTTTTAAAATCTTTGATCTTTTATCAAATCTTCCAAATTCATTTTGAAACAACTTCTTCATATCATCAATTGTTACCATTTCCCCTCTTCTTCTGTTATATCTTTCTTTCTTCTGTATCTTGCATTTATATTTTTACCAAAATAATATCTTATATCAGAAAAATCTGACATTTATAGATCCAATATTATCAATATCCTATCCAGTAATAACTTTGGATTTTTTAAACTTAATGACAACTGGTAACAACTATAACACCTATGTTCCCTTACTCTTCTATCTGGTAAAAAGTACAAAACGTCTTACTCAAAATCAGATTGCCTGATTCTCAAACTTGCCTTCCACTGGTACTCAACATAATCCTATCCCACTTTTCTGTCCTCACAAAGGCCATCAAGGGGGCTAACAATTTAAAACACACATAAAATCACACTTTAAAACCATTAAAATCAACCCCCAACACACATCATTTAAAAAAATTAAAAACAGAGTTAAAATACATACAAAGTCATAAAAACAGCAATTAAAACATTGGTCAAGAAGGAGGGATCACCAAGGGAATGCTAAACGAAGCAAGAAAGTCTTTACTTGTTGGCGGAAGATGGCAACAGAAGGGGACAGACAAATCCTCCTGGGGAGAGAGTTCCAGAGTTTTGGTGCCATGACCAAGAAGGCCCACTCTAGGGTTGACAACCTCCATGTACTAGCTGGAGATCTCCTGCTATTACAACTGACCTCCAGCCGATAGAGATCAGTTCACCTGGAGAAAATGGCCGATTTGGCAATTGGACTCTATGGCATTGAGGTCCCTCCCCTCCCCAAACCCCACCCTCCTCAGGCTCCACCCCAAAAACCTCCCGCCAGTGGTGAAGAAGGACCTGGCAACCCTAGCCCACTCCCAGGCTGCCACCCCTCTAATCACAGAAGATGGCATCAGCCAAGCAGGGCCTCCAAAGATGCCCATTGTGGCCAGGCAGTTTCACAAGTGCTCCATCAAGCCAATCCTCTACTTGAATTCTTAAGTGGTCCATGATGAACAGTTTGTGTTGACTAGCTGAACACTATGTTTCAGCTTGGGTTTTTTTCATTCAACCGCCAGAGGCTGATCTAGTTGAGAGAATAAAGGTAAAGGTAATCCCCTGTGCAAGCACCGGGTCATTCCTGACCCATGGGGTGACGTCACATCCCAACGTTTACATGGCAGACTAGGTTTACAGGGTGGTTTTCCAGTGCCTTCCCCAGTCATCTACACTTTACCCCCAGCGAGCTGGGTACTCATTGGACAGACCTCGGAAGGATGGAAGGCTGAGTCAACCTTGAGCCGGCTACCTGAAGCCGACTCCCGTTGGGGTCGAACTCAGGTCGTGAGCAGAGCTTTTCACTGCAGTACTGCACTCTGCACCATGAGTTGAGAGAATACCTCAAAGAAAATAAAAAGGAAGTTCAGCTTAGAAGTCTGTGCAAGAATGAGTAGCTGCTTTTATGATGCCTGGAAGAATGCTGGAAACAGGTTTATCTTCAATTGGCTTACAATGCAAAGCTATAACACATATAAAGGAAACTACAAAACAGAGGACGCCAACATCTCCATAAGCCATGCTGCTTCAAGTGCAGCTGGTGCCTCTCCAGAGGCAGAAAGTCATTGGTCTGAGGGCAAAAAGGGGGAGCTGTTGCAGGTTTACATGCCAAAGCTGTTAGATATGTGAGCTGAGCTGTTTTGTCCGATGTCTGTTGAAACTGGGAGGAGGGACACCGGTTGCCTAAGGAAACACAACCCACCTTTTGATGCAACAGCTTACTGTATCACCAGCTGTAACAAGCAGTAGAAAATAAATAATACAAAGAAACACCAAGAGTACATAGCTGGTCTGAAATTTGGGAGGGGGAGACTGTATCCAAACATTCAGAGTGTCACGTCATCTCTGCCCACACTAAATGCACCAATGCCACCAAAACGTAGGAAATACTGTATTGAAAACAGGGAAGTGACTGACTGTTTTCTGTCAATAGCATGCTTCCATGATTAGTAGAACCCAAATTAAATGGCACAGTGTTGTACTTTTAAGTGGTGGGACAGAGCAGGAAGCTGATTTCCTCAGCTTGCACACATACACGTTTCGGTGTATACAGTTTATACAATCCAGCCCACCCAATGTGATTTTTTACTGGGATCCCATCTTGAAAAACTTTATGATCTTGAACAAAGCTTCTTAAACTGTGGGTCATGACCCCATATGGGGTCACATAACTAAATATGGGGGTCGCAAAAACATTGGCAACAGTAAATGGTAAAATAATATGTATACCAAAGAATTGTTTTAAAATAAATTTCTTTATGATTTATTATCAGTAAATGTTTGATTTGTATACTTATTTTATTTACCTATATACCCAGGGTCGTGAGTGAAAAAAGCCCTGATCTAGAACACGCTGGATGCCCCAGTGACCAACAGTCCTACTTGTAGCTTCTGCTCCTGTTTGTTTTTTGTTTGCTTGTTTTTGCTGTTAAGTTGCAGCCAATTTATGGCGACCCTCATAAGGTTTTCAAAGCAAATGACATTCAGAAGTGGTTTGCCATTGCCTGCCTCTACATAGTGACCCTGGTATTCCTTGGTGGTCTCCCATCCAAATACTCACCAGGGCTGACCGTGCTTCAGAGATCTTACAAGATCAGGCTAACCTGGGCTATCCAGACTACTCCAGCTACCACATAGTAAATAAGCAGCCAAAGATATTGTGACACCCATTCTCAACTCACACAGAGTGCCTACCAGTGTCTAAAAAAAAAAAAAAAGGTAAAGGTCCCCTGTACAAGCACCGGGTCATTCCTGACCCATGGGGTGACGTCACATTCCTGGTTTCCTAGGCAGACTTTTGTTTATGGGATGGGACTGCCTTCTCCAGTCATCTTCCCTTTTCCCCCAGCAAGCTGGGTGCTCATTTTACCGACCTCAGAAGGATGGAAGGCTGAGTCAACCTTGAGCCGGCTACCTGAAACCAACTTCTGTTGGGATCGAACTCAGATCGTGAGCAGAGCTTGGACTGCAGTACTGCAGCTTACCACTCTGCGCCACGGGGCTCTTCTACACCTCTCTTTATCTCAGGTGAAGGGTACATAGGTCAGGATGTCATAAGCTCCCCTTCTCATTGACCATTTCCCCTCTCAGGTCTTCTCTCTCACTCACAGAGACATCAGCAGACAGGGTTGCCCAGCCCCCTTTAATAACAGGCCCTCACACAGAGTTATTGGGGTTGGAGGCTCAAATACTGTTCCATTCACATGCTGCCATCATTCACTCATATCCTATAATACGGTATTTTTCGGGAGGGGGTTACTAGTATGGAAAAAAGCAGTCAGGACAAGTGGTGGGGGGTGGATTGCTTGCAGATCTGCCCCACTGCAGGATGGCTCTGAAAGATGTGGGTTTTTCCCTGTAGTTTTCAGGTTTATCAAACACAATTTTTTTAACGAAAAATCTAGATTTTCCAGATTTTTTGAAAATTTTGGGTTTGATAAACTTGATACTGAAAAATGCCAAAAATAACAAAAACAAATGCTGCACACGCCAATATAGTCCAAGATAATAAATTGTGTGTGTGTGTGTGTTTCTTTCCCTTAGACACACAGTTAATTTCTATTTGTGGTATTAACATCACATTGAAAAAAGTAAGGTGGAAGTTACAAAGTTTCGCTTCCAGAGAAGTTTCGAATTGTGGTCTTATTCCTGCAACTGGGATCCTTTGATTACAAATTGACTATTTTCAGCCCACTATAATTAGCTTTTCTCCACAGTTTCACCCAGCTGCCAACTTCCAACTGCTGTTGAATGAATGCATGAATTTATTTACAGCAATAGCCAGTACAACCAACTGCTGTTCTCAACTACTGTTTTTGAACAGCTCTTATTGGTTGTGTTCTAGTCAACTATGATTATCAGCAAATCTTGTTTAAGTGTGTGATCAGTTTCTTCCTGGACACTTGCAAAACAGCTTTCAATTTCTTCCTCTTCCACATCTGTAGTTGGGGCTTAAGCTTTAACGATGGTTGTGTCGATAGGCTTTCTATGAACTCTGACTGATATTGTTCAGTCAGACTTTGCATTATAGCCCGATCGCTTGTAGTACATCTCACGTCTCTATTAGAGCAACTCTGTTTCTTCTGTGTTTGTCATTTTCCTTTATATGTATCCAGGTAATTAGCACTTCAGGTACTCCTCTTCTCCCTCTCTGTTCCAGCTGTTACTTATTATCCCACTGAAAATAATCTTCTCCCTGTCCCTCTAGACCAGCCTGAGAAGCCCCTTTTCATCCAGTTGACACCAAGCTCCTTTTTGATTGATGCTTATTATCCAACTAAGCCTCCTCAGTCCCTCCTGCTCCTCAAGTGCTGCTTTATTCCTGATGAGTTTCTTTCTCTTTTTAAACCTTCTTTATATGCTCTTTTAAACAACTGATACAAAAACCCAGCTTTCAACCCATACTATATTATTCCATTTTCTGATGTTAAATATTGCTCATTTCACCACGAAGTACCATAAGAATTCTGCAACCTCAATTCAGCAAAGGTTACTTATGACTAAATCATGTTGGGAGTAATGTGCGTTGAGTTTCTTGCAATTAGGTAGGATCCACACATTATGGAATGTTGTGGCATTATAATAATTCACTTCCTGGAATTGCTATCTGAGTAGAAAAGTGCAAGAGATATTACAACAGTGCAATGTCAAATGACATGTGAACCTTACCTTACTTGTCCCATTCCTTTTAATGGAATGTCAAATGTGTTTCCAATTACTTTGAAAACAGCTACAGCATCATTCCTGCCTAGGACTCTGGACAGAAAGAAAACCCGGTATCCAGATAGACTAATGTTGCCAGATGTAGCCGCTTTTCAATATGGCATCTACTGTTTATGGAGGGAAGGCCTTCAGGTCAACAACAGGGCCCCAACGCTCACAGGTCTATGCATCCCCAAAGACAATTTGTACCCTTTGTGTTTCAGAGGAGGACAGCCCCCGTTGAGAGGATGGCAAGCTGAACCTATCAATGAGCACCAGCCTTTGCAACAGCACCAGGCAGGAGTCGGAAGGAGGGTGACGTTGCACTGGCGAAGCCAGAGGGGAAGGGGCCAATGATGCCAGTGCCACAAACCCCTCCCCCACATACTCCTGACTGGACCTGTGAAACATCCCAGAGGTTCCATCATGTACCCACCAGGATGCCCAGGGCATCCTTCTGTGGCCATTCATGCTGTTTTTTTCTCAACAGACCACTGCAGGAAGCCATCCAGCGGGTGAAGCTCTGCATGCAACTGACACCCTTTTGCTCCACCCATGTGCTCGCCCCCTAACCCGGCCTCCATTCATAATGGATCTGGCCCTGCCAGATGGCTTCTTCTGTTGAAGATCAGCCTTTATGGAAACCCGCTGCAGGAGTGAATGGAATGTGAGCTCTGAGTTGGCTCAGAGGTGGATACAGAGGCTCAACGCTTCCATGCCTGATCCCTCCCCCCAACAAAGTTTTCTCAGCTTTGACAACCATGTGTGTGCACCTCTGTCAGGGTGGATGGAGGAGCAGGTGGGTGGAGTGGTTGGGGATGAGATTCTCAAAGTCCACTTCCAACATAAGGCTCTGCAGGCTGTCTGCAGAGTTCATCCCCCCCCCCCCCGCAATAGTTCCGAGCTAGCATAGGCACTCCCCTGGAGGCCAAGCCCTCAGGCTGGAGGTTGACTACCTGACCTCATCCTCAGCACTGCAGATCACCTCCCAAAGGGCCTAGAGTTGGCCCCAGGAGGGTGGGGTCTCACATCGGAGAAGCCAATGCATCCAAAGATTGGGAGGCGCTGCAGCGCAGAATGAGAGGCATCCCCCAATCAAGGTAGGCGGCCACCTAGAACAGAATGGGGGAGCCAAGTGTAACCCTGGGGGAATAGTTGCCCCTGCCAGTGGGCATCCCATCCTGAGCCACCTGCCTCTCTCTCTCGGGCTCAGTGCCTTCTGAGCTAGGAAGACCCAACTCCCTGTCATTGGGTCATGGAGAGCTGCCAAGAGTGGCTCAGGTGAACTTCGTGGGGCAAGCGTTGGTTGGCCTCTCCCCAAACCCTCACAGCTCCAGCCCTCCCTCTTCCCCCCCACCGTCCAGCCCACTTTGCTGTCTGATGTTTCAGGGGTGACAAGGGTTTGGGGGGCCACGCCTGCAGTGCAGGATGGGGGATCGGGACTGGCAAGTGGTGTGCAGGGATGGGCCCATCACCCTGGCAGCAGCCACTGCATGGGGGGCTACTGGTGTTGGACTGCCACAGTCCCCTGGTGCATGGCCGGGGCAATCCACCCAACCCAGCCCTCTCCGGCTCACTGAAGACTTCCTTAAGCCTTTGGATCTCTTCCAGAACAGTTAAGGAAGTTGCTGGTAGACCCCACCAAACAGTAGCTTTCCATTTCAAAACAACCAGAACCGTGTTTGAAAAGCTGTTACAATTGTGACCCGATAAAAAATGATCACTTGTGATTGCCTTCCACAGAAAGCATTGCTGTAGCAACTGAAAAGGCTATAACAGGAAAGGTTAAGCACGGGCGCTGGTACTTCAATGATTGATAGAAGTGCTGCCAAAACAGCTACGGATTTTTTGTCAGTATGCATCTGAAGTTTGCAAATGATGATCCTGATGGAATGAAAACAAACAAAAGGCTGAAAAACAGAACAGCTCCCAGCTCCCAGCACAGCCCCTTCCACTGACTCATTTAGTGCATTGTTTCAATTAGGAGTCATCAACTGGAATTAAGATGTATGGGTTGCTAAACTGAGGCAGATGGGGCAGCCAACTCGAGAGAGTGAAAGCAAAACATCCAAACGAGATCCGTCAGCTTGTCCAAATGCAGTGCCTGCCCATCTGTTGCAACTGGCAATGCCGGGTGGATGTAAGAGGCACCTGAGGCGTTTGAGAAAGCCACTCAATCCGTCAACACAATCAAACTGGTCATAAATGCCATGAAACCTCATCATTATACTTTCCCCAGTTCCCACACTTGGTAGCTTGTTGTTAATCTTCTGCAGATTTTCTCACCCTAGTTCATTGTTGGCTTCTGTGTGTTTCCCCCCCTGAATTTTAGTCTAGCCTCATTTATACAGAGTGTGCTGTATACTTACGTTGGTGTCTGACTATTGCTTTGTCCCCCATAACCATACATAACATATTCAAAAGCCATCAGCCATAACTGTGGATCTGGATTAGGGGTGTGCATATCAATATGCCAAATTTAAAAAAAAAGCAACAACACTGGCCCCATCTCCCTGAGTGGCTACTAGCCCTGGTAGATTCCCCAAGCCCCAGCTAATTTTCAAGAAAATGTATGATCACAGAATATCCAATTTCAGATCTCCAGCATTTCATCTAGTTGAGTCTTAGTGACAACTTTAAGAGAGACAATCTCTATGCAAGTTTAAATAACTTCCATTTTCTTCAAGATGGGAAAATTTGTTCTGCAAAAAAGATAGTTTCTTTAGCTTTTTGAAGATAAGCAGTGAAAGAAAGGCAAAAGGTCATACAATATTTGTTTAATTCATTTTCTTCCAAACTCAAGATTTTAATTTATATTTTTACAAGTGGAGACCTACAACAATTACCAATTTTAGTTCCTCCCTCTCCTTCTCTATGCATAAACTGAAGCATGGATAAAGAATTATGGGATTTGCTGGGAGCAAATTAAAGCCCATTGGCTTTAAGATGTATTTATTTATTTCCCACTGGATTCAGATGTATCTATGTATTTATTTAGAATATTTCAATGCCACTTCTCCATAGTGCTGCTCAAAAGGGCTTACAGTTTTAAAACACAGTATAAAATGCAAGCTATGAAAAAAAAATAAACTATTTGGCATGAACAGCATAAAAATTATCCATAAAACAAAGCAGACCATTAAAAAGCTGATAAGATAAAACCCTAATTAAAACCTTGGGTAAAAAGGTGTGTTTTAGCCCGGTATCTAAAAGAAAGGAAAGTAGGCACTAGGTGAGTCTCAAGTGGGAGGGCATTTCAAAAGCAAGGTGTCACCACAGAAAATGCCCTCTCTTTAGTAACCACCAACCTCACCAAGGCAGGGGCACAGAGAGCAGGGCTTGAGAGTAGGGTTGGGGCAAAGCCTGAGGAGGATGGGGTTTGGGGAGGGGACGGACTTCAATGTCATAGAGTCCAATTGACTAAGCGGCCATTTTCTCTAGGTGAACTGATCTCTATAGGCTGGAGATCAGTTGTAATAGCAGGAGATCTTCAGCTATTACCTGGAGGTTGGCAACCCTACTGTGAACAGATCACACTTACTGAGGAACAGCCTAGCTGATGAACCAGCTGGAGCTGATAAAAGACAGTATATGCCATGGGTGAGACTTGAGCCTCCAACTGTAGGTCAGGACCTAGTATCATCTCCAAGCTATGAACCTGCTCCTTCAGGGGGAGTGAAACCCTCCCAGGACAACTGGCTCTGCAATCCTCAAGCAGTGTCTCCACTGACAAACAGAACCTCATTCTTGCCTGGACTGAAATTCAGTTTATTGCCCCTCATCCATCCCATTACCTTCTCCAGGCCTCTGTTGAAGACTTCCACAGACCCACCTGGTTTAGCAGTTAAGTACAATTAGAGCTGGCATCTCACTCCGAATTCCCGTATGACCTCTCCCAGCAGTTTCAGGTTGATATTAAATAGCATAGGGGATTAGATGGAACCCCGCAGGGCCCCACAGCATCAATGTTACAGGGCTGAGAAGCAGCCTCCCAGCACCACCATTTAGAATCGGTTGAGTAGAACCACCAAAGCACAGTGCCCCCAACTCTCAACCCAGCCAGCCGCTCCATAAAAATACCATAGTCAATGGTATCAAAAGCTGTTGAGAGGTCCAGGAGAATCAACAGGGATGCATCCCCCCTGTCACTTTCCTGGTGAAGGTCATCAATAGGTGTGATCAAGGCCATTTCCATCCCCAAACCAGGCCTGAATCCGGATTGAAATGAGTCTAGATAATCCATCTCCCCAAGACCACCACAAACCGTGTAGCCACCACATGCTTAAGCACCTTGCACAAGAATGGAATATTAGCCACTGAGTGGTGGCTGTTGAGGTCATTTGGGTCCAGGAATGCCTTCTTCAAGAGGAGCCTCACATCTGCCTCTTTCAAAGCAGTCAGAACAACACCTCCTGCAGAGAGGCATTTCTTACCTCCTGGACCAAGTGAACCAGCCCAGCCCGACATGATACTATTAGCTATGAGGGGCAAGGGGCAAGATTGGATGTGGTAGGTTACACAGTTGCAAGCACCTTTTCCACCATTAGGCCTTCCCAACTGAAAATCATCCATACAACTAGGACCGGATTGTGCTCCAATAACATCCCGAGATTGAACCAGCCCAACTGTGGGGACTAAGTAGTTGCAGATACAAGCCACTTTTATCTGTGAAAAGCATTGAAAAAGGAATCACAGCAGGTGTGTATGTTTTCCAGGTCAACATCCTCTGGGGCTTGAGATAAAAAACCTGTTCACCACCCCAAATAGCTCCACCAGATGGCATTGTACAGACACAATGGTGGCAGAAAATGTGAGCTCGCTTTGCTGCCACCACTGCTACAGAGTAGGCATGATAATGTGCTGTCTTCTGTGTTCAGTCACATTCTCCTCAGGTTTTTCTTCACTTGTGCTCTAACCGTCTGCCCAACCGTTTCATCATTAGCATCAACAACTTTGTTCCATCAGATTTCCCAGTGAAAATTTATTTCATAACAATAATTTTAAAAATCTGTCACATTAGATTTTGGGACAGTGGAAGCCCTGTTGCATCTGACATGACATGACAAACAGCAACATCTCATAACGTAGAAGGCTGATTTTCTTTTTTAGTCCAACAACAAATGTCTCTTTGGATAGGAAGCCACTCACCTAAATCTTAAAATACTAGTGACTAAATCATGCTTCAAGGGTGTTGTGCGGTGATACTACCCATGAACTGTCAGGATAAGGTCTGCCACTCCGTCTCCAGTCTCAGCTTCCATTTGAAAATACACTCTGCAGTAAGGCCTTTAGTATCCATGTTAAGGGTCTGACCAATTCCACGTAGCCTTTTTCCTCCTCCTCCTGTAATTAATTCTGTTTTCAGATTTCAAGAAAGGTTATGCTCTACTTTTATTATGTGTGTCAGAGTAAAATGCTCTGGATGTGTAAAGGCCTGCCAATAAATATCTGAAATAAATCAATAAGAAATAAGATGTATTTGTCAAAAGATCAGAATCAAATAGTATTCACAAAACTAGCAGAACTGGTATCTCAAACACACTCACTTTGGAAGCTAGTTCACTGAACTCAGCAAGACTTAGGCCGTTTCTGTACAAATCACTTATGACAAAGGACCCTTGTGGTCAAACTGCGAGGTCTGGCAATGAATTCAATTTTTTTGTCCGCATGTTGCCTCTTTCGCTGTTGTATTCATTCTTCCTGAGAACGTTTTACCCTGTCCACACTTTCCTTAAAAATAACGATATGTCGTGATGTTGCAGGAGTGCAGGACACTCCCCCCTTTCTCCCCCTTTTTATGGTGGTTCTCTAGAGCAAATGTTTGTAATCTGCTATTATGCATTTAGAAAGGTAAATTTAATTAAAATGGCTGCCATGACCTTAGCCGCATCCCCCCCTGACAAACAATCAGAAAGCCTCCATCCTCTCTTCTATTAAATAAGCACACTTGAGAGATGGAAACCTTGGGAGTTCACTGGCAATCATTCCTCTCCTTTCGGTCTCCAAGGACAAATAGGAAAAACGTGGCCACAGAATTCTTTGGAGCAGGAACAACCTACACCCAATTGACTGTACAATGTCCCAAAATAAAGGCCATGCCCATGGACTCTGATCTGGTGGACTCTGATCTGGAGAACCGGGTTTGATTCCCCACTCCTCCACATGAGCGGTGGAGGCTAATCTGGTGAACTGGATTTGTTTCCCCACTCTTACACACGAAGCTGGGTAACCTTGGGCAAGTTACAGCTCTCTTAGAGCTCTCTCAGCCCCACATACCTCACAGGGTGTCTGTTGTGGGGAGGAGGAAGGAAGGGGATTGTAAGCTGGTTTGAGTCTCCCTTAAGTGGTAGAGAAAGTCGGCATATAAAAAAAACCAACTCTTCTTCTTCTTCATGCCTCCCTTCACAGTCTGACACTCACAAAAATTGCACTCATGGGAAACAGAAAAATCTAGACCACCCACAAACAAATCAATGGGAGGCTTACTCCAGTGCTCCAACATTCCTTTGCTAGGTGACATAAATCAGATTTTAAAAAATTTAAAAGCAGGGAATTGGTTGGAGGGAGGAGAGGAGGGGAGAGGGGAGGGGGAATAGGAGACAGTGTTTCATTCATGTCCCCACCTCAAGTGAAGTTTTATAAGTGGTTGCAGAAAACACGGAGATTAAATGATTGCAAAATGTTTCCAATACCAAACGGAGGGGAAACAGTGTGGACACAAAGAAAGAAAATGTTACATTAAATGTTGCAAAAAAATTCATGCGAAAACGGCCTTACTTCTGAGAAAGCATGAATAGAATGAGTCTGTAAGCATATCCCCAACAATTATTTGTGGAAATTTAAAGGGAATGTCCTCTTCGTTTGGGGAGGGAAGGCAACATGGTATAGCCCAATCCCGTCAGATCTCAGAAGCTACACAGGGTCAGTACTTGGAAGGGAGACCACCATGAAAGACTCTGCAGAGGAAGAGAATGGCAAACTAGCCCTGCTTCTCACTTGCCTTGAAAACTCCTTGGTGGGGTCACCATAAGTCGGCTGTGACTTGACAGCACTTTGCAGACACACATCGTTTTAGCTTTAAAAAATCTCTTGTATAAAGAGGTTTTTTCTTTATTGCTTCTTTATTGTTTCGGCCGGGGAGGGGGTTGGTTCTTTGTTGTTTCTTTTTTGCACTGTTTGCCAAGTTGGTCACCTAACTACAGAAGCTGGGCATGAAAAGGTTGTGAGGATTGTGAGGCTTCAAAGAATTAGAAGAGCTTGGGGTAACTCTGATTCTTTCTGTGCCCTGGACCCAATGCTTTAGTTATGCTCCCTTACTAGATACAGCTGCCTCCTTTAGATGTGGGCCTTAAAAAATCTTAACAAAATATATTGTTGAGAGAGGTCAATAGATCTGATATGGTCTCTATTTTATAGACTACTTTTAACATTTTGCAGCATACTGTTGACCCTTGGAAATGAAACATCCTCGGTCAGGCAAAAACACCATCCTCATCTAATGACCGACCATTATGTTTTTTGACCCATTAAGTTCAGGACTTCTTTCTCAGGCAGTTGAATCTACAGCAGCTTGCTGAGTTCTGGGTGTACAAACATAAGACATTGTAAAATGCAGCCAAATCCTCATTTGTGGGATGCATTAATCTGGCAAGCACTCAAGGGTTTCAACTAGGATGGTTGAATTTGTCACGATATTTTTAGATTACCTAGCAGAGCTGTTTGTTCTGGTTTAGATGCTGCGGGGTGTGCCGTCACTTCGAAGGAGAGGACGGCCAAGCAGACTCCCTGTGAATGGCACTGTCAGTAAATCAGTTTGTCAAGGATTCATTTTCTGACTCACAACTTGTAAAGATAGTTTTGAAAGAATCCAAAAGTTCTTGATTTTTATTTGCAAGATTAATCCTCAATTGACTCTTTGTCGCCACTTACATAGCTGAGAAATCTTTTAGTTGCTTGACATTTCTATTAAGGGCACCTGCTCTCAAGTAAATATGTTTATGACTGGAGAGTTAGTATTATATGGTAACCATCATTGTGTTAATTGAGAAGGTTGGCATTATCAAGAGGATGGTATCTGACAGTAGACGCTCTTATAATCATGGAACTCAAAACTTCTCAAGGAAAATAACTCTTTTATATTTTCTTCAAGTGGGCATCTTCTTCCTGCTCCATCAATGTGTCACACCTTTCAGAAGTGAAGCACAATGAAGAGGAGTTGCACTGGGCAGTTTTCCCATCCTTCAACATAACAAAACCAATCATAGCTTACTTAGGCTTTTGTAAGAATTTGCATTAGCAAACTTTACCCTTCTTAACAGTCCATTTTCTTAATTGCAGTGATACTAGGTGATCATATGCCATCACATACCCATAAATCTGCTTTTTAAATAAAGGTTATTTATTAAGTTCTTTGAAACTAGTATATTAATTTAATGCAGTGATAGTACTACTCACAAAGTGAAAAAAATAGTAGTCTGTTTATTTAGATATTTATATCCCACTTTCCCCCCCAATGGGGACCCAAAACAGCTTACAATATCATTCTCCCCTCCTCCATATTAAATTCACACCAATCCTGTGGGGGGGAGGGTGTTGAAAAATTTCACCCAGCAAGCTTCCATGCCAGAGTGGAGATTTGATCCTAATCTGACAGAGTGGAGATTTGATCCTAATTTGATCCTAATCTGACTCCCTAACCACCACACCAATGAGCATAAATATTAACCAAGAGTTCAATGGCACCTTAAAGACTAATATTTATTCCAGAATTAAAGTCCATTAGTCAAATGTATGAAGTGTATATCCATAGCAGATGCATTTATACTTAGAACTACAAGCAAGACATAGATGCTATAAACAGAAGCCATTGTAAAACAAGATCCAGTCAAAAGAGAAATCAATTCACTCTTGAGAGGGTTGATAGATATGCAACCATCAACTGAACCAACATTTGATAGATGGGGAAAGCAGGATTAACATAAAATCAGGTCTGACCAAGGAAAATATAGAGTGAACCATGATGAGTAGATCCAAAAGTACAGAAACCATGTAATGGTATGACTGAACTAATACATATCTCTAAAAAGAAGAGAGTTGTTTTTTGTACCATGTTTTTTCTCTACCTTGAAGGAGTCTCAAAGTGGCTTACAATCACTTTTCCTTCCCCTTCCCACAATAGACATCATGTGAGGTAGGTGGGACTGAGAGAATTTGGAAAGAACTGTGACTAGCTCAAGGTCACCCAACAGGCTTCATGTGTAGGAATGGTGAAACAAACCCAGTTCACCAGATTAGAGTCCACAACTCATGTGGAGGAGTGGGGAATCAAACTCGGTTCTCCAGTTTAGAGTCCACCGCTCTCAACCACTACACCATGTTGGCTGTGGGCATGAAGAAGAAGAAGAGTTAGTTTTTATATGCCAACTTTCTCTACCACTTAAGGAAGAATCAAGCTGGCTTACAATTACCTTCTCCTCCCCACAATAGATACCCTGTGAGGTAGGTGGGGCTGAGAGAGCTCTGAGAGAGCTGTGACTAGCCCAAGGTCACCCAACTGGCTTCATGTGTAGAGTGGGATAACTAACCCGGTTCACCAGATTAGCGTCTGCCTCTCATGTGGGGAGTTGAGAATCAAACCCGGTTCTCCAGATTAGAGTCCACTGCTCCAAAACACCACTCTTAACCACTACACCATACTGGCTCTATACATAAAATGCTATTTTTTCACTATGGTACAGGAGCTACAGCAAGAGAGAAGAGAATAAGTACCATATGTTATGCACAAGACCAAAAGATGCATACTCTAATGTATGTCAACAGCTTTAACATCCATTGAATTGTCCATGCAATTCTTTTACTCTATGATGAAGAGGAATGTCTGGCTGATGATATTGTTGTTTATTTGGCATTCTTTTCTCTGGCCCAACAGGCCTACTCTTGTTCAAGATCAATTGGCCTCTGTCAAATGTTACCTAGAAATATCCCCCGCCATTCTGA
Source organism: Euleptes europaea (assembly GCF_029931775.1). NCBI lineage: Eukaryota > Metazoa > Chordata > Lepidosauria > Squamata > Sphaerodactylidae > Euleptes > Euleptes europaea. Next base: position 26,290,105 of record NC_079326.1, read on the forward strand.
TAGTGATCCAATGTGATTATCAAAATAGATTGCACAGGTTGAGATATAAACCAGCAGATGTAACTCAAGCAACAGACTATTACTTCCTCCAGTGGCGAGGTGCCAGAGGTATAAATTTAAGCAAACAGTTTCTATAATTACAGAGAATGCTGACATTTTTTCCTGTATATATCCCTTTTGTGGTGCAAACAGTGCAATTTCTCTTTCCAGGTATAAATGACAATTGCAGCCATGAGAGCTGAATGGAATATGATGATGTCATGTGTATTTTGATATGAAGTATCGCCTCTGTATTGAAATAGGCAACCCGGGCAATTGCCCTACATTCTCATGAATGCTCCAAGTGCCCTCACAGGGTGAGACGGGGGTTCTCAAATGGTTCCTAAAACCGTGTGATGCTCCTTGCCCAATTGATCCATTTTGGATTTTGTGAGTGTGTGTGTGTGTGTGTGTGACATGCCTTCAAGTAGCAGCCAATTTATGGCAATCCCTTTTGGGGTTTTCATGGCAAGAAACTAACAGGTGGTTTGCCAGTGCCTTCCACTGCACAGCAACCCTGGTATTCCTTTGTGGTCTCCCATCCAAATACTAACCAGGGCTGACCATGCTTAGCTTCTGAGATCTGACAAGATCAGGCTAGCCTGGGCCATAACACTAATTGAGCCTTGTCCATTTCACAGGATGCAGCCCTGCCTTACACCTCCTCTTACCATGATTGGGTTCGAGAAGGTAGAGCCACCCAGCTAGTAGGCTGAAAGCATGGAGGGAGGACTCAAACATCTTAAGCAATGCCCAGTACGGATTTAGGAAAAAACATTCTTGTTCACACCATTGCTTCATGTTATCATCACTGGCCAACAAATACACAAGAGGAGCTGGTGATGTTCTATGTTCTTCATTCATTGATCTTTGCGGTGCATTCGATTCCATATCTCTTGTTAGACTTTGGAAGTGGGGGACCCTTTAATATGGGCATGCCTGGCAGATTATTGATGCTTATTAGGAGTTTATATTCTGAAAATCAGATCTTTGCTGGGTGGACATGAAAAGTATGTGCTCAATATAAAATACTGAGTGATCTAATGTATTTATTTTTTACCTAGATTCTAAGTATCCTTTCACAAAGCTGTTAGTTTGGATCAATGGCATAAAAAAGGCACCAGGCTTGTCATCACTGTTGCATTTTGTGGGTATCCAAGAACTCAGGCTTAGCAATACTGGCATGATATGGGGCACAATGGAAATGTACATCATTCTGTAGATATACTTCAGAATGCTAGCAGTGTCCTTTTAAATGTAATACAAAATAAATTAGGAAACATAAAGAAATAATGATGCCAATCCTTGAGTTCTGTACAATTTGTGAACAGTAATCTTATACTTTGTAAAATCAAAAGCCCATTAACTGCTTTTGAAATATTGATATTAGATGTTCAAAGTGGATCTAAATGGGACCCATCAGTAATATATCAGTTACTATTAGACAGTGGAGATGGAACTTCTGATGGGTTAAGGGAATGTCTGGAGATGGATTTAGGAATAAATATTGGAAGACTATTTTTATGAGTGGTGTGATGTGTTTGTTGGTACATGTCTGCAAGAGTTAATTTATAAGGTCAGTTGAGGTACAATATGAAATCACAGTTTATTTAAATTATGGTTAGTTTGCAAAACCAGAAATCAGTTCATAGATGAACATAGAAACCATGCTTGTTTCACCAAATGCTGGCTTAAGTCCAAACCCCCTAGCTGCAAGGTCTATAAATCAAGGAAACTGGCAGCCCTCAAGGGGTTCCTGTTCCAGGTTCCTGAAAGCATTGAGGATCCAGGTTACTGGTCTGAGGGTCACCCCTTCATCTTCTAAACTGATGCCTCAGAGGGCTCACCCAAGTTGTACAATGTACCATTGAACCGACATTTTCCCACACTTCTCACTCATGCCACCTATCACTTTCAGAGTAGGGTAGGCGAGGGGGAAAACCCAGCTGCTGCCAATTGTGGCAGAGGGGCAAAAAATTCCTACCCGCCTCCAAATGGGCAACAAGCTTTTGTCTGCTCTGAAAAATAGGGAGGGTGGGTGCCTCCATTTGCTTTTCCAAAGAGGACAGGTCAGCTTGCTTGCGCTCCAAGCCTTACCTGATGCCTATAGCAGATACTACTGTATGCCTCTCCCACCATACACACACAATTTGTACGACCTGTAAAGTTGTTCTTTTCCCCAAAAGATCCCCTGACTATCCCATCATTTGTAGTGTCCCAAACCCCATGAAAACCACATAGGTGAAATGCATTATGTGTCCTTTCATAGACACAGGACAAGAAAATAACAGGTTGTAACTGCTATAAATGGGAATTGGAATAGGTTGGATATAGAAGAGGGAGAGCTGGCTTTGGGAAACCATAGGATAGGGAATCTGAAGGCAGCTATGAACTTTCAGTGGCCTCTAGAAAGATGTGGAATAATGGACCCAAATGTATTTGATTATTGGTCCCAAATGTATTTGATTATTGCTTTATAGATCGACACCTGCCTTAAATGGGGAGGTTGCTAAAGATGCTACTCGCCAAATTTTGGTTCATGCAATGAAGTGTCGTGGTGCAGGCAAGGAGCGAGGGCTGGAAGCGTAGTCTGGGGAACTGTCCAAGGTCATTCACAGTTCAGGCAAAGTCCAAGATCTCAATACCAGCAAGGGAAGTCCAAGGCGTTAGTCAAAGCCAGTCCAAGTCAAGATACCAGGAATCCAAAGGCTAGCAGGGAAACAAGGCCGGTACACAAGGAGGTTGGTGACAAGTTGCTTGCACAACAGCCAAGCCTAACTGATGGCTTAAATCCCTTCTCCTGCTGCTGTAGCAGAGCCAGCTGATGCTGATTAGGCTGAGTTCACAGGTGGTGCTTCAGCCCTGCTCTTCCTCATCACTGCTACTGAGGAGGTTCCTCTGTAAAGCCTTCAGTCTAGCACTTTGCCGTCTCTGCTGCATTGCCCAACGGACCTGTTTTCTTCTCTGCTCCAGCGGCCTTGGCGAGGCCTCTGGAGACACTGCATGTTGCAAGGTGTCAGGTCCAACTGGAGTCCTTGAGCTGGCAGGCTGCAGGCATGGTGAGTCATCTCCTGACTTTGGCTGATCCTCTGCCAGGCTGTAGTCCCTGTGGTTGTTCCTGTGGGACTTCTGCCTGAGGATATCCTTCTGTTCTGGCTTCTAATTCCCCTTCGTCAGAGGAGGTCTCTGCAGGCTGACTCATGACATGAAGCAGTTCTCTGTGATCCTTGAAAAGAACTTTCCCTCTTGACTCACTGATGTTATGCAAGATGTTATGCAGTGCACCATGAGGACATCTACCACAAGGTCTTCCTTGACAGTTATGATCAGGGTGTGCCAGCACTGTTTCAGACAACCAAATAGCCTGTCCTCTGGCATCTGGTACCATCTATTATAGTAATGTAGATCCCCCCCCCCTTATAGGCAATGTGTCCAGTGGACATCACTGGAGAACATTCCCCAGGTCATCTTGTTAGCCTCTGGTTAGTGTAGTGGTTAGTTTCATTAAACTGTGGTTCCATGTTGTATCTGAACAAATCTAAAAGGTTTGAGGAAGGTGGCATTTTATACCAGTTAGAGGGAAAATAATGGACTATGGGATGGGATGGTCTAGCCTGATCTTGTAGGATCTTGGAAGCTAGGCAGGGTCAGAACTTGGATGGGAGACCACCAGGGAAGACTCTGCAGAGGAAGGCAAGGGCAAACCACCTCTGCTTCTCACTTTCCTTGAAGGCCCCTTACTGGGGTCACCAGGAGTCAGATGTGAGTTGATGGCACTTACATACATAGAGTGTAAATAACATTTAAAAGAAGAACAAATAAATATTGGAGAGGCTGAGGTGATCAAAATACATTATTATACATGTGGTGGGATTACAAATCAACTGTACGCTTTGGTCTGAGGCTTTTGGAACTGTAGATTTAATTACAAAGCAGAAAGTCAATAAATATGTGATATTAGCAATTTCAGATATTTTCGAAGATAAAAATGAGAAGTTAAGACTTAAAGAATTAATAGATCAATTTATTAACTACTGCTAGCATTAACTGTAATGGCTCAATGGAAACATAACCAAGACCAACATTGAGGTATTGGCATGAAAAGAACAGTTTCAATTAAATCTGGAAAAATTACAAGTCTAATTTAAAAAATAAAAGGGTTGCTTAATGCAAATACATTTTATAATAAGTGGCACTTTATATGGAATATGCAGATAATTATTTGGGAAGCAGTGTGCTACCACTACCATATAGAGTGCTGCTAGAATATTAATAGAATGTATTTAGATACGATGTTTTATTTCATTTTTGGCTGAGGTAAGACACTGGGATACTAACTGATCACTGAGCGATTTAGTAGTTTGTTATTAATAGCACTGTTTTTAAGCAATTTACAGTGCAACCCTTTGCAGAGCTTCATCCTTCTAATCCATTTAAGTCAATAGGCTTAGAAGAGTATAACTTTGCTTAGGACTGCACTTTGATGTATCAATACATCTAACTCTCAACATGCCCCCATTTATGGATACTTAAATCTAGAGATTAGAACCTTAAACAGAAAAGGCAGATCTGTCTACGGACCTGAGAAAAGCACTAGGTTTGCAGAAAATCTGAAAATAAAAAGGGGGGAGGTTAAAACTCCAAAAATAACAGAAGCAGCAACTGTAGCTTTAAAACATGAATGCCCTCTGCAGTGGCCATTGCTAACCAACCATAACAATACTGTCAGCCTTTAAGCCTTGGTTTCAGTCAGTAAAAAGCAGAGGGGAGGGGCTGCACCCTTTCCAAGGCTGTTTGGCCTTTGAGGGAAGATTCATCAGGGCCAGGCCTGGCAGCAACCACTGCTATAGGGGGTTTCAGGGGATAAAGGAAATAATGGAGGAGAGGAAAATGAGATTCCCCTGCAAGTCCTTCTAGGTCATTTGTCTGTATTTTTATGTCACCCCCATGAGCTGGATGGTTTAGCCCAGTAGAGCAGAGTAAGTGTCAGGCACTGAGCGGTCGAGGAGAAGGCAGGTTGCTTGGGAGCTTGATAGATTTTATGAGCTCTTATCCCCTCAAATAAGGTAATTGGAATCACAATGTATGTGAAAAATAATGAATAGAAGTGGGTTTTGTGTGTGTTGTGTTTAGTTTGATATTATTACTGGAATCATATTATTATTGCAGGACTGTAATACCTAAGCAGAAGACAGAAGTCGGGTTCCAGTTTGTTCCACAATCAAGACGACTGTAGCAAGGGACTCTGGCACTTGGGGAGATACTTGAACTTTGCTCACCACGAAGGGGCTTCAAAAGACAACCAGTATCTCAGCTGAACTTAAGACATTATTGGCTGCAAGTTCTGTTCCTTGTTGCACTTATGTGTTGAAAAAAAGAAAGTTGTATTGTTCTGACTGTTGCAAGGTTTTGATTTAAAAGAAATTAACTTACGTTGCCTTGTAAGTTTAATTCCTACTTAGCCCCATAGAACCCATATGGAGTAAGGTTATATTTAGAATGTATGGATAGTTTTTATGCTGCTTTGGTTTTTTATTGTAAGCCACCTTGACCAGGACTCTGAAGAGGCAGCCAAGGAATATTCTAAATTAATTTATTTATTTATCCTTCTGAGCATTCATGTTTATATGTAAAGGCTTCAACATTTAATTAAAAAATAAAATAAAAGTTACCCTCAAAGAGGAAACAGTTTCTTCTTTCTAACTGAAATTTGAGACAGAGATTCAATCCTTTCAAATTTTATTCCAGTTGTGTGTGGAGGTAGACATATATCCAGGAACGTGCTTTCCATTGAAACCAGTACCCCCCTTTGCTCAACCCTAATAATTTCTTTAGCACCTCAGCTAAAGCAAAGTCACTGTTAAAAGGAATCTTCATTTCTTCAGGCCCCCACAGTGCAAGAAAAGTGGTTCCCATGGTCATATTTAGCAGTTATCATATTTCTACCCCATTCATCTTCAAAGAAGCTTATAACAAGATATTATATCCAGCTTCTCAACTTTATCCTCATAAACTCATAGTATTCTGGATTTTGTAAGCCGCCCTGAGCCCGGAGTTTGGGCTGGGGAGAGCGGGGAGGATGTTAATAATAATAATAATAATAATAATAATAATAATAACCTAGACCAGTTCAAAGTATTTGTCATTCCAAGCAAGGCAGAATTTTTCACTCCCTCCTCCATTTCCACTGTTACTTCCTGAACAGCGTAACATGAGATCATGAAAAGCAACTTACATTTCCAGAGAAACAGATTTTTTTTAAAAAAAATCTTTATAATTAAACAAATAATACTTATTAATTTACTGGAAGGGATCATAACTCCAAGGTACAATACATTTTAATGGGTGATACAACTGCTCTCCATCCTTATAAACCAAATGCAGTTTTGTGGCACCTCAAGGACTAATGGTAGGCTTAACTGTTTTAATCAGAACTTAAACTGTTACAGCTGCTGTGACATGGTCACTTTGCTTACCTTGTGTTTTTGAGTTTTGCATAAATAAGTCACAACAGGTAACTCCTGCTTTTCATGGCATCTGATGAAATGGGCTCTAGGAAAGCTTAGGGTTGCCAGGTCTCCTGGTAGGGTGGGAGAACTGCCGTCAGCAAGCCACACTTCTTGCCACCACTCCTTCAAGCAATAGAATAATTTTTTTAAAAAAATACAGTTGCTGCATGCAATATGATGTCATTTCCAGGAAAACCCTTGAAGTGACATCATATTGCTCAAGAAGTCACCAGAAACTCTATGGTTATTTTCTAGAGATACATGATATCACTTCCATTTTCTCCTGGAAGTGATGTCACATTGCACATGATGATGCCCCACACACACATATCACCACCTCCCCCACCTCCTGATGAGTGCCATCCATTGGCTGGCAACCTAAAAGCTTAAGCTGCAACACACCTGTTTCACTTGGCTTCTAAGCAATCTGAGTGGAATTTTGCTAGAAGAAATCAACTTCCTTGCCTCCCCTCTTTCACTGAAACCTTCTGTGCCCCCACCCAATACTGGGCTACTGTGGGTCATAGAATCATAGAGTTGGAAGGGATCACCAGGATCATCTAGTCCAACCCTATGCACAATGCAGGAAATTCCAAACTACCTTCCCACCACACACCCAGTGACCCATACCCCATGCCCAGAAGATGGCCAAGGTGCCCTCCCTCTCATCATCTGCCTAAGGTCACAGAATCAGCATTGCTGACAGATGGCCATCTAACCTCTTCTTAAAAACCTCCAGGGAAGGAGAGCTTACCACCTCCCAAGGAAGCCTGTTCCACTGAGCTCTTACTGTTAGAAAATTCATTGGGCCCGAAAGAACAATGTGGGCAGTGAATTGGGATTAGGTCTGCAGGAGGTAGGAATTACCAATAATCTGCCTCCTTTTATCCACAGATGGAAAGCTATTCTGTTGGAGGAGCAGTTCCTGTCAATGCAGCAGCACCTTAGAAGCCAAGTCTTCAGGGTGTCGCCAGATTCCCTTTTCAGTTTTGCTGCAACAAACTAACTTTGTTTATTAAACTAAACTAATTATTCCTCTGGAACTCATCTAACTATTACTGCATTATATCTATTACTATGTTTCTATGCTTAGCTATAATTTAAATACAGTACTATTCATGATGATTTTATGAACAAATCTAGAATACAAACATTATCATCCATACTTGTTATAAAACGGTTGCCATTTCTGTTGGTGCTCTTCATTCTGTTTTCCCTGCAATTGATTTGTGAGCCTTGCCATGGTGGCAAATTCCATCATTTTTGTAATCCATTCTGTTAGTCCAGGTGTCTCTTTATTCCAATATCTTGCATATAAAACCCTCGCTGCAGTGACCGCGTACTGAAAGAATTCCTTCTGCGTAGCTTGCAGTTCAATTGGAATCATCCCTAGGAGCATAAATATTTGGGCTTAAAATCTAATTCCACCTGGAGTATTGCCATAATCTCTTTATGAATTTGCTTCCAATATCTCTGAGCCTTTTTACAAGTCCACCATTGATGAAAAAAGTCCCTTCACTCTCTGAGCACTTCCAACAATTCGCTTGGTTAGCAGCAAGGGCTCAGCAAGCTTAGTTCCATTGGGTTGTGATCTGCATAAATTGCAGGTAAGCTCCATGACACATTATCAAATGCTTTCTCTGCATCCAAAAATAACATGGCCATCTTCTTCTTACTGACTTTAGTATAGTTCATAGCCGCTAGTACCACTCTTACGTTGTCTTTCAGTTGTCTTTTAGGGATAAACCCTGTTTGGTCTGGCTGTATTATTTTATGGACGCATTTTTTAAGCCTCTCAGTTAAGATAGATGTTAAAATTTTATAATCCACATTTAGCAAAGATATTGGTCTATATGCCTTTGGATTTTGTTTCTCCCATTCATTTTTGGAAATTAGTGAAATATGAGCTTCTTCCCAGGAACTTGGTATCTGACCCTCAGTGATTATGTCATTGTAGACCCTTCTGAGATGCGGAATCAAAGTGTCTTGAAATGCTCTATAGTATTTAGCCGTCAGTCCATCTGGACCTGGGGCTTTGTCTAATTTCAGTTTTTTGAAAGCTTCCACTATTACTTGTGTCGAGATCCTTTGATTTAGAATTTACCAATCCTCGTCTGAAAATTTCTGAAAATTTGCAGTTTTGACATACTCTTCTAATCCTATTTGATTGATATCTGTGTTTTGATAAAGTTCCAAGTAAAAGGTCTGAAAGATCTCTTGTATGTCTTCTTTTTTATTGGAAAGACCATTTCCCTTTATAACCTCCAAAATTCTTCTTTTCTCCGATTCTCTCTTCAATATATTCGCTAGTAATTTGCCTGGTTTATTAGCTTGTTCAAAGTATTTCTGTTTGACAAATCTCAACTTTTTTTGCATGTCTTCAGATTCCTCCATGGCAATTCTAAGTTTCAGCTTAGAAATTTCTTGAAAAGTCTGTAAGTCACCTAATTCATGGTGTTTCTCTTCTAATTGACGTAGTTGTTGGTATAAATCGTTTAATGCTTGTTCTCTTTCTTTTTTTCAACTTAGATGTTATTGCTATTAATTTCCCTCTCATATAGGCTTTACTTGTGTCCCATATAGTTCTGTGCGCTGGTCTGGGAATCATGTTCATCTCAAAAAAGAATTTCAAATCTTTTTGGCATTGCTCCAGGATATCCTTCCTTAAAAGAATATTACCCTTCATCCTCCATCTTCTTAACCCTATCCTAGGGCTCAGCAAGCTTAGTTCCATTGGGTTGTGATCTGCATAAGTTGCAGGTAGAATGTTAACTTCTCCCAATCTGTTGAGCAAAGTACTGGAAACCCAAATCATATCAATTCTGGAATATGTCTTGTGTCGATTAGAAAAAAAGGTGTAATCTTTCTCCTTCCGATGTTTATATCTCCAAGCGTCTATAAGTTTCCAGTCTTCCATAAATTGAAAAACCGTTTTTGGTAGTTTCCCTCCCTTATGTTTGGCAGACTTGCTAGTTTGGTATTCATCACTCCATTCATATCTCTGGCAATTAAAAGCTCTCCTTGATTAAAGTTGGTCGGTTCTCGAAAACGTGTCATGAAGAACTTTTCTTTAGCTTGATTTGGGGCATAAATATTAGTTATCATGAATTTCTGCCCATTTGCTCCTTGTGCCAGTAAGATCAGGTATCTTCCTCTTTCGTCTTCGATTGAGTCTATTACCAACAATTTATTGCTTTTAACATAAATAGCTACTCCTCGCTTTTTGGCTGATGATGAAGATGCATACAAAGTCCCCAATTTTTTACATTGTAGACGTTTAACATGTGATTGTTTAATATGTATTTCTTGGAGGCAGATGATGTCCGAAGAAGTTTTGAGAAGTTTGTGAAAGATTTTCTTCCTTTTAGAAGGAGAGTTAAGACCGTTGACATTCACTGATATTATTTTGATATCTTCCCTAGTAAGAACTTAATTCCCAATTGTACATGGTTGGATTTTGGGATCACAGGGCTTGAGAAACAGCTTAAGTGTGCTGTTTCCTCAGCCTGAAAGAGTGGTTCCCTGAGTCCAGGTTGCTAAAACGGCATTGGGGGAGGAGGCTTAAGCAATGTCTTGCTATACATCATGGTGCCTATTCAAATTGGGCCTGCATATGCCTGGGAATCAAGTTCTCAGTAGGACACTCACAGAGTATGTCTGTTAAAAGTTGAAAGGGGGGACGTAGGGACTTTACTATGCATGAATTGGCTCTAAGTGACTGACACAGGTTCATCTGGCAAACTTCATGACTATGAGGACATGTGAGCCCTAGGTTCCCCCTCTCTAATCCAATAACTTAATCACACAGACATTCATATTCCCTATTTCCGAAAGACGAGCATGAGCTCTCAAGATTTTTTTAAAGCATTGCCAAACACTGCCTTCTTCAGGTATCAATGCCGGAGCCAATTATTAAGGCTTTGGCTGCTTTGTTTATTTGTATTCTTGTGTCATACGAAATGGGACACTTTCTACCAGAATCTTGACAAGGTTTAAAGGCTGAAGTAAATATAAATACAAATCAGACACACCTTTGTTATTCACATGCTATCCAAACGATTTTAACATTACAGTAGAGATGCATCAAAATGAAGCTAGAAATAATACCAAGTTCCTAACGTTATTCTACTGTCTGCCATCAGAGAAATAATAGATTAATGGATATTTCAGACAGTTCACTACTAATAAGCTATGTTTGTTATTACAGAGATGGCCCAGGCTAGCCTGATCTTGTCAGATCTCAGAAGCTAACCTGGGTAAGCCCTGGTTAGTATTTGGATGGGAGACCAACAAGGAATACTAGGGTTGCTGTGCAGAGGAAGGCACTGGCAACCTCTGAATGTCTTTTGCCTTGAAAACCTTATGGGGTTGCCCTAAGTCAGCTGTGACTGGATGGCACTTTCCACCAAGAGAGCCTAAACCTGTTCAAGGTCCAAAACATGACTATTAGCCTTAAGAACAAAATATTTCTAATTTCTATGCATATTTATTTAACAAGAAAGATTTTCTTTTCTATATGTGCCCTGTCTCTTCCCTTGCAAAACTTGTACATCGCATCTAATAAGCTTCTTACCACTTAGGAGTGTGCTGCAATGTTACGCCTGACATTACAGTTATTTTTGAAGAATATTTTACAATTTCTCAAAACTGATTTAAAGAATAGGTTCAAACGCAGTGTGTGTTAAGTGCCATCAAGTCACTTCCAACCTATGGCGACCTCCAAAACATCCTTTCCTTAACAGCCTTGCTCAGGTCTTGCAAACTGAGGACCCTGGCTTCCTTGATTGAGTTAATCCATCTCATGTCGAGTCTTTTCCTACCCTTATTGTCTTTTCCAGTGACTCTTGTCTTCTCATAATGTGACCAAAGTACGATAACATCAGTTTAGTCATTTTAGCTTCTAGGGAGAGTTCAGACTTGACTTGATCTAGAACCCACTTATCTGTCTTTTTGGCAGTCCACAATAGCTAAAAAACTATCCTCCAGCTCATTCAAACATTGGTGCAATAATTACCCCATAGTGGTAGCCATGTCAGTCCAATGTGGCAAAAATAAATAGGATCCTTGTGGCATTTTAAAGACCAACAATTTTTTTTATTCTGTATCCCTCATATAGTGCTGTATTTTGAACAGTTTCCAAGCTTGGGAGGGATCCTTGGAATTTACTCTTATACCTCTGTCCATGGATACAATAATAATTATCATTAAACTAATAAACTGAATTGTGCTGAAACCAGTTTCTAAATCCCGACAGTCATTATTTGTGGCATCCGGTAGTTTGCTTGGTAATTTGCCCATCTTCAAAAAGCGTTTCAATTAGACATGCTATGGGCTTATCCTTTAAATATATTTCAAAAAAGAACTGCTTTCCATTGGTTTCACTGCTGGGTGGGTTCGAAGACTTCAGTTCATGGATCTTTTCGTCGAACAGGATGAAGGCATGAAACAAACACTATTGTATTTTTGCCAACTTCGTAGAGTCCAAGGATGAGTTCACCCCACTTGGAAGCTAGGTTGAATAATTGGTGACAGCTTTGAAAACAATTGGAAGCTAAACTCTTGTTTATGAAAATCTCCAGCAAGCAACAGGACTATATTAAGGCTAGAAACATGTGTCTAAAATATATCAAGAAATGTTCAGGAAATAAGTTCAGAGAGCATTCTCTCTTGTAAAATATCAAAACATTCTTTCTTCGACAATTCAAAACCAGGAATATGTAACACTACTATTTAAAAACGTTTTCTGTCCTGCACTCACTTGTTTATTTATTAATATTTATATAGATTATTTATCAACACATGGTTCATAAGGAAATTAACAATAAATAACACTATTACACCATAAAAATAGAAATTAATTTTAATTAAAAATAAATTATTATTTTTTAATTAAGCCAGAGCATTCAAAAATGGTTTTAAATGCCAGCTTACCACCTTTAAAAGTGCCAACTCTCATAACCTGTCTCACAATAAGCTAGGGTTGCCAACCTCCAGGTACTGTACTAGCTTGAGATCTCCTGCTATTATAACTGATCTCCAGCCAATAGAGATCAGTCCACCTGGAGAAAATGGCTGCTTTGGCAATTGGACTCTATGGTATTGAAGTTCCTCCCCCAAATTCCTCCCTCCTCAAGCTCCGCCCCAAAAACCTCCCACCGGTGGCAAAGAGGGGCCTGGCAACCCACAGCTGCAATATGGCTACCCTTCCCAGTTGGCATAATCTGTAGTTTGGCCCTTAGGAAGATATGGGCACATGAATAAGACCCGGTTCTTAACTGTCACACAGGAACATATAGTAGAAAATTGTCCTAATAAGCTGGCAAACAGCAAATGCCTTGTGTCCAGCCACACTAACAGAAAATAAAGTGGTAAGGAGAACATGAAGATTTTGGCAAAAAGTAGTTGAAGAAGAAAGAGTTGTTTTTTATATGCCATCTTTCTCTACCACTTAAGGAAGAATCAAACCCACTTACAATCACCTTCCCGTCCCCTCCCCACAACAGACACCACTGAGAGAGCTCTAAGAGAGCTGTGACTATAGCCCAAGGTCACCCAGCTGGCTTCATGTGCAGGAGTGGGGGAACCAAACCGGATCACCAGATGAGCTTCCGCCGCTCATGTGAAGGAGTGGGGAATCAAACCCAGTTCTCCAGATTAGAGTCCACCGCTTCAAGCCACCACTCTTAACCACTACACCACACAGGCACTTAAAACCCACTGAAACCCACTGAAACAAATGTAGGATGTTGTCTTATTCTGCCAGATCACTGATTCATCTAGCTCAGCACTATCTCCTTTGACTAGCAACAGCTCTACTGGGATTCAGACAGATTTTCCCCAGTCCTGATCATCATCATCATCATTATTATGCCCTCCCCCTGCCAATGCAGTGCTCAGGGCAGTTTGCAACAAGAATAAAGAACAAGTCATCAATGACAAACAAAATGACAAAATCATAAAACACAAGCAAAGATAACAACTCTAAAATAATGGTGCCTTTTCATCTCTCAGCCCTCAGTACCGAGATGCCAGATTGTACTTCAGACAGCACAAGGGAGTAACAACAAAGCCCAGCCTGGTTAAAAAGAAAGCAAAGGGGAGACTGGGGGAAGAGACCAGAAGCAAGCAGAAGGAAGTGTAAAAGTCCAGGCCAGACAAAAGAATGTCATAGATGTAAAACTGTTGCTGTCCACAACCATAAGCCTGGTGAAACATCTCTGTGTTACCGGACCTCCAGAACTGGGAAAGATTAGTTAGGGCTTGGGTCTCCTTGGACAGAAAGTTCCAACGGACAGGGGCCATGGCTGAAAGAACTGTGGCTCTGGTTGAGGACAACAGGATGGTCTTCGGGACAGGGATAACTGGGAGATTGTCAGAAGAAGAGCGCAAGGCTCTTTCATCTTCAGATCCCATGGACTGAACTTGGTTTTTTCTGAATCCAGCACAGCTTCATGTATACAACTAAGTTATATCCCATATTCTCTCTTCTTGTTGGAAGTTTGAATTTTGGATTTTACCCATCAGAATTCGCATTGTCATAAACAGCAATCCTAAACAGGTCTACTCAGAATTCTAGACAGGTCTATTCAATGTGTCTTACTCCTAGGAAAGTGTTCATAGGAAGGAACTGTAAGTCCCTCATGACTTCATATTCACTCTCATTTTCCCACAGATGCACAACACATTTCATTATGTGTAATCCCAAGAAGACAAACTTTCATATATGCTAACAAGTTGCTTCTGAATGTTTTTCGTAAGATGATCTGTTTGCACTTGATTACATAACAAAATATAAAGATGGTGTTTTCCCCTACTGGGCAAAAATAGACAAGTAATGAATGCAGCCACCTCCATGACTCTTCAGCAAGCAAATAAAGATGCTGCTATTTTCATATCCAGCTGACTCATATTTAATTTAGAACTGATGCAAACTTTATTACTGTCTTCAAAAGTCAGATGTAAAATGAGCTCTGGATTCTGATGCACTGAATCAATGAGCTACAAACACTCCTGTGACTTGTTGTGTAAAATGACCCTTTTTTGATGGCAGCCAGATCAACAGAATACAAGAATTGCTGCCTTTACTTGACAGTAAAAACAAATAGCACTTTATTCCCAAGGGGAGATCATTAATTCACAACAATGAGTATGTACAACCGTGTCAACATGGTGCTGCCATGTTTGTTTCTTTACAGAGCAGTTAACTTGTTGACCGAGCATTGACTTCTATGGCCTTATTAGACGGGTGTTAATTCTGTTTGGGGCTGCACTGCTAATGTGGCAGTGTGGGACATATGATAGCAAGGACAATCCAGTACATTTTGAAGCGAGCAAGAACAGATTGGCCATTTGAGTTACAGGGAAATGTCCTGGTGGGGGCACTACCCTGAAGAGCCACTGCCAGCCAAGAGCAAGCCTAGCCAAGCCCCAGGAGCTCTGCCAGTGCTACAGTTCAGCTCAGACGTGGTCAGCGCTACCGACAATGGGTGTCAGCTTACTTGTTGCCTCATCCCGCCTTGTCGGTGGCTGGAAGCCAGTTGGTGGCAATACTGGAGGATGAATGAGCCAACACCCATCACTGACTCTGTTAGCCTGGTCTGAGCTAGGGGCCCTATAAACACTGGTTTGTAGAGCAACAAGGGCCATTCAGCCTGGCTTGCTCCTGGACAATTTTTACATCCCTGTCCAGCCAATGGTAGTGACAATGCAAGTTTTGTTTACTCAAGCTATTACTGGCCTGCTAAAGGTTGGTGCAATAACAAACTAAAAGGTGCAAAAAAGGCAGCACTTATCACTGCCATCTTCCTCATGTCTCCATCATACAAAACATGCTATGCATAAATGCATAGTGCATCTTAAAAGGCAGCATGGAGAACGGTGACAAAAGAAGAAAAATTGTAACACCCAGGAAACCCTGGGGGAAACTCAAAAAAGGGTCATTATTGTGGTAGAGCTGGCTCTCCATCTTGCTTTTCAGGGCTTCATAAGGCTAGAAGGACTCTTAGTCTGATCTGGCCCAACCAATTCTGATGATCTTGGCAAAATGGTAGAAGAGACATCAGACTATGTATAAGATCTGGAGTCGGGGATCAGGAAGAAGGGGGGAGGGGTGATCTGGACCAATAAGTTCTGCTTGTCCCATCTTTCATGAAGGTCCCTGGTAGACATTTTGCCTGACAGAGTTTTGTGAATACTCTACTTCCTTACCCCATATATGTCGATTCAATAGAAAGTATCCTGTTTTGCATCCTTTATTCTTAGGGTTTGCCAGGTCCATCTTTGCTACTGGCGGGAGGTTTCTGGGGCGGAGCCTAAAGAGGGAGGGGTTTGGGGAGGGGAGGGACTTCAATGCCATAGTCCAATTGCCAAAGCAGCCATTTTCTCCAGGTGAACTGATCTCTATTGGCTGGGGATCAGTTGTAATAGCAGGAGATCACCAGCTAGTACTTAGGGGTTGGCAACCCTATTCATTCTCCAGAACCCATGGAGCATGAGAAATATTTATAGTGCTTGTCCCAGTTGACATCAATGTAAGATGTTAACAACATGTAGGAGAGGTGCAATGACAATCCAGTAAACTCATTTATAATTAAGCAGCTTGATCAGCAAAATGTATTTGGAGTGCTGTGAAGAAATTCAGTGGCGTAGGAGTAGAATTGTAGACAGTATTAAACAGTGTGGGGCACACTTATAAGCAACAATAACTCAAGTATTTCCTTATCTGGGGTGATGCTTCTTAATTACTCACTCATCAGAGTCTGCTTGCTTTTTAGCCCACATCAATGAGTCATATATTCCTTCCCTCAAGTTGGAAGCACATTTTCTGCACAACACTCAAAAGCTTTTCAGTCTATAGTAGTTTGGCAACCTTTATCTTAAGTGAGGATCTACCCTTTCCTCATTAACTAAACTTCAATAACTGAGTACACTTACAACATGATTTACACAAGTGAATTCAGAATAAGTAAGGCATAACCAAATATTGTGAAATTGTTCTGGCTTTAACTGAGTCCCAGTGTCGGGCAGGGGAGGGGGAGGCAACTTATTTGAAAAAGACTGGAGGGATGGGTAAATGGATAGGATTGCCAGTTCTCTCTTCGTCATCGGCGGGAGATTTTGGGGGCGGAGCTTGAGGAGGGGAGGGTTTGGGGAGGGGAGGGACTTCAATCCCATGGAGTCCAATGGCCAAAGCAGCCATTTTCTCCAGGTGAACTGATCTCTATTGGCTGAAGATCAGTTGTAATAGCAGGAGATCTTCTACTATTACCTGGAGGTTGGCAACCCTATAAATGGAGGACTAATCAAGACTGGAAATGGTGTTTGGAATAAGAACAGAATGGGAGTCCTGCAGCCAAAGAATTGGCTGGTCATTTCAAATCAATATGGAAAATGTCTCTCTTCCTGGCCCACTGCTTCTCTAGGGTTGCTTGGTCACAGAGCTCTGCTGATGCCACAACGGGCAGAATTTAAGACAGAATCTAGATGTCCCACATTGCTCCAAGTCTTCTTTTCTGCTTTCTTTTTCTACCAATAGCGTACTGCTCCAATACAACTTTATCCCTGCTTCCTTCAACACCATGTCTCTGCCACCCATTGTTTTCTTATGCTCCTACTATTCAGGCCCTTTCTTACTTTGTACCATTTATTTTAGCTACTCCATCTCCTTACCAACCAGCTTCTCCCTCTCCCTTCCCACACAATATTCAGTACCTCCTGACTTTCAATGTTTCTTCAACGCGCTGAGATGAAAAGACAATTTATGTACACATTTTGATACATGAGATGCCTATTAAATATACCCATCAGCTGCCCTGAAACCCTGCTGATATAATAACATTCTAGGAAACAGCAAAAGGTATCACAAACCTCAGATTAAAACTCTTACCCTTTGTGGGGTTTTAATCCTAACCAGGGTAACAACACAAAGTGGCCTACAAACTTCCCTGAACGCACAAACATACCATCTCACAGCACCAGCGCAGACACATGGTGTTTTAAGTTTCAGCATCATAAGCACAATACAGTGCAGATGTCAATATTCATTCTCATCCAAACGCCTAATTATTACAGTTACTCTATTTCCATATCCATGAAGCTAGACTGATAGCAATCTGACAGGGAGTTGATAGATTGATCAGTGCTTATAAATCACACCAATAATTTGGTATAAGCCCACAATAAAAGCTACCAAATGGTAAGAGCCAGTGTGGTGTAGTGATTAGATTGTCAGACTAGGATGTGTGGGAGACCCAGGTTCAAATCTTCATTCTTCCATGGTAGCTTGCTGGGTGACTTTGGGCTTGTCACATGCTCTTAGCCTAACCTACCTCGCAGAGCTGCTATGAGGTTAAAGGGAGGAGAGGAAAATGATGTAAGTCACTTTGGGTCCCCGTTGGGGGAAATGGCAGGGTATAAATGAAGTAAATAAATAAAGGTTATTTATACAATGTACCTTTGACCTGGATGGCCCAGGTCTAGCCTGATCTCCTCAGATTTCAGAAGCTAAGCAGGTTTGGCTCTGGTTAGTACTTGGATGGGAGACCACCAAGGAATACGAGGGGTGCTATGCAGAGGAAGGCAATGGCAAAACATCTCTCTTAGTCTCTTGCCTTAAAACCCCTATTGAGTTGTCATAAGTTGGCTGCGTCTTGATGGCACACATAATGAAATTCTGATAATAAAATACTAGGGAAGTGGGGGGGCAGGGGTTGGAAATACAGAACCACATATATTTTGCCCTGACTTGGCTAGTCCCAGGCTAGTCTGATCTTGTCAGATCTCAGAAGCTAAGCAGTGTTGGCCCTGGCAAGTATTTGGAAGGGAGACCTGCAAGGAATACCAGGGTGGTGACATGGAGGCAGGCAATGGCAAACCACATCTGAACATCTCTTGCCTTGAAAACCCTACCAGGGTTGCCATAAGTCTGCTGTGATTTGATGGCAAATAACATAGAATAAAGAATACAGAATAAATATAGTAATATTTTAACACAAAGAGACCACAAGAGGCTTCTGAGGGAGTAATATTTGCTTTATTTACGAAGACAGTGGTAGAGCATGGGTGCAGGCAGCAGATACACTAACCCGCATCAGATGGTGGATCCTGCACCTTCTAGGTGCTTCAGTCAACTTACTGCAGTATTTGCTTTGCTTCTCTCTGTCTCTTCAAGAATATAAAACTGCTTTTTTTCTCACACAGACATCTGCCCCCTCCTTTTAGTTTATAGGTGGGGTCACCTCCTCCAGGCCTGGATGGGTACTTGAACAGAGCTATTTCCTAACAACTAAAGCCCACTGAGGAGATATCTACAATCATGAAGAAATATTACTATTCTTTTGTTATGGGCTCTGGCTTCTTCCAAGCATATGCCTTTCAGTCAAGTCTGTAGTATAGAATTAACAATTTAAGTGTTTCTTTCAGAGAGGTCTAAGCAATTTGAAATAAAGGGCAAGAGTCCAGAAGCACCTTAAAGACAGCTCAGGAAAGCTCACACCCTGCCAGAAATTTTGTTAGTCTTTAAGGTGCTACTGGACTTGCTCTTTCCTAAAAGATCCTTGAAAGTTTGAGGCCTACCACCTGCTTGTATTTAGTCCCGCCCATCCTGGTTACTTAAATTTGCTGGGGGAGGGGCAAGCTGGCTCACTGGGTTTGAGAGGTAGTTAATGCTACCTTAGAGGAGGGGTTAGTTGCCCTAGCTGTGGTGTGCCCACTTCTGAAGAAGCCTACCTTGGACCTAGGTAGGATTGTCAACCACCAGGTACTAGCCGGAGATCTCCTGCTATTTCAACTGATCTCCAGCCAATAGAGATCAGTTTGCCTGGAGAAAATGGCCGCTTTGGCAATTGGACTCTATGGCATTGAAGTCCCTCCCCTCCCCAAACCCCGCCCTCCTCAGGCTCCGCCCCGAAAACCTCCCGCCGGTTGCGAAAAGGGACCTGGCAACCCTAGACCAAGGTGATGTCAATAATTAACAATCAGTCTCAAATGTTCCATTCTTTTTTTTTTATATATAAATTTTATTGGGTTTTATGATAGAAATTTTCCATTGCATTAAACAACATCTATAACAATATCGAATTTCAATTCTAACCTAAAGTTGTTATAATTCCATATCATATAATAAAAAAGAGAAATGAAAAAAGAAAAAAAAAAGAAATGGAAAATTTTTTGACTTCCCCATCACCTCTATCTGCCTCTTAATAAAAAGTTCATCCCGTCATAGGTAATCTAATCTTGATAAAATATCAATACCATATATAAAAAACCATAATCTGTTAGTAAATATAATTATGCTTATTCAATATAAAAAAAATCAAAAATAATCCTCTGGATCAGATTAGAAAATATTCTTCCATTCTTCCCAATTTTAACTCATATTCACAATAATGCATCCACGCCCCCCATTCCCCCAAAAACCGAACGTCATTTTCTTCATTTAGAATAGCTGTGAGTTTTGCCATTTCTGCCACTTCAAACATTTTAACAATCCAGTCTTTTTTCTCTGGAGTTTCTAGCCCTTTCCATTTCGCTGCATAAAGCAGTCTCGCAGCTGTTGTGGCATAAATCAAAAAGGTTCTTTGTGTTGCTAAGTCGTCTGGAATCATACTCAATAACATCATTTCTGGTGTTTTGGATATATTCTTTTGTAGTATTAATCTCAGTTCGTTATAAATCATGTCCCAGAAGTCTTTGGCTTTGTCACAGGTCCACCACATGTGATAAAAGGAACCAATTTCTTTGTTACATTTCCAACAAGTAGGGGACATCGTTTTATAAATCTTTGCAATTTTCTTGGGTGTTAGATACCATCTATACATCATTTTATAGATGTTTTCTCGCACTGACTGTGCTTTTATTCCTTTTAAATCTTTAGACCATAATCTTTCCCATTTATTTAAAACAATATCATGTCCCACATTTTGAACCCAATCGATCATAGTTGGTTTAATCGTGTCCTGCTCACAGTATATTGTTAAAAGGAGATTATACATTTTAGAAATCAGCTTTGTATTATTGTCTAGTAGAATCCTTTGAAAAGGAGATTTTTCTTTAGAGAAACCTTTTTTTGCATCTTGTACAAAAACTGATTTGATTTGGTAATATTGAAGCCATTGTAAATCATCCTTAAGAAGTTGAAAGTCTTTTAGTGAGCATTTCTTTCCTTCCCAATTAATTAGATCTTGATAAGTAATAAATTTGTCTGGTCTAAGTGGGCGCAAAGTTAGCATTTCTTGGGGCGATATCCACATCGGTGTTTCTGGTTCCAAAATGTGTTTATATCTCATCCAAATACGAAGTAGAGAGGACCTGATTATATGATTACGGAATGTTGCTTGTAATTTAATTTTATCATACCACAAATAACCATGCCATCCACTTAAGTTATTATAACCTTCCAAGTCTAGCAAACGTACATTTGACAAATTCATCCAGTCTTTTAGCCATACTAAAGCTACCGCTTCAGCATAGAGTTGAAAATTAGGCAGTGCTAAACCTCCTCTAGTTTTTAGATCCACCAAGTATTTATAAGCAGTCCTTGGTTTTTTTCCTTGCCAGATGAAGTTTGAAATGTCTTTCCTCCAAGTTTCAAAATATTTTGTTTGTGATATTATTGGTAAATTTTGGAATAAGAAGAGCATCCTCGGTAAGACATTCATTTGGATCGATGAGATACGTCCCATTAATGACAATTTTTTGTTTGACCATATAATCATATCAGTTTTAATCTTACCCCATAACTTGAGGTAATTGTTGGTTAACAGATCTTTATTCTTTGCAGTGATCCAAATTCCCAGGTATTTAACTTTGTTAGCTTTCTCCCAGCCAGTATATGATATAAATTCCTGTTGTTGTATTTCCGATAAATTTTTAAATATTATCTTTGTTTTTTCTTGATTCACTTTAAAGCCTGATACTTTTCAAAAATCATCCAAAGTCTCCTGAAGTATATTCATTGACTGTGTTGGGTTTTCCAAAATTAGCAGTAGGTCATCCGCGAATGCTCTCAACTTAAATTCATGTTTTTTAATTCTTAGCCCGCGGATGTCCTCCATACTTCTTAGTTTCACACATAGCGGTTCCAACACCAACAAAAATAAAAGTGGAGACAAGGGACATCCCTGTCTAGTCCCTTTCGTGATTTGGCAGTTATCTGACATTGATTCATTAACCAAAATTTTAGCTTGTTGGGAGGTATAAATAGCCGATATACCTTTCTGAAAACGATCTCCAAAATTCAATTTATCCAAAATCCGTTTCAAAAAGTTCCAAGAGACCATATCAAAGGCTTTTTCTGCATCCAAAAATACAAAAGCCGCAGTTTGTTGAATATTATGGTCATAATATTCCAGTGAATCTAGTAAAATTCTTACATTGTCTTTTATTTGCCTTCCTGGTATAAAACCTGCTTGGTCCTCATGTATAAGATCCTTAATAAATTGCTTTATCCTACATGCCAAAACCGAAGCAAAAATTTTGTAATCCACATTTAAGAGCGATATAGGTCTGTAATTAGATGTTTTTTCTGGATCTCTTCCTTCTTTGGGTATCAGTGATATAAATGCGTGTGACCAAGTCTCCGGGGATGTTCCCTCGTCCAAAATTGCATTGTAAAGTGAACCAAAAAATCCAACTAAATTGTCACTAAATGTTCTATAAAATAGTGCAGTAATTCCATCTGGTCCAGGTGTTTTATCCATTTTTTGTCTCAGTATTGCTTCTTGTATTTCTTCCCTTGTTACTGGAGCTTCAATACATTCTCTCTGGGTCATTGACAAAGCTTTCATCTGTATTGAGTTTAGAAATTTATCTATTTTTTGTTTTGGAGTATTTTCTTTCTGATATAACTTAGAGTAAAATGAAACAAATTCTTTCTGAATTTCTGAAGTTGAATAAACTGGTCCTTTAGCAGTTTGGATTTTTGTTATAATCTTCTTTTGAAATGAGTCCTTCAGTTGTGTTGCTAAAAATTTTCCTGGTTTATTTGCATATTCAAAATACTTTTGTTTAGCAAGTTTCAGATTTTTATTCATTTCCTCCATTATTACCAAATTTAATTGGTGTTTAGATGCAGAAATCTGTATTTGAATTTCTCTTCTCTCCTCTTCCTGTGTTACCATTACCAATTTCTGCTCCAAATTTTGTAAATTCCAAAGTATGTTGTTTGTAAATTGCAATTGAGTCTTCTTCCAGGCCGAGTGTTTCTGTATCATAAAACCTCTCAGAACAGCTTTGAATGCGTCCCAAACTGTATTTAAAGAAGTTTCCCCATTAAGGTTAATTTCAAAAAAGTCTTTCATTAAAACCTGTAATTCCTTTTGTATCTTGTTGTCTTTTAAAAGTTTATCGTTCATTCGCCATCTAAATGCTTGTTTATTGTTCCAATCAAAGGTAACAGGATTGTGATCAGAAAAAGTTCTAGGTAAAATATGAATTTTACGTAGTTGCGTGAAAATTGATTTACTGGCCCATATCATATCGATTCTGGAGTGTGAATCGTGTCTTGCTGAATAAAAGGTGTATTCTTTAGCTGTTGTATTCATTGTTCTCCAAATGTCTTGTAATTCTAATTCTGAAGCCATGGCAAAGAAAGTTTTAGGCAAGCATCCATCATTGATATCTTTTGCTTTTGATTTTTTGTCCAGAGATGGGAGAATAATTCCATTGAAGTCGCCCATCAATAAAATTTGGTCTTGTGCGTACTGGGTTATCAGATCATGTAATTTTTCATAGAAGGATTTTTTCCCTTCATTGGGTGCATAGATTCCAACCACTATTGTCCTTTGTCCCAATATTTTAGTTCTGATAATTACAATTCTTCCTTCATTGTCTTTATATACTAGTTCTGGACAGAGACTGGGGTGGGCATAGATTACCACTCCCTTTGTTTTTGTTTTAGCAGAAGCAATAAATGCTTGTCCAAGCACCTGTTTCTCCAAGTATTTTTTATGCTTTGAAGCTATATGGGTTTCTTGTAGGCAAATTAGGGAGTATTTATATTTCTGTAGATATTTGAAGATTCTGGCCCTTTTAGTTTTCTCATTCAGTCCATTTACATTCCAAGAAATTGCTTTTGCCATAATGTAGTGTTTTTTAGCAAAATAAAAAGTCTATAGTTTGGTACCACCTTCTGCACCCTGTACCTCTTCTTCTTCCTCTTCTTCTTCCTCCTTCTCTCCAGGTAATTCTTTAAGGTCCATTTTATATTTTCTCAGAAATTTCCCCACATCTGCTTGGGATAGAATTGTCGTTTTCACTTCCTTATAGGTGAAAGCCAAACCTTGTGGCATAATCCAACGGTATTTGATGCCATTAGCTTTCAGTATAGACACAAAGTCTTTGTAGTTATTCCTCTGTGAAAGTAGATGCCTTGGAATATCCTTCAGTAGTATAAGAGAGGAATCTCCTGCTGACACTGGATTTTCATAATGAATCTTCATAATCTTGTCTTTAACTCTGGTGTCATAGAACACTATCATCAAATCTCTTGGCTTAGATCTTCTCATTCTAGCAGGTAGTGGTATCCTGTATATTCTATTAATGGCTTGTTTTAATTCTTGTTCATCTATCTGAAATAAGTAGGCCAAATTTGGTATTGCAGATTCTTTATTGTCTCCCATCATATCTGGAAAATTGCGTATACGAAGGTTGGTCTCTTTCACTCTCATCTCCATCATTGCCATTTGATTTTTTGCCGCCATCTGATCCGCTTGTATTGTTTCAATCTGTTTTTCTTGGCTTGTTAATTTTTTCTTTGTGTCCTTGTGCTCATCCATCACTTTCTTAATTGATACATCCATCGCTTGCATATCTGTCTTCATAACAATCATTTGAGTTTTTACTTCTTTCAAGTCTCCAGTGACCACATCCAACTTCTGATTAATAGCTTGGGATGCTTGACCAAGATTTGTCATCATAGAAGTCAACTGTGCCATCTGTGTAGACATCTGTTCAAACTGTTTATTTGTTGCCTCAGTTTGTTTAGTTAGCATATCCTGTAACTTTTTTTCCATGGTCGAGGTTTGTAAAGAGTCCCTTAGTTTAGTATAGGCAGGGCTGTGTAGTGAGCCAGAGCGGGGTCGAGACATTTACATTCAAAAAAAGCTGGTAAAATACATGTCCACCGACAGGGCCTTTAAGGTGCTGGTTAAAAGATGATAGTTCAAAGATCAGCCTAATAATTTTTTCGGGTTAAAAAGAGTCGAAATTGGCTTTAAAATTGCATTTTAAAGTTTTAAAATACCAGTGAGTTTTTTCGGTCGCTCTAGATCGGATTAATCAGGAAGTAAACAGGAAGTTACTAGTGCTGCAGACCTTCTATCGCCTCTTCTCGATGGTTATTCCTTCAGGAATGATTTGAAAGTAACTCGAGTGCGACGGATATTCAGTCCCGCGGCTACTTCCTGTTATTTTAGTTCCAATGATAGAGAGGGTGTTATAGAGAGTCTTCCGTTCCAGGCACTCCCTTACTGCAAACGTGGCAGGAATTCGCCGGAAAATCAGGAAGAGAGATCACCCTCCCCTTCCTTCGGACCTTCTCATTGGTGATAATTCTTGTCAGTCTAAAAGGTATCCTTCCGACTCTTTGTTATGGTTTAGGCTGATCGATCCGATAAGGCTCCTGTCGCTAATCCCGATGACTAACTCAGATCAAACTTTTCCAGTTCGGATTATGGAGGGGTGGGGGTCCCAGAAATATTCTTATCAGCCCCCCGTCTGTTCAAATTTCTAGTAGACGAAGAGTTCTTTTGTACTCACTTGGGTGTCAAGAGGTGAGGTTCTTTTCTTTATGTAGTCCTTATGTTGGTATTAAGGCGGTGGAGGGTAGAGCTTGCTGCCAAAGTTGCGTTTTGGCGATGTCCTTCCCTAGTGCCCTCGCAGGACCGGCGTCTAGGACTCCGAGGGGCTTAAAAAAGCCCCCTCAGAGTACCTAGGAGGTCAAACCGCGTTTGCGGGCTGCAGGGAGTTCCTGCTTTCCAACCCACTTGCAAGGGTCGGATTGGGGTATCTATGTACCCCAAAAATAACGCAAACTTGGATTTCTCCCAGGACAACCTGGGGAAATGGAGTGCTCTCTCCAACGGCACCACCGGAAGTCCTCAAATGTTCCATTCTTGAGCAAGGTGATTGAATGGGTGTTGGATGGACAACTCTAAGGTTTCTTGGATGAAGCAAATTGTTTAGCTCCTTTCCAATCTGTTATGGGGAAATAGCCTTGATCCCCCAGTGCTAGGCTATGGAAGCATGTGGAATGGAAGGCTGTTATCTATATCATTAAGGATGAAAAACCAACTTTAAATCAACAACATTTATCTTACCAAAATGAATTTGGTAGAGGAAAATATATTCACTCCCTTGACAGTTGACTTGTTTAGGACATTACAAAATTCTGTAAAATATCTCAATTGTTATGCCATACAGTCCACATTCACTTTCTGATTTTGAAAATATGGTTTCTAAAAAAAAAATAAAAAAAAAATAAGGAATTAATTAGAATGGTGGAGACAGTCAGACCAGTGCATTATTATAACAGTTTGCATTGTTTTCAGCCTTCTTCCCATTCAGTCCCTTTAAGTTGCCTCTGGGGGTTACCGCACTTTGAACTCCCAGCGATGTATTAAGAGTTTGAAAATGTTATAAAAAACCTCGCTTTAACAGGGTTTTTGGATGCAACGGCTAGTAAATGGTTGGAAGACGTCTTCACAGCTAAAGGGGCCAAACAAAGTACGAACAGTATTTTTATAACGTTTTCAAACTCTTAATACACCGGTGGGAACACAAGTGCGGTAACCCCCTGAGTTTTAATACCACTGATCTTTTTACAGTGATCAAGTGCCACTCAGCTGTCCATGCTTAGCTACAGTTCTCCAATCAGAGAAGGATTGGGGATGTAACAATATGCTCTGAGGGAATAGCCAGGCACATAGTATTACCTCTCAGAGGGGTTGCCAAAGGTGAGGGGGCCAGCTCTGGCACCTTTTCACCTCCCTTCACCACCCTTACAGCCTCCAGGAGTACTAAATCTAGCTGCCACCATCAAGGCTTTAACTTATGGGAGGAGAATACCTTGGCTTTTCTCCCTTTCACGGTTTTTACAGTGAGGATCCCAAATTTCTTAGATCCTCTCTTGATACATAGATTGTCTCAGGTAGCAGACGGAGAACAGCCACAGGTGAGACAAACTTACTTTCCTGTCAAGACTACTTTTCACACAGAACCAAGAAGAGAGCAGGAATTTACTGAAGGATACAAAGAGCCCCGTGGCACAGAGTGGTCAGCTGCAGTACTGCAGTCCAAGCTCTGCTCACGACCTGAGTTCAATCCCGACGGAAGTCGGTTTCAGGTAGCCGGCTCAAGGGTGACTCAGCCTTCCATCCTTCCGAGGTCGGTGAAATGAGCACCCAGCTTGCTGGGGGTAAAGGGAAGATGACTGGGGAAGGCACTGGCAAACCACCCTGTAAACAAAGTCTGCCTAGGAAACGTCGGGATGTGACGTCACCCCATGGGTCAGGAATGACCCGGTGCTTGCACAGAGGACCTTTACCTTTTTACTTACAAAGGAATAGTCGACAGGACAAATTAACATACACAAGGGAAAATGCTCCAAACCTAAGGACACCTTCCTGTGAGTAAGCCCCATTGAATAATATGGGACCTATTTCTGAGCAGACATCCATAGGAATACTCAAAATGATATAAAATAGCTAGCTACCTTCAAGTGAAGGTTTCCACCTCCTTCTTCCCTCTCTCTTAAGGGTAGAAAACCACACCCAATGTAGGGTTGTTAACTGCCAGGTGGTAGCTGGAAATCCCCTTCTATTACAACTGATCTCCAGTGGATAGAGATCAGTTCACCTGGAGAAAATGGCCACTTTGGCAATTGGATTCTATGGCATTGAAGTCCCTCCCCAAACCCTGTCCTCCTCAGGCTCCGCCCAAAAATATCCCACTGGTGGCTAAAAGGGACCTGGCAACCCCAACCCAATTGAAGGCTACTTTTCCAACTGTCACTAGGGTTCCCTGGCAATAGAATTTGTACTGGACATGCTTACCTACTCATGACAGGGAAGAAGGAAGAATACATGGTGTGATAGAGGAGCGAATAAATGGGGAAGATGAGCATCAGTGGAGTGTGAATGTTGGGAGTGGGCCAAGGGTTGGAGAAAGAAATATATACTGGAAAAGAGTGAAGGAGAAAGAAATGGCAGATTGGTTGGCTCAGGTTTCCTCTGGCTGTTTTTGGATTATGCTAGTTTAAGTTTCCTTCAAACTATTCACATCAACTGGTATTCTAAGGATTCCAAAGCAATTATAACAGAGAACTAAGAAAGGGAAGGAAATGAAAGGAAGGGAATGAACCCAGTCTGAATGGACAAGGAAGGACAATTCATCAAAGGTACAGTGGCAAGCAAAACATTTTAGGATAATTTGGAACTGTGGGCAGTGTTGCCTTTGGTCTCTGCTGTTCCAGACATGATAGGTGACACATAAAACACTTGGAGTTAAATTGAAGATGAGATGCTAACCCAGCTGGATTAGCCAAACTCTCTGCAAACCATCAGCTGAAAAGTGGGGAAGGGATGGACTGGAATGGCAGAATATTAATCTGGACTGATGCCCAATTTGCTCGCCATGGAATGCATTCACCTGTTCTTGGACAGGCTGGAATTTATTTCAGTGAATCACCTGTAGCTGAATGTAGATAGAAGTGAAATTGTGGTACTGGTGGCAGCTTTGAACTGCATACCTTTTGACCAACAAACTGTTTGACCCAACTCTAGGTAACAAATTGATATAAGAATTCTATGTAGCAGTCCCATAGCTATGATACTCTTGTTCTGGACCTTCTATGAACCATCTGTATGTAGATATTTTAAGACTGTGTGCCCCTGTGCTATGAAGCACAAAATGTCACTGCTATATGGAATGCAACATTTTATATGGTCACCTAATATTTCTGTACTTACATAATATTAGCATAAACCAGGTCTGCAAGAGCCCGGTTATGTCACAGAGCAAGTTTTAGGCCCTGAAGGATAAAAATGTATCATCTACAAGTGCGAAATCTCACACTGAAGGAATGGGTTTCCAGTGTTACCCATACAAGAAGATTCCCTGGGATAAAGACCTTCATTGTCCCAAGCCTTTGTACTCCTTGTACGTGGTTCTGCTTAAAGTAGTAAGTCACACATTAGCCTTCTGAGCACTTAATCACATCAGGTTGAACAATTTGTACCAAATTAAGAGGAAAGCATTTTCTGTGTTGAGCAGTAGAAAGGACATCCATGATAGATTCCAATCAAAGGTGCCTCTGAGACATCCACAGAATTGATAATCATGTACTTTAAAGAGGGAACTGAACGTTGTTGCTGCAAACTAATGTCAAGAGGGCAAGTGCTTCATATCCAAGTGTCTTAGCTGTGACTTTCTTTTTTGATGAAAAAAAGAATGCCCTTAACATGTACTGCAGAAGCATAGTTTCAGAAGAGAGAGAGATCATGTGTGTCAGTTGTTCACAAGTCAAAAAGCTTGTTTCAGTACAGTAACTAGTATTTCTACATCCAGGTTGCAGCCCCAACTCAGTATCCTCCCCCTGCCCAGCTTTACTGGTGTCAATTTATTATGGCAGTACTCTTAAGCAGGTCTACTCAGAAGTAAGCCTCGTGTTATTCAGGGGCCCTTACTCCCAGAAACTGTTCTTAGGATTGCAAGTAGGGTTGCCAGCTCCAGGTTGGGAAATACCTGGAGATTTTTGGGGTGGAGGCTGAGGAGGGCAGGGTTTGGGGAGGGGAAGGACTTCAATGCCGTAGAGTCCAATTGCCAAAGCAGCCATTTTCTCCAGGTGAACTGATTTCTATCTGCTGGAGATCAGTTGTAACCTGGAGGTTGGCAACCCTAACTGCGAGCTATGTGACCTTTGATACCTGGTCTGCACTCCTGCTGGAGGACAGGGGCATTAGAGCCCCATCCCAGTAACACTACTGGCTATGTGGACTTTCATATTACGCTGCTTTATAATGAGTCAGATAATTGGTCCATCCAGCTCAGTACTGTCTGCTCTGACCAACAGCAGTTCCCAAAGTCTCGGAATGAGGACGTTCTTCTCTTCCAACATCTCCTACCTGAGACTGCTTAACCAGTGACTGAACCTGGATTCTCATACCCCCAAAGCATGTGCTGTACCACTGAGCCATGGCTCCTTCCTCTCTCTGAAGTGAATTTGACGATTAGAATATGCCCAATGCAATTCTTCCTTTGAATAGTAATTCCAGGGCCATATCACAAATGACAAATTAGTCAAAACACAAAGGACTGAAGTTCAACAACAAAAAATTCCAAATTCCCCTAGGCCCATGAAACTGAACTGTATATTGATTTTGACAATGCAAGTGCCCAGAATAGTTGTCTAGATGGCAAATCGGTCTAAGGGGAAGACAACCTTGGCAATTTGGAAGCAGGAGTAGCCTGATGTTGAATGTTTACTACTCAAAGCAAAAATATGCTTTCTGTTTTCAGAACACTACATTTGCTGCTGAACATTATGGTATGGGGCATTATATAATGACCACATCTGGATTTCTAAGAGTACGGTATATATTTTAAAATGTGATCCTTGTAAAATACTGATGAATCAGGGAAAGAGAGGCACTCAGTATAGAACAATCTAACTTTTGTAGTTTGTGCGTGCTGTGGTACATATTTGACCCCTCCCTTCCTTGTTTTTTTATTACTAGGTCCATTTTTATAAAAACTTGGTCATTGGGGATTTCCCCCTCCAAAACTATCTGCACCTGCTAGCTAGGCAATAAAAGTGTGGTTTCAAATTTAAAGCAATAAAATTCTGTAATAAACTTAAGACATGCTATTCCAGTTATAGTCTGAATTCACACACTGGTAACACCCTTTTCACAAAAGCAAATACAGGTTGTTTTTAATAAAGTGTAGTTTGAAACAGTGGTGTTTTTACTTCTTCTTATATTCAGCCTTAGCCCTGACCTGGATGGCCCAGGCTAGCCTGATCTCGTCAGATCTCAGAAGCTAAGCAGGGTAGGCCCTGGTTAGTATTTGGATGGGAGACCACCAAGGAATACCAGGGTTGCTGTGCAGAGGAAGGCACTGGCAAACCACCTCTGTTAGTCTCTTGCCATGAAAACCCCAAAAGGGGTCACCATAAGTCGGCTGCAACTTGAAGGCACTTTACACTCACACACACATATTCAGCCTTCATCTAATTTTAAGCTGTAACAAATTAATGATGTGGAGAGCAAGCTTAAGCAGGTCTTCTCAGAATCCTACTTGGGTCTGTTCAGTAGGGATTGCTTCCTGGAAAGAGTTCTTAGGATTGCAATCATAGTTGCAGGTTGATTTGACAAGCATCCATTTTGAAAAAAACAGAACATCATCTAGGGGAGCCAGCAAAGTCTGTAAACTAACCAAACCTAACTAGAAGGTGTGCAAGCTTGATTTCCTTTGTGTATTCCTTCCTGTTACTCAACACTGGCCTTTTCTCTTCTACCTCTGCTGGTTTATCAGTCTTTTGTAATGATGATGACTCAGAATGATTAGTAGACTGACCTGGATGGCCCAGGCTAGCCTGATCTCATCAGATCTCAGAAGCTAAGCAGGGTCAGCTCCGGTTAGTATTCCACCAAGGAATACCAGGGTTGCTGTGCAGAGGAAGGCACCAGCAAACGACCTCTGTTAGTCTCTTGCCATGAAAACCCCAAAAGGGGTCGCCATAAGTCGGCTGCGACTTGAAGGCACTTTACACACAATTTACCAGTAGTATGTAAAGGATGTTGGCAGAACCAAAGGATTAATTCCATAGACTTGGAGTTCAGTGTACAAAAGGAATGAAAATATTGTTTGGAAAAATAATTTGTCCTCAGGTAGTGGTGTACATATGTCTACTTGATTCAAAGCATTGAACGAATGTAACATAGTTACATTCCAAAATAAAGGACACACTCTGGTGACTGGCCTCACTGAATATTAAAATATTAATATTAAAAAGACAAAAAGAACCTACAATTAACAGATTATGCTACTATACTGAATGGGTTACTAGGAGGCTGGGTAGTAAATGGCTTACACGATTGGTCCACCAAGGTAACTATAGTCTACTCAGGCTGGCAGCAGCTCTTTCCAGGGTCTTTGGTAGAGGTCTTTTGCATCACCTAGTACCTGGTATACTCTGGTTTCTCTTCAGATCGTATAAATCTTTCACCTAGTACCTGGTACTTTTAAATTTAGATGCCAGGGACAAATCTTGGCATCTTCTGAATTCCAGCAGATGCTCTGCCCTGAGCAATGGCAATGCCCCACAAAAGTGGAGATACCCAGTGATCGAGCCGGGGACCTTCCACATACAAAACTGGTCCTCTACTATTGAGCAATGAAAAGACACTAATTTAAATGGCATTAAGCCATGGAAGGACACATAGCAGCCTAAGATGCCCCTGCAACAGCAAATTCATGAACAGAAACTTGTTTTTCTTACGTGGAGCTCTGCTCCTGGATTGCTGTCTCCCCTCCCCTCCCATACATGTACGTAAACATATGCCCCTACTGTACGTTAAATTTGGCCTTCAGCATTTTGCTTTCTAAGCTCAGAAAACTTCCTGTTGTGTTTAAAGAGCTTGAATCAGTCACTGTGGCTTTCATAACTCCAAACAATTATGTTTGAAGATTAATGCTGTATTCACGTTGAAGAGGCTTTCTGTTGTAGATCATACTGCTGTGTTATAAGAGATGGAGAGCAAAGCTAAGAAGGTCTACATAGAAGCTGAGTCCCATTCTATTCAAAGGGAATGATTCTCAGGAAAGCATTTTCAGAATTGCAAATTGCATGGGCTTATACATGTGTTTCTGTGCTCTTCGCTTTTCTCGTGTTGCAAAGAAGATGCGGATCCATTTGTAGGACAATTTTGAGCCCATTTCTAAAGGGGGGCGAAGCTCCTTAGGAGCCGTCGTGACCCCGCGCTGGTGTAGGTGCCACCTTAACATGGCACTGACGCTGGTGTGGGGGCAAACATGCCGGTGTCCGGGTGTCACTGCCCTCTGCCACCAGCGCAGCCATGCTGGCAGGGCTCTCCTGGAAGGGAAAGTCTGTGCTGGCATGGAGGAGTGTTCCTGGGGCATTCCTGGGGGTGGAGCTGCCTTTAGGCAGCTTCCACAGCCCTTTCACCCTGGGAACGTTCCCTGGAACAGTGGTGGGGCTGTGCCACCTTTTTAGGTGGTGCAGCCTCATTGTTGCTATAATGTAATTTCCCCCTTTTAAAAAATTTAGTCTTTGTAAAGGGCTTTTTCTGCATCCACGGGGGTTGGGAACCCTCGGAGGAGGCAGTGCGGCTGCACCACTCCCGGACGCCGCAGATCCACCCCCTCTTCAGGAATGGCCTGGAAGTAGGGTTGCCAGGTCCCTCTTCGCTACTGGCAGGATGTTTTGGGGTGGAGCCTGAGGACGGCGGGGTTTGGGGAGGGGACGGACTTCAATGCCATAGAGTCCAATTGCCAAAGCAGTCATTTTCTCCAGGTGAACTGATCTCAATCAGCTGGAGATCAGTTGTAATAGCAGGAGAACTCCAATTATTACCTGGAGGTTGGCAACCCTAGCTGGAAGTCGCATAACACAATGATGCAGAAAGGCTACTATTTTAGTATCAGCCCAGATTGATAATTAATTCATCATATAGGAATTTGCAGACGCCAACATTGGGAGAAAAATATTTGAATTGGATGCAGTATGAGTGCTAACAGCTCCCCCCTCCTCCCAGTATCCTTCTCATGTTCATCTCTCGAATATGTAACTGGGTGCTAATACAGAATATTAGTGGACTTGGTTTAAAAGCCCAGTTTAGCTAGGGTTTCAGTTGTTTATATTTGAAATAGAAAGAATAACCAGGCGTATTCTTATCGCCCGAACAAGTGAGAAAAAGATTTCCTACCACCCTGCACAGTAAAAGTTCTTTACAACCTACAGCACACATGTGTGACTCTAAAAAGAAAATACAGCACATAATTAAAACAATGCCCCTAAGTGAAATATTAATGTCATATGTAAGAGCAGATATAATTAGAATCATAGAATCATAGAGTTGGAAGGGACCACCAGGGTCATCAAGTCCAACCCCCTGCATAATGCAGGAAATTCACAACTACCTCCCTCCCACACCTAGTGACCAGAAGATGGCCAAGATGCCCTCCCTCTCATCATCTGCCTAATTGCTCCACTGTGATCTCATCCACAACATGAATCTATTATTGTTTCCCTTGTGAGTTATGTTCCATTGGGGTTAAATGTAGGTAACCATTCTCCAAAAGGGAAGGAGCTTTGGTGACTTTAAAAGGACCGAAACAGGACGTTCAGGAGATGTCTTTTGGGGACGATAGCCATACTGCTAAAAGGGCTGGTAGAAAAGAACTTGGGGGGAAACAGCGAGTGCCAGAAATGTTAAAGAGGCATTTGACAAGAAAGGACTACTTGGCCCCAAAGGCTAAATTGTTATTCTTTGGTTTCAGAGTTATCCTCTCAAAATGCGTGCATAAAAGTAATTATCCACAGAGACTGTGTTACTCCCCTCTTGCTTGCATTTTTGTCTGGCTATATCCTAATAGAGCTAGCTGTCAGAGATCCTGTGGACAGAGACTAGGGTTGCCAGCTCCTGGTTGAGAAATACCTGGAAATTTTCAGGGCAGAGCCTTAGAAGGGCGGGGATTGGGGAGGGGTGGACCTCAGCAGGGTATAATGCCCTTGGGTCCACCTTCCAAAGCAGCCCTTTTCTCCAGGTGAACTGATGTCTATCCGCTGGAGATCAGTTGTAATCCCAGGAGATCTCCAGCTACTACCTGGAGGCTGGCAACCCTAACAGCAACCCTAACACAGAAAGGACACATCAAATTCAAGCAATGGACCAACAACACTAAAATTCAGATTGGAAGCCAATGGACATTTGAACCCTTGAAGTAGAAGGGGCAGATTATGCCTGTGCAGGAGTTGGAGCAAGCTGGCAGACAGACCCCGAAACATCTTTACATAAAAGTAATACCTACGTGTTTCAATGGCATTTACTTCTATGTAAGAGTGTTGGGGCCCTGACCTGGATGGCTCAGGCTAGCCTGACCTTGTCAGATCTCAGAAGCTAAGCAGGGTCGATCCTAGCTAATATTTGGATGGGAGACCATCAAGGAATACCAGGGTTGCTATGCAGAGGAAGGCAATGGCAAACCACCTCTGTTAGGGCACGGTCGCTTTAGCCTCCTTTATTCCGTTTCAGCCAGGATTTAGCCAGGATCGAACGCATGCGTTTTGCCGAACATGCATTCGATCCTGGCTGAATCCTGGCTGAAACAGGGAATAAAGGAGGCTAAAGCAACCATGCGTTTTCGCCCTTAGTCTCTGGCCTTGAAAACCCTACTGGGTTGCCATAAGTCAGCTACAACTTAATGGCACTTTACACACCCATGCACTTTACACACACCATGCTGGTACACACTTCTGTACCAGCATGCATAGGAGTGAGGGTAAAAGTCTGCCAAAATATCTTTTCAGCTTTGGTTTTAGTGCTTCATAGAAGTCTTAAAGGATACAGTGGCACCAGTAACTAATTTCCCCTGCCCTGTAAAAAATAAGAACTTTTCGAGCATCCCTCTCCTTTTCCTATTTTTAAAAATATATGTTTTGCGATTTTTTCAAAAATGTGTTAGAGGATTTTACAATAAAAACTAGCTTCTTTAAAAGTGAAAGATGCTTGAAAATGGATACTCTTACAATTTTTTTAAAATGTTCTGTGTCCTAATGTTTTGTTTCCTTGCTGGACAGCTCCATTGGCTCATTTCAAGCATTACAATTTGAGTATGGCAACTCAAACCAAAGACCCTCATGTACAACTCCGAGGTGCAGAATGCAACACTTGCACTGCAGGGCATAGCAACATTGCCACAATCCATCAATCACAGAGCAGAATGCCAACTCTCCCATTTCAGCCATATATGGAAATAACCAACTATTGAAGGTTGAAACGCTCTCTACAATAAACCTTACTAGGTGACCTTGGGCCAATCTCTCTCTCTCTCAGCCCAACTTTCCTCACATGGTTGTTGGGAGAAGAAAATGGAGCAGGGAAGAACCATGGTTGCTCCCCTGAGCTCCTTGGAGGAAGGGCAGGATAAAATGATACCAAATAAATAAATAGAGGGCGCACTCCCATGCTGGCATGTCTCCCTCATATCATCCTAGTGCTGCTCGTATGTGGAACTCAGCAACAGAGGGAGCAAAAAGAACCCACAGTAGGGTGCGCTGTGGTGTGAACACCAGGAACCCTGAGACAAACACACTCCAGGGACCTCTGCAAATGTGGGTTCAAGTGGCTCCCTGCAGTCACACATCCTGTTGCCAAACCTCCAAAGGGAAGATACCATGGTCACCCCAGCTATTGATGCACATGTCTCTACTTGGCTGAGGCAACTCCAATGGAATGGCCAAGGCCTCTCCTTCAGAAGGGTTCGGGTCTTTCTGAAGGGGAGGGGCTCAGGAGTGAAAACCAAAAAAAGATGCAGACACTAGAGCAACAACCAGGGTAATACAAACCTGCACATTCACTGGAAACATTTCCCAGTGGGGAATCATAGACTCATAGAATCACAGAGTTGGAAGGGACCACCAGGGTCATCTAGTCTAACCCCCTGCACAATGCAGGAAACTCACAACTACCCCACACCCCCAGTGACCCCTAGAAGATAGCCAAGATGCCCTCCCTCCCATGAACTGCCCAAGGTCATAGAATCAGCATTGCTGACAGATGGCCATCTAGCCTCTGCTTAAAAACCTCTAGGGAAGTACCCATTCTACTGGCATTGTGCTGTTAAAATCAGCTATATATACCAGGGCAGAGAAGACTGTAGACAAAGACGCAGCACTGTGAAAAGGCACAGGAAAAGCATATGTAGTGTCCGCAGTTCAATCCCTTCATGAATCTAGCTATTAGACCTTGGAAGGAAGATCCAGGCACAGCTGAGGTTTTATACTACCAGCTACAGTTATTTTGAGGTGGGCTGCACATGCTTCTTGGCTGCCCCACATGGCAATTACTTTGGTTAGCAAGCTAGGGAATGACCCAGGCTAGAAAGCCTTAAAATATCAATTAAACACCATTTCTCCCCTGACACATGGTTGACACCACCCAATTCGATGCCACTGCTACAGTAATATCAGCCCAGTACCCTCATGGCATTAACCTACATTCACATAGGCCAGCTTATCTTTGAATTGTGACTGTTTATCTCAGTGTCATCCTGGAGTAGGGCTTAAGCCATTCACAGACAGAGTTTAGAATTCTGCTGTAAATCAAATACATTCATTGCAATTAGCTGTAGGTGCTTAAGTTTGTGGATGCCAATAGCATTGATCCTAGAACTGAACTGTCCATATAACAACACAAGATGAACTTCAGCAGGAAGAAGAGCAGGAAGATAATGTAAATTATTCATCATTTAAAAAACCATTTACAAGCCCATGTTCTACAAGAGGGAAAAATACTTAAACTATTTGTAAACACACTAGATTATCATCTTAACAATCAACTGTTTTTTAAGTAAAAAAGGACAAAAAAATACACTAAAAATAAACATTAGTTTCAACATTATCATTCCAGAAAGAGACAAATAAGCCCCAATTTTCTATAAATGTATAATTTAGTTGACAGCTTTCTCAAACACTAATGTAGCTGGGTAATTTTGTTCGTTTGGCTGCTTGCCAAATTCTTGGGCTCTCTCCTCCCCCCTTTTTTATTGTCTAATGAAGTTCTTCACCCAAAGAGAATGTGGTTGATAGCAAGTGTGCTACAGTGGGGCCACCTTTGTGGAACATACTAAACTTGTCAAGAAAAAAACGTTTTCAGATATGGGCTGAGCAGGACTATGGTTTGGCTCTAACGATCTATTAGTTGAAGGCACTGATGGAAGGAGAAGAAGGAGGGAGCAATTTCACCCCTATCCTCTCTGCAGTCCCTGACTTGTACAGCTGTTTCTATTCATGGGTCCCCTATGTCCAAGAGGGTTTGAAGGGTCTGCTGGCGAGAGGGGAAAGCAGGGAAGAGTCACAGTCCTCACATGAGCAAATACGTAGCTGACTCTAACCCTGTGTGCAGAGGAAAGTTTTTCTAAGGAACTGAGTAGTCAACCAAATAGCACAGTTGCCCCTAGTCTGAGACTGTTATGATTGCACTCCTCTTTTACTAGATATTCTAAACCTAGAAAAACAGATGAGGGTGCCACAATGCACCCATGGCCAATGGCGGCCTGCAACTGAATTCCAGAAATTAAGGTTTGGTGTGATGAGTCTTTTAATTTCTATGAGCAGCCCTGATAGTTTCCAGAGTCCTTCTCACAGTCCTTTAGCTGGCCTCAATCTACAAGTTATTAACCAGGGGAGGTAGACAAAGAGAGGAGATGGTTTAGAAATTGAGTCCCAGCTTTTTGAAGCATGGCTCAGAAGGAGGAGGAGGAGGAGGTTTTTATATGCCGTCTTTCTCTACCACTTAAGGGAGGATCAAACCAGCTTACAATCACCTTCCCTTCTTCTCCCCACAACAGACACCCTGTGAGGTAGGTGGGGCTGAGAGAGCTCTAAGAGAGCTGTAGCTAGCCCAAGGTCACCCAGCAAGCTTTATGTGTAGGAGTGGGGAAACCAACCCAGTTCACCAGATGAGCATCCGCCATTCATGTGGAGGGATGAGGAATCAAACACAGTTCTCCAGATTAGAGTCCACTGCTCCAAACCACCCTCCAAACCACTACACCATGCTGGCTCTCAGCTATGCACTGAGATCTTAACCATGTACAGGCCATTCAAACATTTTACTTAAACTTTTTTTTAATGTGTAGATGACATGGTTCTTGGGGTATCGTTCTGAGGACACTTGAGCACAGAGACCTCTATGGGCCAGTGCCACTTGTCATGTATTTTGAAAGGCAGCTGTCAGGCATATGGTCGGCACCAGTGATAAATGAAGAGAAAGCTTCAGAAGATGGCCAAGATGACCTCCCTCTCATGAACTGCCTAAGCTGCAGTAGAGTCGGAGCTTCTGAAACATATGGAGCCTAAGATGAAGTTTGATGGGCATTTCTTCAGGTTGCTTTTTCTGTAGAAGGCTCAGAAACCAGACGGGGTGATATTTATGGTTGCATTCCAGATTTTCATGGGAATATCTGCCTGCAGAATGGGCTTAGACTGGAGTAACTCTCTTTAGGATTGCATTGTGAATCACCTTATGAGCAACAGAGCTGAACAGGTCACATGATCAAGACATTATTAAAAGAGATTATTCTGTCGTTCCTCCATATCAGGCCAATTAAAGTTATTGCACTCTGTGTGATCCACATTTGAAAAAACCCGACAGACACTATCGTCAGTTATCCTAACGCTACATAACTAATGAAAAAGGTGGGTGAGCTAATATAAAAAAGATGCTTCTGAACTTCACTGACCACTGAACTTCTGAGTATTCAGCTTCATCCCCCAAGTACTCCATTTATACAATCTCTGCTGAAGAGCTTTAAAAACTGGTCTGCTTGTGTTTGATTTGTGCTTGGGGAATGCTCAATGAAATGCAAATCAATTCATTGTCGAAGGCTTTCACGGTCAGAGTTCATTGGTTCTTGTAGGTTATCCGGGCTGTGTGACCAAGACCACGGTCACACAGCCCGGATAACCTACAAGAACCAGCAAATCAATTCAATTGTAACAACAACTATCTTAAAAATTTTACATGGCATTTCCCAGCCCTGAAACAAGAAGAGGGTATTGTAATGTAGCATACTGCCTTGGCAAACATGGTGAAGTTTAGAGCTCAAGTCTTTAGCAAAAAACTACTCACAAAATTGTCACGACTTGATTAAACCGATCCACAGACTCCTTTTGTTAATTACTGGAATAATCAAACAATAATGGATAATTTTGTAGTATTTCACTGGATGCTGATTTAATAACAACAGACTGATCATCTTGCTATAATTTGGGATATGATGTTGTAAATGCCCTTCCTTACACAAGAACTTTAAAAAACACTCATTATTTTATATCAAAGGAAAAATTTACTATTTTGCTATAAGGAAATAACAAAATAGTAAAAGGAAAGAAGAAGAAGAGTTGGTTTTCATATGCCGACTTTCTCTACCACTTAAGGAAGAATCAAACCAGCTTACAATCACCTTCCCTTCCCCTCCCCACAACAGACACCCTGTGAGATAGGTGGGGTTGAGAGAGCTCTTAACAGAACTGTGACTAGTCCAAGGTCACCCAGCTGGCTTCATGTGTAGGAGTGGGGAAACCAACCTGGTTCACCAGATTAGCGTCTGCCGCTCATGTGGAGGAGTGGGGAATCAAACCCGGTTCTCTAGATCAGAGTCCACCACTCCAAACCACTGCTCTTAACCAGTACACCACACCACACTGGCTCGCTCACCACACTGGCTCTTTTGCAACATAAAATTAATAATTTATAACTAAATTATTACTAAATTATATCTAAATTAGCATATACAATTGTATTAATTGGCATATTTGTTGAATTTAAAAGTTTAAATGCCTTTGTTTACAGCAATGGTTCCCAACCTTTTTTTGACCAGGGACCACTAGGACTTTTTTGTTCGGTGCAGGGACCCCAAGGTTCAAAATAAAAATTCCGGGAATTTGAAAATAAACTTTAATCATAACTGTTAGTTAAACATTAAACTTAAAATAATATTTGAATATATATATTTTTATAATAGAGAACTTTTAATTGAAAATATTAATTTATTATGGGTTTATAACTTTGTTTTGCGGACCTTAATTTAGTTCTCGTGGACCCCTGGTTGGGAACCAGTGGTTTACAGTAAGCAGATCTGCAAATATACCCAATATTAAAGCAAGAAAGAGCTGCAAACTGTTGTACCTATCCTGTCTTCGCAGATTTCACTCATTCCAAAAGGGGGGGAAAACATGAATTTTTCATTGCTTCCCACAATTTCCCATCAGAAAACCTGGGGAAAAAAGTTCATGCGGCCACAGTATACACTTTGAACGAGTAGAACTTCATCTTTAACGCATTTCACAAGTTCAAAGAAAAATATTTCACAGGATCTTTTTGGGATGCTCTCCCCATTTTCCAGTTAGAAAAGCTGTGGGGTAAAGTCCACATAAAGAAAAAAACTATTCCCCCCATTTTTTCTGGTTCCCCCCAGGCCTTCACATCTATACATAGGCTCCAACTCTAACAGCCCAGTCCTAAGAGGGGTATTTTGATGGTGGCCAGGTGTGGCACAGCCACGCCGCAGCCACAGAGGATTCCCACCCTCAAAAAGAAAATTAAAAGAAAAGAAAAGAAAAGAAAAATTAAACTTGCCCCCAAATCTCCCATTGAAATCAACAGGGCTACACCACCAAAAAAAAAAAAAAAGGTGGCATAGCTACACCACTGTGAGAAGGAGAGTTCCCAGGGCAGAAGGGGTTTGGAAGCTGCCTAAAGGCATCTCTGCTCTCAAGAACGCCCCAGGAACACCTTCCAAGATGCCAGCATGGGGACTTGCACTGCTGGAACGCTGCCAGGAGGCAGCACTGGTGCCCAAGCCCCACGCTGCTTTGCCGCATCCTAGTACCGGACTGGATGCCACCTGTGATGGCGTGTCCCTTATCCCAGGTTAAATGGGCACTTACGCCTCCACAGAGTCACGCTGGCTCCTAAGGAGCTTCGCCCCCATCTTTAGGATTGCAGCCTAAGTCTGCAGGCAATCATAGCTCTCCTAAAAATGATATAAACCCCTTCCAGGATACGCATATTTCAGATGAGGGGTCAAGCTGCTTGGGGCTACATCTCCTTGGCCTCAAATCATCCACACTAAGAACACATATTAGCGGACTTGGGTGGCAGGAACACTAAATAAAATCATTTTGGACAAGAAGAGAATGCTCTGCTGAACCAGCCAAGAATTAGAACATTTTTTTCAACGTTGCTTTTCTGCTCTGAACCTTTTTATTCACTCAGCCTCAGAACACAAACACTGAACTAGCTCTATTACTTATCAGTTACAGCAGCAAGGGCAATGTGCACCACATAAGTAAGCAAAGAAGGGGATAGTTCCCCTGCCTCAAATTTTGACTGGTACATATATCTCCAAAAATATAACATGTATATTGGCTCAACAGCTCACTGTCCCTTATCAGTTGCTCTACGTGCCTCCCATGTCGAGGAGTTGGAGTATATCATGCAGAAAAGGGAAATTTGTTGATGGTACATCATCACAATGTTGGCACAATGTTATGCCACAGTAACCCCCCATGCAAATAGGGATGTACAGAAAGGCACAAGCATATTTCTGGATAACTACCACCCCCTGCACCTATTGCCACTGCTGGCCAAATGCTCATGACCCCACCCTTTTGACTCATAGGGTCCAAATTCATGGAGAAGCTCAAAGAAAAAATGCAAACTGGATTCTTCCAATGTAACTACCAAGGGATTGGTGAGTATTGGTTCAGTTACTACACTATCTCCCCCAGCAGGTGAATTCCAACATCTAACACTCAGAGGGGAGGGTTTGTTTCCTCTGTTTCTTGACGCATCCTGTGTGCGGGTGAGGGCAGGGTAACATCAGAAAAATGTGCCAGTTTGGGCATGTGTCGATTGGCTGGCACAGGGCCGGCATCAACATTCCTGAGTTATTCACTTTTTCACTTGTCAACCTTCACAATATCATCTATAATAACGGAATGATATCTGTTCAGACTTGATGGGCTCCATCCATTCCACTGAGTCAAAACACTTGATACAAGCTTTCCCAGAAAATCAGCATTCCCATAAATAACAAATATGTCAGCTTGAATTATCCTGGCATTTCAGCAACACTAATTGTCCCATTCCCCTTCCCGTCCCCAACCCCCAACTGCTCTTTGCCATATTTTTAGAAAACAGCAGCTGTGTTTATTCAAATAGCAACACTCTGATGATTTGATGATAGGGTAATCTGCTCCTATTCCAAGTGTGACTGTCCTGCAGGAACCCCTCATAGGATGCTAGATATCTTTTTTTGTTTTGGATGATAACAAGCCCTTGGACAGAGTTCCATAGGTTTTCATCCAGCTGGACTGTTCTTTCTTTTTAGAAGTCGGTTAGTTCATTGACTTTCTTTCTGCGTGCATCGTTTTTTCCCCTTACAGCATAATTTCCCCATGCATCATTGTCAGAAAGTAATTTCACAACATGAACAGTTTCACTCCAATAACTTCTAAGCAAAGGGACTTCGGTGTTAGTTTGAGTTACAATAGGAACCAACCTTTGCATTCATCTGGAAATCAAGACAATAAATTCAGTGGGGTTGTCAGCATTCCCTATGAAACAATGAGAGCTTGAACACCATAATAACTTTTCAGGCAGTTTACATACTATATCAAATGGTCCAAGAGAAAAGGAAACATATGGACAGGTGAATTAACCACTTACATTCAAACAGAAACTCCTGCCTTGCCTAGCTGTACACATATTCATTCATTCATTCATTCATTCATTCAATTTTTAT
Source organism: Euleptes europaea (assembly GCF_029931775.1). NCBI lineage: Eukaryota > Metazoa > Chordata > Lepidosauria > Squamata > Sphaerodactylidae > Euleptes > Euleptes europaea. The sequence continues at coordinate 26,333,205 of NC_079326.1, forward strand.
GCTGCCCTTCCCTGACTTTCAAGTTGAGTTCAGAGCAGCTTACAAGTTCATCACAGTTAAAATCCCAACAATTTACAATTTCTTAAAAATTCCAAGGACACCCTAACCAATTAACAGTATAACAGTAGCGGGAACAAATTCAGAGGAGAAAAATAAGGGTAAGAATACAATAGGACACTCTCAGGAAGGAAAGGGATGGGGACTAAAGTAGATAGAATATAGATAAATATAAAAGGGAAGGGAGGCAGGGAGGCCAGTAGGATGGAAACCGTCGCTGTCATCAACCATAGGACTGGTGGAACATCTAAGTCTTAGAGGTCCTGCGGAATTGCTTCAGGGTCTGGAGGACCCAGACCTCACTTAGAGTGGCCAGGTGGCTTGGATTGGCAGGCAATTGCCCACCAATCCATTAGCCAGCTCAGGAGCAGGGATCATGTGTGCGGCAATGCTGACATGATTACGTCACTTCTGGTTTACACCTGGAAGTGCCGCATTGCGACGAGTTGCTTTGGGGTTTAAGTTGTAAAGCACTTCTGGGTGTAAACCAGAAGTGACATAATTGTGTTGGCGTGGCTACAGACGCACAATCCCCGCCCCAGCTCCACCCCAAAAACCTCCCGCAGGAGGAGAGGAGAGACCTGGCAACCCTAGTATCACTTCACTTGATAAAGCATTCCACCAGGCTGGGGCCAGAGCCAATTGCAAATGAATCTTGGGCTTGCATCTTGAAAAATGTATGACAAAAAATAATGCTTCTGATCTAGAGTATTCTAAGAAAGAGGAATGAAACAGAACAATCAAGTTAGGAAATCAATCAAGTTATGCAACCAACGTCATCACCAGCCTTTGCTCTTATGATTCTAACAGCAGCTTGACAAGTAGACACCATATTTGATATCTGCATATCAAGTACTTTCTAGAGGACAAGTTCAGTCCAGGTCAGCAAAATGTCAGGTCAGTTGACAAACCAGATTTTTTTCTAAAATGTATTTTATATAATATGTGAAAAAACATTGTTAGATTTAAGTGCCTTAGGGTAGAGACTTGTCTTCTTGCATTCAACGGTTGGATCCAGCCAGTTTTTTGGCTCAGTCTTGCCAAAATCCTCTCATGTCAGCCCCTGTCCCACATGAGTTTTGTAAATGTAGGTCCCATGGTGGTGGAAGGTGCCATCAAGCCACAGGTGACTTATGGAGATCCCATCAGGTTTTCAAGGCAAGAGACAAACAGAGGTGGTTTGCCAATGCCTGCCTCTGCATAACAATCCTGGACTTCCTTGGCGGTCCCCCATCCAAGTACACGGCCTACCTTGCTTAGCTTATAATGTCTAACAAGATCTTAGGCCATCCAGGTCAGAGCTCCATGATCCCTACCATAGCCTTTTTTGGTGGTCAAAGAGGATGCATCCTTCTGTCTTCACCAACAGAAAAGCTAGTTGGATCTTACTCAATATGTCGATGGCACTGCATAAACAATAAAAGCAAGAGATGCCCCATCAAAACATAAAGAGACATTTCATGTTCCACCCAACAGGAAGCATTTTTTTAAATGCTGCTATCAAATACGTTTTATACATTATAAATTACAGAGAAGGTTATCTGGGAATTGGTTTTGACACAGTACTGAAGACAGACAATAGAGCTGAACATTGTTTTCTAAGTTGTATACGCTTGTTGCTATTGTTTCACTGATTTCTCTGCTCCACCAAGTTGTTGTGGATTTTGAAGCACAGCAACAGCTTGACCAGAGACAACAATGGGCAAAAAACCCAATTATCAGAACACACAACAAGTATCAGTAGGTTTATTGTGCCATTTCAGTTCTCTCTACAACACTATTGCTTATCATGCCTTATTTGTCACAATGCCAGCAGAAAACAATATCACCATGGTTTCTGCCAGATTCTGCTAAAAGCAGACTTTGGCTCAGAATGTTGGGTTGCTGAGAGCAAATATTTGGAATTCACCTAATAATGGAAAGGGGTAATTTTTTCAATTCCCACTCAGTTTCAGAAATCAAAACTGTCCAACCCTGATGATGATATTAGTGTTTACACAAAAAATACAGGCCCTTTTGAAAAGCCTTTTTCTTTTACAGTGCTAACAACATAGAGACAGTGAGTTTCGGTTCCTGAGAGTGGGTGGGGCCAAGCATGAAATATAGCTAAGTGTGCTTATAATTTGTCTTGTTACACACAGACATCCATGATCTTCATAATTTGACCCGTGGCCACTATGGTATACTTGCTTTCAAGTCTAGTTAAAAAGTTGTGATGTACTGAGGTAATACCCTGAAAAGGATATTTGGAAGGGGGGCACATCTCTAAGCATTTGTGGTTAAACAAGTCCAACAGCAGATAACTTGGCTTACTTTAACAGAGTATTTTGAGCAGTACCGTTGAAAGCTTCAGGCACACAAAAACAATGCAGAGAAAGTTAAGCATGTATATGCTTAAGGCCTATTGAAATCAGGAAGTTGGGAAGTGTACAGTTAAACACTTAAATCTCATTGGTTTTAATGAGACTTTAGCCTGCTTAGCTTTATCCAGACTGTGCCATATTGGTTATTTGACAGAACCCAGATGAGTGACTTGGGATAATCCAGAGAAACTGACAAGGGTAACACGAGAAAATAATTTCTTAGCAATAATAATGTATTTCAAGCATCTATTTTTTACAGCACCAACACGAATAATAATGCTCTTGAGAGATGCTAGTTTCAAAATTATACATTTTTCTAAAACACTGAAAATACATCTCTATAGTTAGATTCCATATTTTTGTCACTCGAAAAATTCTCACCCAAAATACTACAGAAATTTGAAGTGAGCATAAAATAATCACAAAACAGTTACAGTGCAATCCTAAGAACACTTTCCTGGGAGTAAGCCCCATTGAGTAGACCTCAGCAGGATTCTGAGTAGACTTGTTTGGATAGCACCATAAATGGGCTGAATCCTAAGAATCACAAGTGGATGAAGTGCAGGGGGGAAACAGCTTGAGGACAACTCTGTGAAAATCACAGAAGACCTCCCCTTCTACAAGTAGAAGAACCAATCTGTTATTAGGAGGGGAAGCCATTTAGCCTGGAACCTCCAGAGGTCAAGTTGAGAGATACATTCTGGAAATCTACGCTTCCCAGTTGTGCGGAAGCCCAATTTTGTTGGGGCTGTGGTGTGCAGGTATGGGGAGCTTAGTCCTTCTCCCCCGTGATGTTTGCCCAACCTGAACCAGCTCATTATTAGGCGAGAGGAACCAAGGAGGAGGGTGCAACTTTTAAAGACAATGAAAAACATAAACAAGTTAAAGGGAGATGCAAAGAAGAATCCTACACTTTGGAATTGTTTCAAAGGTTCTTATTTACCAAGCCTGCTTATAAATAATGAAATGCAGAGATTAAGAAAATGGTCTGTTATCCAGCAAGACTTCAGTTCAAAATCTGTCTTTGCCATGAACTCACTAGGTGGACTTAGACAAGAAACTCTTTAACCTGTCTTGCATGAATATTATTTTTTTCTTTGCCATCAAGTTACAACCTACTTATGGCAACCCATAAGTTTTCAAGGCAAGAGAGGGTTTTCAAGGCAAGAGACATTCAGAGATGGTTTGCCATTGCCTGCCTCTGTGTAGCAACCCTAGACTTCCTCGGTTGTCTCCCATTCAAGTACTAACAAGGGCTGACCCTGCTTATTTTCTGAGATCTGACAAGGTTGGGCTAGCCTGGGCTATCCCAGTGAGGGCATGATTATTTTAAGGATTCTAAAATCGTGTATGTGGATCACTGAGTACTCACAGAGTTTTATTATTCCATGAAAAAATACTACTGCTAAAATGAATTGGGTACAGCCAAAGGTCACCTAGAATCTTAAAAGGCTTGATCATTTAATATGATCATTTCATAGTACAGATTACTATACTGGAGTCTTTGTTTTATGGTTTTTGCTTACAGAGTGGAATGCCATCTAAGCTAGTTTGTTTGAATGAATGTTATGATGTGGATGTTTTAATGTCACTTAAATACAAACCAGTGAGGAAAATAAAATATTGTGGCACCCCATATTTTTGTCTGATGCAACGTGACACTTGTGTGAAAAATTAGTGTGATTTTTTTAAGGTCCTATATTCTTTTTACTAATTTACAGATACTATCAAAATGGGCAGGCCAACCCTGTAGTTACTCTATAGTAAAGTCAACACTGGATGGCCCAGGCTAGCTCGATCTCAATAGAGCTTGGAAACTAAGCAGGGTCAGCTCTGGTTAGTACTTGGATGGTAGATCACCAAGGACATTGCTATGCAGAGGCAGGTAATGGCAAACCACCTTTGAACATCTCTTGCCTTGAAAATCCTTTGGAGTCAACATAAGTTGGCTGCGACTTGACAGCACTTATCACCACCAAAGTCAGCACTGTGTTGCAGCTGAATCAGCCTGCCCAATCGCTAAGAGTTCCTTCATTTAGCTGTTAGGCTGGTGGGGACCTGTGCTAGCTTCTGCGGTCCCCACATAAGTTGAAGAAAATATACCAACACCTTCAAGAAAGAAATACCAGACAGGAAGAGTGGGGTGTCACTCTGGCTTATGTCAAACAAAACAGCCATGCAAGTAATCATGCCCCTGCAGTCCCTCAAAGGTATGTGTGAATAATAGGGTTGCCAGGTCCCTCTTCGCCATCAGCGGGAGGGTTTGGGGGCAGAGCCTGAGGAGGGTCCAACTGCTTGTAGTCTAGCCGGCTGGCCTGGTTTTAGACCCTCTTTGGCAAAAGACTCCATTTACATGACTATTGTCACTGACCCGCTTTGGCAGGGTCTTTAAGTTTATTTGGAACTTTGTAGTCCATGGGGTCTATCTGTAGTGGCATGAACTGAATGCTTCTGTATTATATGTTTATTCCCCTGTTTGCTTTTGTTCACCTAGAGTTGGCATGCCTTTAATGCCTACATTTATATTATCGTTTTCTCATTTGAAGTTGGCATGCCTTTAATGCCTATTTAATACAATTGTTTTTTCCATTGGCAGTTGGTCGTCATGTATTAATGGTTTTTTGTAACTATTACTTCTTTGTATTTTGAATATTGAGTTTAGATTTTGAGCCCACATGCTGTTTATTAGGTCCAGCTACCTCGAGGTTGGCAACCCTAGTGAATAAGGGCTATTCCTGCTCCTGACCTTGAAATAAATGGCACTGGTGTTGTTGGTGCAAAATGGTGGGTGGAACAGGTTACAAACACTCTGGAAAGCAGCAGGACTGAAATGCTTCAAATGTTATTTTTGTATCTATAGATGGTATTTTTTATCATTACTGATGGGTACCTTTCTCGCTCCCGCCCCCTTCACCGCAATTGCTGACGTAATCATCTACAGGCAGTGTCTGTTTTTCCTTACACAGATGTTTCTTAGCAAGTGGAATCACCATGGTTCCAGATGGACAACTTTGAATGCATTAAAAGGAACCGCAGTGTATGTCTAACCTGTCCATACTCTCTTACCTCCGCAACATCTGGAGGAATAATAGTCATGGTACGGTAGCAGCCATCCGTCATCTGCTAATTATGACAATGAACTCCCTTGTAATCAAGCGTTTCACAAGGAAATGCTTACACAGAATGGCAGCACTTCTGCGGCCCGCATACTCTGTATCGCTCTCCTCTTCGTTATGGTGATTAAGCTCATTTGTTTCACCCTGTTGAATGGGAGGGGGGAGAGAATATACAAAAACAATCACATCTATGGTTCCCTTCCTTGCATGGATTTCAGACAGCTATAATTTACTAAACAACCTACGCGGCTCCAGGAGACACATCCTATGTCTATAGCTTTCCATTACTGCTCAGCTGAGAAAGTATCTTAGGTATGCCAAATGCATATAGGTAGAGTAATCAATTGGGAGGGGGGGTTAAAGGAGGGGGGACAACTTAATCGAAAGTCACAGAGCAAGGTAACCAGAAAGTAACCTGACTAAAAAATCGGCTCCTGGGTGCTGTTTCTAATCTGGTGTTGTTCAGGTGTTTACAATCCCTTCCGTGTTAGCCTCATATGACCCGAGTCTGGTTTAATTGCTTACCAAATGTAATTTTATTAAAGAGATAAAGATATAGCGAACGCTAATAAGCTGCCTTTGAAATATAGAGAGCCTTTCAAGATTGGATTTTTAGTTAGCTTGCTGGTCTTTCTTTAGAGACTAATTGATTTTCTTGACATCTCTTTAGCCTGGCAAACTGCCTGCCTAAGTACTTTATCTGACCTTCAGGCGGAGTGCCAGCTATTGATCCAATATCTACAATGGCTACGTTGTAGCAGCTCTTCCAACTTTGATAAGAGCTAATGTACCAGGGTCGTCAAGACAGGAAGTCGATGATCACAAAATTCCTATCAGGCTGCCTATCTGCGCCTCCTTATTTAAGAATCTCGGGTTGGACTGAAGTGAGATCTTTAAACCTAACGTGCCAGATTTTTATCCAGGGAAGTGAAAGCAAACGCAAAAACCATATCCCACTGTATAAACACTGAAACATGTCAGCCTTTTCAGACGAGGACTGCAACCATCACGTGATGTTATGGTGGCTTGCAACTTATCACTTGGGACTGTAATGTGTCAGCTACCACTGATAAAGCTTAGCTGGATTCCAAAGAACTGCATGACTAATCTTGCACACTCATGTTTCTTGAATAGCAGCCTTACAAAAGGCAGGCTCCTTTTGTAACTGGGGAGCCTTCCCAAAGCAATTTAGTAGGGCAAGTCAAAGGGGGGAAAGTCATGAATTCCACTCGGCTTTCCCAAATCCTTGTCAACCTCCAGGTCAGAGCTGGAGATCTCTCAGAATTACAACTGATCTCCAGATGACATAAATCAGTTCCCCTGGAGAAAATGGCTGCTTTGGAAGGTGGACTCTATGGAATTATGCCTAACTGAGGTCCCTCTCCTCCCCAAACCCTGCCCTTCTTAAGCTCCAACTTCAAAATCTCCAGGTATTTCCCAAGTGGGAGTTGGCAACTTTATCAAGACATGCCTAATGCAGCACTGTGGGTCCAGACCATTACATAGGGTTGCCAACCTCCAGGTACTAGCTGGAGATCTACTGCTATTGCAACTGATCTCCAGCTGATATAGATCAGTTCACCTGGAGAAAATGGCCGCTATGGCAATTGGACTCTATGGCATTGAAGTCCCTCCCCTCCCCAAACCCCACCCACCTCAGGCTCTGCCCCAAAAACCTCCTGCCAGTGGCAAAGAGGGACCTGGCAACCCTACCGTTATATGTGCAAACAATCTCCCCAGCCAAGGGAAGCTCAATTACAATATTGCAAGCTTGCTGTTATTCTACATTTTTGCCAAACAGCTGATATGTTGCTAAGATAATTTACTACATGAGAAATACGAAAAATAGCATTTTGAACCATGCTCCAAAGTTCTTTTTGTTGGCAGGGGGAATAAAAATCAAGAACTGGAAAAATCAAGAACTTTGCTTTGATTATGCTTGCATTTTCCCACTGTCAGAGGTCGCCTCAATCTCCCCTTGCATACCAAACATTTTACCCATGTTTTCTAGATTTGTGTTTACCCAGGATCCAGAAAGCCCGGGCAAAATGAAAGGAAATGTGAGGGGGAAAGCGAGGCGACTGCTGGAAAATGCATCATAATCAAGGCAAAGCCCTGAAGTACAGTAGTTGGCGATGTGATCATGAGGAAATAGGCACGCATAAATGGCCAAAGGCTCTCCACTATAAATGCCTGGTTTTCTGCTGGGTAACAAAGTAAATAAATGCAAAGTGACAAGGAAATTACTACTATGTTAGAAGCATTTTTCATTGAACAATTGATTTTAAATGAGAAATTGCAGAGTACGGCGCAATGAAGTGATGTGAAACCCACCCTAATTCCATATAATAGCTAGCATTTTCCCCACAGATTTGTACCACCAAAATCAGGCTTCAGTAGCCACCACAATGATGTAAGTGGTATTTGTATCACTCAGCATGTTTCACTGATCAGAATGGGTAAGTCTATCTGCCTTGACAATGTGCTTCTTAGAGATAATTGCAGGCTTTGAGAAATACACAAATTGGCATCAGTTTCCATCGGCACAGTTGCATTAATGTTCTAATATTCAGGAGGGGCTTTTATTTTTCAAAGCAAGAGACAGAGATTTCATTGGAACTTTTATGCAGCCCCATTGAATGGAAGGCACAAGAAAGACTGGGGGCTGGAATTTAACAGGGAGAACAACAGAGAAATATGCACACAGCCGGAAGAAAAGTGGTAAGAAAGACAAGGAGACAGGCTTGCAAATGTTCGTTTATTTGTTCTGTTTATGCTCTGCTTTTCCTCCCAGGTCATCTCCCAAACAAGCAGCTTACATAGCCAGTTACATTTGGTGCTTACGGACAGTTCTCAGGGTCTAAAAAGTGCTCAAGAGGAAGCTCAACATATGAACAAGAGTCAGGCCATTGGTTCATTCTACTGTGCAAAGTCTTTCCCACAGCCGGAAATCCCTTTCATTGTACAGCACAGGGTTTTTCTTTGGAAATCCCTCAGTGGCAGAGCCAGGGGGTGAACTTGGAATGATGTGCTCTACCACCAAGCCATGGCCTTGCCATTTGCCATCTCAAAAGGGAACAGAAAAGGGACTACATGGTGTAGATTTCCAAGAAGCTTTTCTCCACCAAAATGGGTGACTGCATTGTCTAACTTTGCTTTTGAGACTACAGGTAGGGTTGCCAGGTCCCTCTTCACCACCAGCAGGAGGATTTGGGGGCAGAGCCTAAGAAGGGCAGGGTTTGGGGAGGGGAGGGACTTCAATGCCATAGAGTCCAATTGCCAAAGCCGCCATTTTCTCCAGGTGAACTGATCTCTATCGGCTGAAGATCAGTTGTAATAGCAGGAGATCTCCAGCTAGTACCTGGAGGTTGGCAACCCTAAGTACAGCAGGAAGTAAGAGTTCCTCGGGAGGTGGTAAGCTCTCCTTCCCTGGAGGTTTTTAAGCAGAGACTGGATGACCAGCTGTCAGCATTGCTGATTCTATGACCTTAGGCAGTTCATGAGAGGGAGGGCATCTTGGCCATCTTCTGGGCATGGAGGAGGGGTCACTGGGTGTGTGGCGGGGGAAGGTAGTTGGGAATTTCCTGCATTGTGCAGGGGGTTGTACTAGATGACCCTGGTGGTCCCTTCCAACTCTATGATTCTATTATTCAATATTATCTAAAGTCGAGAGTACAAGTACTCTAGCCAGCCAGCTCTGGAAAAAGCAGGTGCTAATATGCTTTTATACTCCTCAGATGCAAATATCTGCCTCCCAGAATGAGGACATTAGCTGTGTCTGGAGCACAGTAGTTTCTCAGCTGAACTTGAACCAGAGCTCAGTTCTCTGCCTGCCTGCCAAAATGCAAGAGACAAGACAGCCTCCACCTTTTCAAAGTGCTGACAAATCTTTTTGACACAATGCTTGCTCCCTTGCCTCTCCCTTTCAAGACCTAACACTGCCTCCCTCTCGCTCGTTCGCAAACTCTGCACCAGTCTTAGAAAGAGGTGCAAATTGACACACGTGCCCAGCATAAACTTGGTTTCTCTCTTTTTAAAATCATTTTATGTCCCTTGGTTGTTCAGATTTAATAGTCCAATCTGGATTTAATCTCCGATCGAAACATCTTTGGCCTCATGGAAATGCTGCAGCGAGGCTTCAGACAGAAGCAGAGATGGAAGACGCCTCCCAGACTATTTGGCACCGGCCCAGAAGACCGTCAGCAAACAGACAGCCTTTGAAAAGCTTGCACGGAAGCAAGGGAAGAGCTTTGATTTGACTAAGACTGGCTGTGGTCCTGGTTTAAGAAAATAAATGTATCTGACAGGAAAATCAGCAGCAGAGGGAACAGAAAAGCTAGCTGAAGCAGTGGGGTGCAATGGACTCTACATCTGCTCTTGAAAACACAGGTTTCAAACAGACACCCATCTGGTCCTTTTGTAAGAATCTACTGTCAAAACTTCCCAACATCCGTATTCTTTAATTGATCTTTACACTGAACTGTGCAATCTAAGCAGTTACGCCTTTGGCTTCAGTGGACTCAGATGGGTGCAATGCTACTGAGAACTGGACCAGGAAGGACTGAGATCAAAATATATGGTTTTGTGATATTGAAATGTAAAAAAGAAGGACTTCCTGCAAGGTAGCACACTTACTTTATACCGGTAATGTAAACTTTACAACAATACTTGAAAAGATGCTGGCTGTAATCCTAAGAGCACTTTTCTCGGAGATGTGTGTGTTAAGTGCCATCAAGTCGCTTCCGACTCATGGCGACCCTATGAACCAAAGTCCTCCAAAATGTCCTATCTCTGACAGCCTTGCTCAGATCTTGCAAAGGGCTGTGGCTTCCTTTATTGAGTCAATCCATCTCTGGGAGATAGCCCCACTAAATAAAATGGGACTTACTTCTGCCAAGACCTGCTTTGGATTGCTCCCCAAGCTCACTATCAGTCACATGAACACATGAAGCTGCCTTATACTGAATCAGACCCTTGGTCCATCAAAGTCAGTACTGTCTACTCTGACTGGCAGCGGCTCTCCTGGGTCTCAGACAGAGGTCTTTCACATCACCTTCTTGCCTAGTTCCTTTTAGGGCTGTCGATTCGGTTCGTCCAAACTGAACAAACAGACGAATTTCCCCCGATTCAGGGGTTTTCAGTTCGGATGGAACCGAACTAAAAAAAAGGAGGGGAAAAGGATGGCCGAATTCGGCAAGTTCGGCAATCGCCGGATAAATTCGGCAGGTTCGGCGTTCCCTGAACCTGCCTTTTCCCGCCTTTAAAGATCCCCTCCCCCGCCCGGAAAACCCCCACTGCCCGCTTTCCCGGGTCTCCCTGGAAGGGGGGCAGTGGGTCTTTAAAGTGCTCCACACTGCCTACCTAGGCAGCGTGGAGCAGTTTAAAGACCCCCCCCCCACCCAGTATCCCGGGACTGTAATTTCCCGGGACTGTATTTAGAGTTATTGTTGTGTCTTTATCACATTTTCAATTTGTGCTTTTTAAGTTAATATTGCAACCTACTTTGGGACCTGTTAAAACCACGGAGGTTGAAGTAAAAAATGCCCAACGTGAGGCAACACATGCATGAAGTTGCCTTATACTGAATCAAATAACTGGTCAGGCAGCAGGATGAAGTCTTCTACTGTTTGATCCTCTTTTAACAGGGAAGCCGGGCGGTGGGGGGGAGTTAAACTGCTTCACTGCCTGGGTCCCGATGCTCAGCTGTTGCGCCCAACAGCTGAGCGTCAGGACCCAGGCAGCAGAGCAGTTTAAACTCCCCCCCTGCTTCCCAGGAGTCCCGGGAAACTGGGGGGGGGTTAAACTGCTCTGCGTTGCCTGGGCAGGAACGCAGAGCACTTTAAACCCCCACCGCCCCCCTTCCCGGGACGGGGGGCAGTGGGTCTTTAAAGAGCTCTGTGCTGCCTGGGCAGGCAGCGCGGAGCACTTTAACCACCACCAACCCCCGCCCAGCTTCCCGGGACTCCCGGGAAGCCAAGCTGTGGGAGGGGTTTAAACTGCTCCGCTGCCTGGTTCCCAGCTGAGCGTCAGGACCCAGGCAGCGGATCAGTTTAACCCCCCCCCCCGGCTTCCTGGGAGTCCCGGGAAACCGGGCAGGGGGTTAAAACTGCTGTGCGCTGCCTGGCGGGGGGGTCTTTAAACCGAATTTCCCGCCGAATTAGGCATTCCAAAACAGGGGGGGTTCAGAATTCGGCCGGACCAGACCCAAGTCGGGCCGGGTTCGGCCGAATCTGAACAGGCCCGAATTTTATTATTTTTTCAACAGCCCTAGTTTCTTTAACTGGAGATGCCAGGGATTGAACCTGGGACCTTCTGCATGCCCAGCAGATGCTCTACCACTGAGCCACAGCCCTTCCCATCTCAAGGAAGTAATCTCAATGAAGAGTCTTGCTCTCTACTACACTATGATGAACTGTGCTGTTATTTTACACAGAAAAATGGTATACCAGGTTATAGTCTACGGCCAGAGGCAACACAGCAAATTGCCTCCTCTTTGCTACCCCAACATGTAGTAAGAGCCTTTGCATAGAAGAAGAGCCTGCTTTTCTTCTTACTGAACCTGATCAGCCAAAGGGCTGGTGACAATCAAGCCGCCATCGAGCTCTGATCCTCCCTCTTACAAAACACTGATAATAAATAGGCTATCAAATATCATCCTAGCATCGTCCGTATATCAGAAGCAAACAGCAGGAGCAAGAGGGATATGACAGAAGTGTGTAGGAGACACCCTCCCCACCCCATTGAACACCACCCAGTACAAAGAAGCTCCCTCTGACAATCCAAAATACCTCCATGTGATCCGGCCCAAATCTGGACCTTGTCTGTTTTCTAGCTCAGAATCTCTAAAGTCAGCATCTTGAGCTGGAAAAGCTGCTGGAGTCTAAAGTACAATAAGCGGAAGCAACAGGGCTAAGAACTAAGTTTTATTTATTTCGTATATACTTCATTTATTCCCCGCCTTTCTCCCCACTGGGGATCCAAAGCAGCTTACGTTGTTCTCCTCACCTCCATTTGATCCTCATAACAACCCTGTGAGGTAGGTTAGGCTGTGTGACTGGCCCAAGGTCACCCGGCAAGCTTCCACGGCAGAGTGGGGATTTGAAACTGGGTCTCCCAGATCCTAGTCTGACACTCTAACCATTACACAATACTGATTTGTCTTAACAAAGCAGGAATGACTGTGTTGATCAGCCAAAGGCAAAAGGCCAGAATCTTAAGTATTTATATCAGCCTTTGCCAGTCCAGACCACAGGGGCCAATATTGCACAATGCTATTTACCTCTTCCATTCCTTCTGAACACTTGAGAGCTGTTGTGAAAAAGCGATTAGAGAGCTGGACTGGGTTCCTTCTTGTTGCAGCGCAACCACACAGGCAATGGACAACCATCTCAACAGTCCATTTCATTGCATTAGGGATCAGTGTTTTGTGCTGTTTTAGAGTTATGGTTGTGTCTTTATCACATTTTCAGTTTGGGCTTTTTAAGTTAACGTTGCAACCTACTTTGGGTCCTGTTGAAACCACAGAGGTTGAAGTCAAAAATGCCCAACGTGAGGCAACACATGCATGAAGTTGCCTTATACTGAATCAAATAACTGGTCAGGCAGCAGGATGAGGTCTTCTACTGTTTGATCCTCTTTTAACTAGAGATGTTAGTGACTGAACTTGGGACCTTCTGAGTGCAAAGCAGATGGTCAGCCCCTGGACCACCGCACCTCCTTTAGGCCAAATAGTTGTTTCTCCATGCCACTATCATCTGAGGTACAGGTGTTTTGGCTGGGATTTATATAGTACTTAAGAGAGTTATGACTGGCTGCCTACTTAGCATCCTAACCTGTGCCACGGCAGAGTAGACATGGTTCCAAGCAGTGGAGGATGCAGCTGTTTTTTTCAGAGCCCATGCACTGCCCAGTTCTGGCCCTTACTCTGCATGCCAGCACCAGGCTTATGCCAGTACAGCATACCTCCAGATATGCTAGTGTACCACCACATAAACTAGCATATCTTCAAGTTATGTTGCCACAGGGCTTAGCCGGTATCCTAAGCAGTTTACCAAATGGTCTTAGAATTGCGCCCTGCATTAACCAGATCACACTAATGGCAATCTTGCAGGAAGTGTACGGTGCAGTATAGTCTTCTAAAACTAATTGCAATATACAAACCCTCTCCACACACATATACACACACACCATCCTCCATGACAATGGTCATTTTTCTAGCACTTACTATTGCCCATTATACCAGGCTTGCCAGCCTCCGGGTGGTGGCTGGAGATCTCCTGGGATTACAACTGATCTCCAGGTGACAACGATCAGTTCATCTGGAGAAAATGGCCACTTTGGAAGGTGGACTCTATGGCTTTATACCCCATTGAAGTCTCTCCCCTCCCAAAACCCTGCCCTCCTCAGGCTCCATCCCCAAAATCTCCAGGTATTTCCCAATGTGGAGCTGGCAACCCTACACATTACATTATCACATGGCATCATCATAATACATGAGATCATGACTGATAACCTTTACCAGGAGTGAGAGACATTGGGTGAGCTCTGAGGAGAAGCTTATTCAGCACCAACCTGCACTGTATCTGCCTGGAAGTCCTCTGCCAAAACTGAAAGCCCCTCAAAAGGGAGTTTTATGTATAAAAGCGCCATTTTAATCATGATTATTTCCATGATTCAATTGTAATATCAATTTTAAAAGGTATGGACAACTACCGTGAAGTCATTTGCAAACTGTGAAGGTCTTTTTATTTTTAATTACACATTGAAATATGTATATATGTACATAATTTACAATTTCAGCTTGATAACTGCCTCAGAGATTGTGGTGTAAAGATAATACAACCATAAAAGAGCTTCACAACTCCTGCCAATGCTTTGCTGAATTTCATTGAGCTGGCAGAGTTTTAAAAAGATAACGGCACCAGAAATAAGTAATTTAACAGTGGTTTGGTGTAAAATTAGCTGAGGCTCTGTAGGATAAGGAGATGCCTGCTAACAACTCAGTTTTCAAATCACTTACTAACTATAGCTGGTCTTGTTGGTGGTGCAGGGAAGCACTGTACCATAAATGTTTTGAGCACTGCTGCCTAGACATTTCTTTTTGCCTTTTGCCCTTGTCAACATAGTACAGCCTTCTACTAAAATGGTCGTTACTTTATTAATTATATTTCACATGAAATAGTTAACAGTTTATCATAGGCATCTAACTTCATTAGCACAAACAGATCCAGAGCAAGCCTATCAGGATATCAGATTATTCTTCCTCTCATTTTCCAGGTTGCTTTCCTATAATACTCCCCATCCCATGTATTTGCTATTCTTCATTGTTTCCCTGGGTTAATATAGTACACAAAAGTTGCCTTTGTATTATTGCTTACTAGAAGTAGCAGAAAAAATTCTAGTTTCAAGCGCAAACCAAAATGTTATATTCTCCGATTTCTTTGAAGAGTAATTCTGCCTTTTGTCAAAGAAGAAACTGCAAAAGCCTAAATCTCTGGAGAATAACTACTGAATTCACTGAATGTTGAGGAACTGAGGTGAGAAGTTCCTTCAATGGAGACCAAAGTTCTACAACCAAAAGGGTCAGAGTATGTAAACATCAGGTGACCCTAGTACAGACTCACCTTTTGAAACAAATTGCAGGGTGGGCTACTTACATCATAGCTGCGACAAACAAGTCCAACCTAATACAACATATATTTTACACAAAGACCATGGAGAGCCACTGAGACAAAGCAAATAAAACATTGGACTAGTTATCCCTTTCTTTCCCTAGCATTTACATTCCCTAGTATTAGGTTTCATTGCTGTTTAAGCTTGTTTCAAACATTTAACAAATATTCAACAAAACCATCAGACAGTATTGAATAGTGGACCATGTGTCAGGCATGGTCCAGAAGTAGGCTTGGGTTCAAATACTGTCTGTCTCATCTATGGAGCCAATTAGCTCTTCTTGAGCCATACATTATGGCTTAGCCTAAACTATCTCACAGAGTTCTTTTGAGGATCAAATGTGGGGGGAGTGTGGACCACCCCCCCCCCCCATGAGCTCTCTAGTGGAAATATATAATGTGTATTTCCCTCATCACCCTTTTTGGATGCACACTGTAATGCAATGAAGAGGATTATGTGTATCAGTGAAGCTGGGAACTATAAGGGGTCTAGACTCTGTCAAGAAGCTAAACTCCTAGCAGAGTCACTCAAGGCAGAATGGTCACAGCTGAGACTAAGATGATCAAAATCATAAAACAAGAAACAGAACATTTAAACATTTCAATCCTGGGAGTGAGTGAACTAAAGTGGACTGGGTTAGGACATTTTCAATCAGAAAAGTGTTTTACTCAGGGAATGACAAAAACAGATACAACTGAGTTGGTTTAATAGTGAGGTGAGATGTACAACAGGCAGTCAGGGGCTGTAATGCAAAGTCTGACCAAATAATATATCAATCAGACTTCAGGGAAAGCCTATCAATATAACCATCATTCAAGTTTATGCCCCAACTACAGATGCTGATGAAGAAGAAATGGAAAGCATTTATCAAGTGCCAAAAAGGAATTAATCACACACCTAAATAAGATGTGCTGATAATCAGAGGTGACTGGAACGCAAAAGTAGGAAACAAAGCAGAATCAAATATTGTTGGCAGATTTGGGCTAGAAGCATGAAATGAAGCAGGAGAGCAACTCATAAAATTCTGTGAAGACAATAATTTGTTCATTGTAACATGTTTCAGGCAACCAAATAGATGATTGTATACATGGACATCACTGGACAGCCAATATAGAAATCAAATAGATTACACAATTGGAAGCAGAAGAACGAGAAGCTCTATTCTCTCTGCTAAAACAAGACCAGGCGCCAACTGTGGTATAGGCCATGAACTGTTAATATCAAAAACTGAAGAAAAACACCATAATGCCAAAATACAATCTAAGCAACATTCCTGAAGAGTCCAAAGAACATATAAAGGATAGATTTGCATTACTAAATTCAGGTGAATGTGAACCAGAAGAACTATGGGTTGAAACAAGAGATATTATCAAGAAAGTATGTGCGAGGACTATTCCTGTAGCCAAAAGAAATGAAAACCCTTGATGGATGACTGACAAAACTCTTTAAATTGCTAAAGATAGATGAGAAGCAAAAGTAAAAGGTGACAAAACAGAATCAAAAGTCTTAATGCAGCATTCCAGTGACACGCACGTAGAGACAAAGAAGACTATTATAATAACCAGTGTTAAGAAATAGAAGAGAACAACAAAAAAGGAAGAAAAAGAGATCTGTTCCACAAGATCCAAGAAATTAAAGGGAAATTTAAAGCACAGTTAGGCATGCTGAACGATCAACATGGAAATACATTAACTGAATAGGACAAAATTAAGAAAAGGTGGGAACAATACACTGAAGAACTATACAGAAGAGATGAAGGGATGACAGATTCCTTCAAAGAACCTACAATTTTAGCAAATGAAGTGAAAGTTGCACTGAGAGCAATTGGGAGCAACAAATCACCAGGAGCAGATGGGATATCGATAGAGCTATTCCAAGCCACAGAAACAGTCCGTCAAAGTCTTAAGAAGAATATGTCAACAAATATGGGAAACAAAACAATGGCCCACAGACTGGAAATGGTCAATGTACAATCCAATTACAAAAAAAAAGGCAACTTCAAAGACTTTGAGATGTGCTGATGATACCACATTACTGGCAGATAATAGTGAAGAATTGAAACAACTATTGCTGAAAGTTAAAGCAGAAAGTGCCAAAACAGGACTACAGCTGAACATCAAGAAGACAAAAGTAATGACTACTGGAGAATTACTCAACTTTAAGGTTGGCAATGAGGGAATTGAAATTGCTCAAGACCTTCTATTCCTTGGCTCCATCAACAACCAAAAGGGAGACTGCAACTAAGAAATCAGAAGGAAATTGAGATGGAAGGGTAGCCATGAAAGAGGTAGAAAAGATTCTTAAATGTAAGGATGTGTCAGTGGCAACCAAGATCAAGTTAATTCATGCCATAGTATTCCCTATTACTATGTATGGGCGTGAAAGCTGGACAATTAAGAAAGCTGACAGGAAGAAAATAGATTCTTTTGAAATGTGGTGTTGGAGGAGAGTTTTACGGATACCATGGACAGCCAAAAAGACAAATCAGTGGGTTCTAGATCAAATCAAGCCTGAACTGTCCCTAGCAACTAAAATAACTAAAATGAGGCTATCATACTTTGGTCACATTATGAGAAGACGAGTAATTGGAAAAGACAATAATGCTAGGAAAAGTTGAAGGCAGCAAGAAAAGAGGAAGAGTCAATATGAGATGGATTGACTCTATAAAGGAAGCATCTCCAGGGACACCAGGGATGCTTTGGTATTTGGACAAAACTCTATGGTTAAATCCAAATGGCAGAGCATCCCTGATGACACACTGACACCACTTCTGGGTGCACATGAAGTGATGTCAGCGCATCCCCAGAAGCATCATTACATCACCAGTAAGGGCCCCCCAGCAAGCTAAGTCTCCTGCTGGTTGCCAGGGAGAACCTGGCAACCCTATATCCTGTAGGTCAATATTTTTAAAAAATTTATCACATGAGCCAGATTAATGTCACCAGCTCCTCAAAGCTCTGGGTGAATAACATTGAGACAGGTAAAACTGGTAATGATAAATCTTATCAAACAAATTTAAATGAGGGGCAAGCTAATAAATACTTCATGGCAGAGAAAGAGGGAAATCAATATCAAGAATAGGTAGTTTTCATTAGCCATGTTTACATATTTCTGTACCATGATTTTACTAGATCGTTTACTGGCATTTACAAGTTGCTATACACGCACACAGAGCCAAGCAAAACTAATCAATTCTTTTACGTCTTCCTCTTCTTCCCAGTCAAAGCTTTATATAAATATACCATGCAAAAGAGATGCTGGTGAAACCTAAGCCTCTAGTTTAAGATTTGCCATGAAAAAAGGAAATTTCCCATAATCTTTTCCAGTATTTCTGTGCTTAGATTTTCTCATCAAGAAGTCATTCTCTGGGAGATGGCATACATATTTAAATAATGGGAAGCAAGTATGAGATCCCATGGGGCCGACTGAGAGCGACTTCTGAAATTATCACAATTATCGTTCCATTATTGCAAGACAAACAACCTCATTTATTATGCTGGGCTGCTGCTAAGCTCTGGATCCCTTCCTGCTCAATTACATAGTCGGTAACTTAAGTACGCCACACAAGCAGCATTTGCACTGAGTACTTCATTAATTTTTTTTTAATAATACGGAGCTCTGAAACTTGATCACATCCCCAGTAAAGAGGCAGCCTCCTAGCATCACTTCATCAAAAATAAATGCAGTTCAACATTTTCAACCTTAAGGGATGTGTTGAAGATTAGCAGTTCTATTTCTTAGGGAAACATTTTGGCTTTAACAAGAAGTTGACCAGGACAAGCCTGTGAGAATCAGTAATTTTAGGGTATTTATCCAGGCTTTGCCCTGACCTGGATGGCCCAGGCTAGCCTGATCTCGTCAGATCTTAGAAGCTAAGCAGGGTCAGCCCTGGTTAGTATTTGGATGGGAGACCACCAAGGAATACCAGGGTTGCTGTGCAGAGGAAGGCACTGGCAAACCACCTCTGTTAGTCTCTTGCCATGAAAACCCCAAAAAGGGGTTGCCATAAGTTGGCTGCGACTTGACGTTACTTCACACACACATCCAGGCCTTCCTCCAAGAAGTTCCAGGTGGCGTATGCAGTTCTTCACTATTGTTTTATGCTCACAGCAAACGTGTGAGGTAAGTTAGGCAGCCAGTCCACTGGCCAAGTATGGATTGAACCTGGGTCTTACCAGGTTGACGTTCTGGCCCACTACACCACAGGCTGCCACATCGTCCTCCATTTATAGCTTTGAAGGTTGAAGGCACTTTTCGGTTCCTTGGAAGATATGTCTTGTGTGATTGGAAGTTCCTAGCAGTCAAGGAACACACGCTCCACAGAGCAGCACTGCCTCCACAACGGAAGAAGAGCACAAGCAGGAAAGACAGTACAGAAGACTCTAAGCCACCATGACGTTACAAAACAAAGCTACTACACTAATTTTCAGTGTTCAGCACAATGTAAAGATTGCTAAATTGTCATGATATTTTATGGTTCTGCCCTATAGGGCAACAGAGAACAAGCCTTTGCACTCTGCCACGTGAAAGTGCTTCTGGTATTTGAAGAGCACAATCCTGTCTCCTCTCAGGCTTTCCCCCCTTCAATTCCTTCAGCCTTTCTTTCAACTAGGATCGCCCAGATCTTCTGCAGTTGCCACAGACCATTAGCAAAGCATAGGATCGGATTCCAAAGCACTTTTTTTCTGCTTGAGTCTTCTGTGTCAAGGAATATGCATGATACTTTGGAAATAAACATTTTACACA
This sequence comes from Euleptes europaea, assembly GCF_029931775.1. NCBI lineage: Eukaryota > Metazoa > Chordata > Lepidosauria > Squamata > Sphaerodactylidae > Euleptes > Euleptes europaea. The sequence continues at coordinate 26,353,159 of NC_079326.1, forward strand.
TTACTCCAGTAAATGCTTTTTCTCCATTGAAGTTGTCCCTGGCTTGCAAAGAGAGGGGTGTGTTTTGTTCCCCTTTGGCAGCTATGTTGTGTGTTTTAATATTATGAGATAAAAACACAATGCTGGAAGCAAGTCCGTGTCAAGTATACTTTGTATAAGACACATACACTGCCTTGTTTAATCTAGCAATTTGTATGCTACTTCTTCATATTGGGAGGGATGTTAATGGTATTAATGTCATTTGCTTAAAGCAGGTTTTACTGTAAACCCTGGGCCTAATCTATGACGCATACAGATAAACAGATTTACCAAACAGCAGCAGCACACAAACCACTTTGTCTGTCAAGGACATACAGTACAGTGCAAAGAAATAAGGCTGCAAGGCTTAATGTATGTGATTTATGTTTCAGTAGCACATCATACACAAAATTATACACACCTATATATGCATGCAAGTGCACATGTGATTAAACATATATGCCAAATGCATGTCACAGTTACTGCCTAAAGTGTGCTTATCGTACATAATATTGCAAAAATTCAGTGCTTCAGGTTATAATGCCCAAGAGTATTTTCACTGAATTTGATAGGGGTAGTGTAGGTTTAATAAGAGTATTTTCACTGAATTCAATAGGGGTAGAGTATGTTTTATGTTAGACACTCACAGCATAAGGACTGTTCAACTAGAGCATCTTTCATTTTTGAATGACTACAAGAACTGCTGGGGCTCAGGAGACATATCTATAATCCCAGAAGCAAGACAACAGTGATGCGTCCTTAAAGATGAGGGAAATGCATTCTGCTTATCTATAGACTATGTAGTATTGCTTTATATTGTATGATCTGAGTTGTTATCAGCAGCAGTCCTGAAGGAAAGTGGTAATCACAAACATTAACAAGGAACCAGGTAGCATGTCATATGGCAGAGATCTTCCTTGTTGGTCATACTCTTGGACGTACTCTTTGACTCCAATCATGTCTTCAGAGATAGAGGATGAGTACAGAGTTCCAGCCTAATCTATAGTGATGGGTGGAAGCATTCACTACACCTTTAACTAAGACCCAGCAAAAGCAATTACTCTATCATATCTAGAATAAAAGTTCCATAACCCCTCTCCTAATTTGGATAGATTCCCACTGAGATGTTTTTTTAAATGTAATTTGTAACACCTCATATGCTTTGGAATCTTAGTTAGAGAGTGTGACTTCTAAGCAAACCTAAATCCAATATTACTCATAGCAATTAACCAACAGAAGATGCCACATCTGAATAGGCATGTAACATAAGATGTATTCTAGATCAATGGAATTCAGTGTTATTGGAACAATTCCCTGAGATTCTATGGCTTTTTCAATTCTCTTATTGGTTCTGGACACTTAGATGAAGCTATTACTAGGCTGACTTGTCACTAAAGAGAATGGAGATTTTTTTTCCAGGAAAACCCTGAAGCTTAGCTCTAGCCTTTGCAAGAAGGCTAACCACGGCTAACATCCTTGCAATGAAAACAGGTTGCAAAACCAAGCCCAAACTCAAATGAAGGCCAAATTTTGTACAGTATAATTGTCATAGATTTTCCATGGGAAAGCATACCTGCCATCTTTTCTATCTGAGATAAATTTTGTGGTGGTGTTCCCCCCCCCCCCCACAGGGCACACAGGAGAGATGGCCATATTTTCTATTGTAGAAAAATATGAAACATTCCCTCTGCAAAACAGAAGTTTTTAGGAGATGAACAGGGTGGGTTATCTGGAAGACCAAAAGACTACAAGGCTGCATTTCTGTGTGATTAATTTATAGCTGAGAAAAAAACTGTAACTCATAGAACAGAGATTCAAAAAAATTCCACCCTGTTGCAAAACCTTAATTGAGGGAGGTTGGTAAATGTTCTGTAGTTGATTAAATATTCTGTAGTAAAAGCCTTCTAGAATAAATGTGCCTATGTGGCTGTATTCAGAATATTGGCTGGCCTTCTATTATCTCTATCCCGCTTCCATACCAGCATGACTAGTCCATATGGCCCAAAATGGCTGGCTGATGTCATGCTAAGTTTTATTCTTCATCTATGGGATCATCTTCACAGCCCAAAGGGGGGAAAAACTCCATTTTGAAGCACCCAGGTGCAAGATTTTTTTTTAACTGAAAGCTTTTCCTTCCTCAGTGTTACGGTAAAGTGTACAAAGGGTGTGATTCAGATTCAGATTTATTACTACAGCAAAGCCATTAAAATATCCATATTAATTCCAAGATAGAATTAAAAGATACATTACCTAAAACTATGGAATATATAATCCTTAAACAGATTAAACAAATTAAGTAAAAAGTAAAGGTCCCCTGTGCAAGCACTGGGTCATTCCTGACCAATGAGGTTACGTCACAGCCTAACGTTTACTGGGCAAACTTTGTGTCGCGCGGTCGAGGCTCTCCCGTGGGGCTTGAGGTCGCTGCCCGTGAGGAGGAGGAGGTTGAGACGACTTCTTCCGCCTCAGACCAGTCGGAAGGAGAGTCAGAGCTGGTCTCTCCCCCTGTGTCAGCCAGTGTGCCTCTGAGCCCTCAGCTCCCGCAACCACTGGCCTCCCAAAGTCATCTCTGGCAGTCCCCTCTCTTCCCCCTTTTATCCTCGCAGGAAGCGAGGCTCTATCCCAGGCCCTTCCCCCAACCCACCACCCGGAAGTCACCCAAATAGCCCGCCTCCCGGGCCGGCTTCCTCCGCCCCGCCTCATAGTGGAGGGCGTGGGGTGCGGCCTGACCGAACGCGGGCTCGCCCGCGGATCAGCTGAGGGGCGGGCCAGTCCTCCCTGGCCCCGTCAGTTGTGCCGGGAGGGCTCCGCACCGCCCAGGGGCCGTCGGTGCCTGCTCCGCAGCCCGCTCCTGCTGCTGTGGGAAAACCGGCCCCGGCAGCTGTGGTGGGAGGGCTCTGTGTCACCCTGGGGCCGTCGGCGTCTGCTCCTCGGCCCGCTCCTGCTGCTGCAAGGCAACCGGCGCGCTTTCCTCCTCGCCTCCCTCTGGCCGCGACCCTGCAAGAGAGGAGGGACAAGCCCCCGGTAAGGCCGTGGAGGGGGACGAAGAGGGGGGGCCGGCCGCGCCACCTGGGGGGTGGGGAGGCCGCCCCGGCTCGGGCGAGCCGGCTGTGAAGGCCGGAGGGCAGGGTGGGAACCCCGTCTCCGGACACTTTGTTTACAGGGTGGTTTGCCAGTGCCTTCCCCAGTCATCTTCCCTTTACCCCCAGCAAGCTGGGTACTCATTTTACCGACCTCGGAAGGATGGAATGCTGAGTCAACCTTGAGCCAGCTACCTGAAACCAACTTCTGTCAGGATCAAACTCAGGTCATAAGCAAAGCTTGGACTGCAGTACTGAAGCTTACCACTCTGCACTAAAATCCTCAGATTAATATAATACAAAGGGTATGGGTTTCTGAGGAAAAGAAAATAAATCCTTCCTTATATCTGGAATTTCAGCTTTCACATACCTAGTTTTTCCAGAATCTAGAGGGGGTACGGAATCCCAGCTTTGGGGGGGCGGGCAGCACTAGTATTTGTACAAAATTATATGGTAAAATGGCTTCTACTATAGAGTTTTTGCCCAAATACCAGAGCATCCCCATGGCACCTGCAACATGATAACATCACTTACGATGCACAGCAGAAGTGACGTTGCTGCATTGCCGACAACAGAGGCCTAAGCATCAGTTTGCTGTAGGGTTGCCAGGTCCCTCTTCGCAACTAGTGGGAGGTTTTTGGGGTGGAGCCTGAGAAGGGGAGGGAAGGGATGCCTCGGAAGGGATGTATACATTGGATGTCCAAGAAGACTCTGGAGAAGGGATGTCCCATAGGGAACAGGTTGCCACCAACGACGATGATGTCAGACCCCAGAACCCTCTTTTCGCAGTGCACAGGAGTCCAATCAGTCACTTGAAACCTTGAGACAGTTGGTGGCAGTGAGGGGTTGGTCCTGGACGCCCAGCAGATGACCCGTTTCCCCCGCACCTCACAAAGGAGTAGAACCCCCATTTGCTATGCCTTGGGGCTGTACCAATTTAGGGTCATGCCCTTTGGGCTACATGGGGTAGCTGCCACCTTTCAGCGGTTGGTGGATAAAGTCCTAGCCCAGTGTCAGGGATTTGCCTTAACCTACATTGAGGACATTGTCATCTTCAGCCCGGACTGGGACTCCCTCGGCAAGTGATCCAAGCAATTCATGCAGTAGGGCTGAAGATCAATCTGGGGAAAAGTAAATTGGGCTTCTGAGAGCTGAAATTGGGTTCCATGTAGGATGTGGACAACTCTGTCTGCTACCCGAAAAGGTGGTGACGTTAGAACAAGCCCCACAGCCAAAGACCAAGAAGCAACTCCATTGTTTCCTGGGCCTAGTGGGATACTATGGGCTCTTCATACCTCATTATCTGATGAGGGCCAGCCCATTGGCCTATGGACATCAGAGCCCAGTAAAGTTCAATGGACCAAAGTCTAGCTTTAGACTTGGCAGGATCTGTGGATGGCCCTTTCACATGCCTGAGACCTTCAAACCCCTGATTTCTCAAAGCCCTTCACAATGTACATGGATGCTTCCAATAAGGGATTGGGAGCAGTGCTGACCCAGACTTTGGAGGGGCAGGAGTGCCCAGTCACTTACACCTGGCCAAGCAAAAGTATGCCACCATTGAGAAAGAGACCTTAGCAGTGAAATGGGCAGTGGGAGCACTGCAGGTTCCAGGGAAGACATTATAAGGCAGCATGCAAAGCACCTTGCCTCCTCCTTTCTGGGCTGGGAAGGGCCTGGTGACTACAGTGCAGACAGTGAGTCCTTTCAAAAGTTGAGCCCTTCCCAAGGAAAGAGGGGGAGATGCCTGGAGTAGGAGCTGAGTCAGAACTGCTCAATTGCAGCAGAAGAGAAGATATTGAGCAGAGGAATGGGAAAGAAAGCCTGGAGTGGAATCAGTGCAGACAGGTTAACCTTGGCTGGGAGATGTCACAGGCAGGATCCAGAGCTGTAGTGTCAATCTCATCTCCATTCTAGGCTTCCTTTCACACCCACCTTATAGGGTTGCCTGCTCTTGGTTGGAAAATACCTGGAGATTCTGTGGGGATGGTGGAGTTTGGGGAGGGGAGAGACCTCAGCAGGGTACAATGCCATACAGTCCACCCTCCAAAGCAGTCATTGTCTCCAAGGGGACAGATCTCTGTAGTCTGGAGAGCAATCAGGAGATCTCCTGGCCCTTGATAGGGTTGGCAATCCAATCAATCCAAGCCAGGAAGCTTTGAATGGGAGACAGGTCTGGCAGTTCTAATGGAGTTTGAGGGCTTCTGGCATGCAGGAACAGGCCTGGTTTTGGAGCTTGGCTGGCATACTGGGACCGGGAGAAACTGCAACACAGAATTATCAGGTCGCCGTGATGCTCTGCATTTGTCAAGGCCTGGCTTAAGCCTTTGTCCCTGCACAGTTTTCCTAATCTGAAACAACCCAAGCGAGCTGCTGTTTGCCCCACTGAGGAAATTTAACATACAGCCCATTGTTTGACATTAAGTTTCTCCAGAGGGGGAAACAGCAGTCCCCCAGGCAGTTTCTGCCTGGGAAATAGTTTAAGTCCTTTGGTTCTTGTAGGTTATCCGGGCTGTGTAACCGTGGTCTTAGAATTTTCTTTCCTGACGTTTCACCAGCAACTGTGGCAGGCATCTTCGGAGTAGTAACACTGAAGGACAGTGTCTCTCAGTGTCAAGGGTGTAGGAAGAGTAATATGTAGTCGGAAAGGGGTTGGGTTTGAGCTGAGTATTGTCCTGCAAAAGTAATGTGCTAATCATTGTCCTGTAAGTATCAAGATAATGTGCTAATGAGGATATGGTATGTTAATATGGAACCATTGTATCCTGAAGTGATCTGTTAATGTGTGTAATCCAAAGCTAATCTGCATGGCTATTGTTGAATGTTGTCTTTGTTAATCTGGAGGTTTTTTAGAACAGGAAGCCAAGCCTTATTCATTCTTAAACTCTCCTCTTTTCTGTTAAAGTTGTGCTGATGTTTATGAATTTCAATGGCTTCTCTGTGCAATCTGACAAAATAGTTGGTAGAATTGTCCAGTCTTTCAGTGTCTTGGAATAAGACCCTGTGTCCTGTTTGTGTCAACCCATGTTCAGCCACTGCTGATTTCTCAGGTTGGCCAAGTCTGCAGTATCTTTCATGTTCTTTTATCCTTGTTTGTATGCTGCGTTTTGTGGTCCCGATGTAAACTTCTCCACAGCTGCAAGGTATACGATATACTCCTGCAGAGGTGAGGGGGTCTCTTTTGTCTTTTGCTGATCGTAGCATTTGTTGTATTTTCTTGGTGGGTTTAAACACTGTTTGTAGGTTATGTTTTTTCAAAAGTTTCTCCATCCTATCAGAGACTCCTTTAATAAATGGCAAGAATACCTTTCCTATGGGAGACTGTTTTTCCTGAGTTTTCTGATTTTTGTTTGGTTTAATGGCCCTTCTGATTTCATTCTTGGAGTAGCCGTTTGCTAGCAGTGCGTGATTTAGATGATTAGTTTCTTCCTTGAGAAACTGTGGTTCACAGATCCGTCTTGCATGGTCCATTAATGTTTTGATTATTCCTCTTTTCTGTTGGGGGTGGTGGTTGGAGTTTTTGTGTAAGTAGCGATCTGTGTGAGTTGGTTTCCGGTTACACAGCCTGGATAACCTACAAGAACCAATGAACTCTGACCGTGAAAGCCTTCGACAATAGTTTAAGTCCTATTTCTCCATGTATCATGGTTCTAATCCAAAGTGGCCACTGCGTACTTCAAGAGAACAGAACTTCCAGACCACATCTCAACACAATCTGGGGGTGTACCTGGGAAAAGCTTCTTGTGTGGTTAGGCAGAAAGACTGGCATAGATGAAAGAGCAAAGATTTTTGTCTTGAGGCACCAAATGCAAAATCAAGAAGAGAACATGTTCCACCCCTCTCAGCTCCCACAGAATGCAAAGTAACTTGGAAGCACTACTTTTATGGGAAACAAAATGCGAAACTTACTTGCAACATATTCCCCCACTGAAATTATTTTTAAAAAAATTAATATGACTTTTGTCAACCACTCAACCTGGTACAAACTCTTTTTAGAAATGCGTATCAGCTGGTTCTCAGATTAGTTAATGTTTGCACAGCACTTTGAAAACTGTAGAGGATATGTAATTGCTAAAGATTATTGTTTTTATTATTGTGGCAGATGGAACCAATCCATCTCAGTAGATAATATCTCATCAATGATTCATCGCTATAGCCTCCAGCTTAAAGCTTTTTGCAAATCTGAGAGAATCATTTTGTACCTGGTAATTTGGCCGGTGCCTTCCAAATTTTACTTACTATCACTGACCCGTTTTGGAAAGGATCCTTTGTGTGCTTTCAGTGTTCACGTTTTCCAGCTCCTATCAAAAGCATAAGAGAACCCAAGCAGCATCACAAATCATCAACTAATGGTTTTTGTCAGGGCACAGTGTTGGAATATACAACAACATATATCCCTTAAAATAGTGCACAGTTCAAGAATAAAGCATTGCATTTAGGGAATTATTAGCACAAAGGCTTTAATCAAACTGTGAAGTGTAGGAAATGCTTTCTTCTATATGTGTACCCCCTCCATATATTCAGATCTGGACCCGGCTCTGTGCCACTGTATTTATAAAAAGGATTGTGTTAAGGAGCTTATTTTTTTTTAAGTCCTTCTTCATCTGAAGCATTATACCTCCACAGTGAAATAACTCAAACTGGTCCAAAATGCAGCTGCCAGGCTATTGTCAGGGGTTGGTTACAGGGATCATATCACCCTGGGCACTGGTTACCCATCTG